>NW_006433946.1:1178381-1193835 GCF_000325575.1 Pteropus alecto
GGCAATGTCTAACTGCAATGATGCCAGGTCTAGAAGGACAAAAGATATGTGTAAAATGGAACATCCACTCTGCCTAATAATAGGAGGCTGGAGAGAGCTGGTCTGATATCCTGCTCACAGATAAAAAAGGAGCAGTATCTATTTTAAATGAGATAAGTGTGCTTCATATATCTTGCAAGGACAGAGATAACTTTGTTCTTTTAATCATTATTATTTATTTCTTAAAGCTTAGTCTCTCTCACACCTAAACCTATGGAGCTCAAACCTCAGGACTAAATTCTTAAGACTAGAGAGAGTTGTCATTCTTACCAGTAAGCCTGATAAGTAATATTCTATAAGCTTCAGACTTTATAAAGCAGATAAGTTTGTCTCCCCTGACATGACTACATTAATCCACTGAATCAATTTACTTAAGCTGTGTTGTGGAGCAACTCAGCCACGATTTAACTGAGCTTAAAAGTACTTTCAAGTTTGAGTCACTGCTTCACGTGAAATTCAACTCACAGTATCCCTTAATAAGTTCTATGTTGACCTACTGCAACTATGTAAGAAATGTTCCTGTTGGGTTTATAGGGTCACAATGCTGTAACATCAAAAAGAATTTAAGGAGAATTAATTCAAGTTGTTTTAGAAAATCAGAATCACGAGTAAAAGATTAAAAATGAGACGCTTGGCTAGATTCTACAAACGAAATTTAGTTACTTAAATATTTATAAAATTATTTAGGTTGTTGAAGTTTTATCCTTCAGAAATTTGTTTAAAAAATATTTTACATTTAAAAAACATTTTAAAAATAGTTGTTGGTTCTGCAGTTTATAGCCTGAACATTATTAAAATCTATAGAATGACACACAACATGCAATCAAAGCTAAATGTAGAACCCAAACCAGTATACAAAATAAGTCACAAAAATGTTACTAAGTTTAACTAAAAATTTAAAAAAATTTACTAAAATTTCTATAACTATGCATAATAAGCTGTTTTCCATAATATGCCGTCAATTTATTTACATTCTTCTTCCATTTTACTAAATCTATTAAAACAAAACAAAACAAAACAAAAACACTTTTCTTCATTTTTAAAACGTTAACCTCTTGAAGACCTTCTCTCAAACTTATCATTTTTATCAGCATTTTTGTTTTCCCATATCTCCATTCAGAGATGTTTTCTCTCTGATCACCCTTGTTTCATTTTACTCTTACAAATCATTCGTTATCATGGGCTTGTTCTCCCAGAACTCGAATCATTCTCCTTTACTCCCATCTTCTCATCATCTAGTGACGCTGAGTCTAAATCCTGGCATATTTGCTGTTTTAGAAAGAGACACTGTGGGAAGATCTCAGTGTTGATGTAACGTGATAAATGAAGCATATTCTTAACATCAGTTTCTTTAGCTGAGGTGTAGGGTTTTTCAATATCTTTACCTTTCTTCTCTAATGTATACAAATTTACAAGTAATAATTATTGATAAAAAATAAGCAAAAACTTGGCAAATCGTGAAGTTGAATTCTTCCAGAGAAGTGACCACTAAGGTGAATTTTTACAGTCATAAAGAAAAAAATCATTTGTAAACAATATAAGACTATGTCTTTCAGATCCTAAAATGTACTTTTGTGAGGTCAGTCAACAAAGGGAAAATATTTTCAAAAGCTTGTACAGTCTATGCTTTATGATTATTAAAACGTTCAGTCAGAGTTCAGAGATAAGTGCATCTCAAGTGGGCCTAAAGGTAATTTATTTTAACTAACAAAAGGGACCATCAGAAATCTAAAGAAAGCCTGGAAAATTTTGCATTAAAATTTTGTTTGATCATATATGTTATATCTCTATATTTCTGGAGGTCTAATATCTCTATGGAATCTCTCGTAAGGTCTAATTCTCAAAAATATATAATCATACTTCTAACATTCAGGTCTTATTAATAATATGTACATACATCTTTGAGTAGTTCCAAAATATATTTTGTCTCGGGATGTTGGGCTCTTGTAATATGGATAAGCAATTTACCTTTCAAGTAGCTCAAATAAGGAGAGAGAAACTAGGTATGAATGTCAAAGGCAACCACCCTCTACTTTAGAAGCCTCCTCTTCACTCCAGAGCTTTTGCTTTTCCATTCCCCAGCCATCCATGTCAGGAGCTTTCACAGGGTGGAACTGACCTAGGGGAGTTCGGCTTCTGCATCCGTTCATTCAGATTTAAGATAGATTAAGCTATTTAATAGTAGGCCTTTTAGTTTATTATAAATCTATTCTTTATTAGGTGATTAGTATATGCCAAAAACTAGCTAAGCATTTCAAGTACATTATTGTAGTTTTTGAGAAATCTTCTAAGGTAAGTGTAATTATCTCCATTTTGTAGATGTGGTAATTGAGGTTTAGAAAGATTAAGTGACTTTCTCATAAAAGAAAGTGAAAACAACTAGGATTTATATCTTCTGGCCAATTTCAAATCCAATGTCTTTGCCCACTAAGCTGTACTATACAATACAGTATACAGTTAATAGTATTATCTTTAGATTCTGGACAATTAGGTTGAACTCCTTGGTAATAGCTGTGTAAACTTAGGAACTTCCTGAATCATTTTCTCAGCTTACGGTTCCTCAATTGTAAAATGAGACTAATGATAACTGAACTCTTTAAATCACAGAAATATTGTGAAAATAAAATTTAAAATGAAAATAAGTTATAAACTATAAAGATCTATGTAAATGAATGCTATTCTAAAATTTGGACTTGCGCATATCAAATACATTTAAATCCGTCAAATTTAAATTTGATAGACTCTGTGAAGTAGGCATAGTTGACCACTAAGTCAATTTCAGGTTATTACAGTAAACTTAATTTCTATGCTGAAAAATTAGGTGAATTAAATAACTCAGCCGATGATTTGATACATGAGCTATTACTTGATGATTTTCTCAGTTAAGATGCCCTCTCATCCCACTTGGTGGTAAGTAACTCAATTCATTTAAATGTGTTAGAAGAATACTGTGCTTCTTAAGGCATCTAAGAATAGAAGTGCAGCTGGACCTGGGGAAAGCCGAAGAGCCAGAAGGTAAAAACTGTAAAAAACTGTGTCTTATTCTCTCTGATTCTCGTTAGCCTCTGTATAGCTGATTTATCCTTTTACATCACTGAGGACTGGCTATTTCTGGTTCTCATTAACATACATGGTTCAAAATGGAAGCTTCTAGTAGGTTTGATATCCCTTCATGTTAAGTTCCTCAGGTAGCATTATCAGCATCTTGGGATTCCAAATCCAACTTCTCTGGGGAGAGAATCTGATTGGCCTCGCCTGGGTCCATATCCACTCTTATTACAGGATCACTTAACATTACAGGATCACTATTAACATTTTGTCCTGAATAATTATTCTTTATTTGGTGAGGGTGGAGGGAGGCTCTCCTATGCCTTGTAGGATGCTATTAAAATATTGTCTATAAGATTACTGTATGTATTTCACACAGTAATCTCATTTTGTTTTAGAATCCTCCTTGAAATTCTCATCAAAACACTGCTGCCTTAAGACATTGTTTCCATTAAATAAGATAAGTCTACACAGAGATACTATATCCCTTTAAATAAGTTGTCTACACTGAAATACTATGTCAAAGATCCAAAGTTTTTCCCAGACAAGAAAAAGCTAAAGGAGTTCATTATCATCAAATTCCAGTATTACAAGAAATGTTAAAGGGACTTTTTTAGGAAGAAAAATAAAGATAAATAATATGAATAATAAAATGGCAATAACTTCATATCTGTCAATAATCACTTTAAATGTAAATGGATTAAATGTTCTAATCAAAAGACATAGGGTGGCTGAATGGATAAGAAAAAAAGACCCTTACATATGCTGCCTACAAGAGACTCACTTCAGGTTGAAAGACACACACAGATTGAAAGTAAAAAAAAATGAAATAAAATATTTTACGAAATTGGAAATGAACAAATAAAAAGCTAGGGTAGCAATACTTATACCACACAAAACAAACTTTAAAACAAAAGCTATAACAAGAGACAAAGAAGGACCCAGTAACTCCATTTCTGAATATTTAGCCAAAGAAACCCAAAACACTACTTTGAAAAGACATATACAGCCATATGTTCATTGAAGCATTATTTACAATAACCAAAATGTGGGAGCAGCCTAAGTCTCCATCAATTGATAAATGGATAAAGTGGTACATATATATAGAATAGAATATTATTTAGACATAAAAATAATAAAATCTTGCCATTTGTAGCAACATCGATGACCTAGAGGGTATTATCCTAGGTGAAATAAGTCAGATAGAGAAAGACAAATACTGTATAATTTCATTTATATATGGAATCTCAAAAACAAAATAAATGATTAAACAAAACAGAGTCAAGTCATAGATACAGAGAAGATTTTGATAGTTGCCAGATGGGAGTGGGGTTGGGATGAGTGAAAAGGGCGAAGGAATTAAGAAGTACAAATCGGTAGTTAGAAAATAGTCATAGGGATGTAAAGTATAGCATAGGAAATATAGTTAATAATATTCTATATATGGTGTCAGATACATGCTAACATTTGAGTGAAAACTGGTCAGGCATTTTTACATATTTCCTAGTATATGCATAAATTGTATTTGGAAGAATATATAAAAGTAGACAAGAACATTTGGTGTCTACGGGATGCTGAAGGACAAAGTTGGGATACATATGGGAAGAAACCTTTTATTTTATACTCCTTTATATTTTATGAATATTGAATGAGAAAATCTCCATGAAATTAAAGATAAACTTAAGAAATTATTTACCATAGAGCATATATATTTTCCTATATCTTTTATCTTAGGTGGCTCACAATAAGGTAATTATTTTTATATTCTGTATTGAAACAGAATCTAACGATTATCATAAACTGAGAAAATTAGACATAACTAAACTTTCATCCAACAGTATAACAAATTTCTACAATATCTCATATTTGTATGTTTAAATTTTAATAGTATTTTCTGTGTGTCTTCTATGTTAAGAAAAAAAGGAATACATTTCAAATAGCTGTCACACTGTTTTCTATATATTATTTTGGCTTTTGTTACTATAATGGGAAGAAAAGTCTTTACCATTTTATTTATATAGAGCATTTTGGTTTCCCTTTTAAATCATTTATCCTTAAGATTAGTGAAAGTTCAGTACTGATTTAAGTATCATATGACTTTAAGAATGCTAAAAAAGTTAGATATTTGTCTTTATATTTGGTACACTTTGTTTTTAAATGTCTTAACAATGACGATAGCTCATATTTACTTTAATAACTAATAGAAGAAACAATATACACAAAGGGCAAGAAACAATGTTTAATAGTGACTCTATATCCATAATTCACATAGTTTATAGCTCTGTGCCTAGAAGATACACAGTGCCCTTTCCCTTTCTTTATTTTTCTAATGAATGAATGGTGATGTAACTTTGAGAAAAGTATTGAGATATTCAGTCAAACCGAGTTATTATTTTGTACACATTTGGAATTCTACTTCCTCTGACTATAGACTCTGAAGTAATAGCAAATATCACCCCATCTGTGTTGTTGATATCATTAACCTAGAAACTACAAAGAAATATAAGAAGCAATGATATATTATGTTTTATTTGAAAGAAACAAAATTAGGCAGTTTATTTGGATAGAAGCAAATCTACCACAAGGAGCCAAAAGTTCATTTTTATATTTCTAATCACGGAAAGTCTGAAAATCATCAATTATTAAAATTACATGGCATTTCAAGCCTATATTTTCTTTTGAACACTTACAAGTCTGGCAATGATTTTCTGTGGGTCCCCAGCATCGGCCAGTACAGGACTTATGGCAACGTCCACCTGTAAAAGAGAAAAACACACATGCACATTATAATCTTTCGCTCTTTGATTACAAGTAACTCCTCAAAGGAAATATTCTTGCTCCTTTAGGAGAATTTTTAATGTCATATTAGAGTTGAAACATAGCTCAGAAAATGCCTGCTTAAGTAACAAAACCTCCTCATATTCAAAATCCTCTTGTTATTTTTTATAAGAAAAGGAAGTCAATGAATTGTGGATATTGCCAGATACTAAGAAGTAAATATTTACATGAAATGAGTTTCACTTTGACTACTCAAGAGTTTTATTCTCATGATCTATTCTTTTTGATATAATTTCTGTATTCATGGCTTACTGATATCAAGGAAAATTAAGGATTAAATCAATAGTTAAGTTGAAGTCTACTACATCAATAATACATTCTTACAAACACATGATAAACCATCAGAACAAAAAGGTTGTATACATAATTTAAATTATCTTTTGTTGCAGGAAGTCATGAGAGGATATGATCACCAGTTGAACCTTGAGCAGGACCCGGGCAACTGGAAGATCCTCACCTACCTCTTGTTCATCCTGCCTACTATTTCCATACTAGCAGGTGTTTCAAGGGCATACCTTTGAGAGAGTAAGGCATTGTTGAGACTATCTGGATTGAATAATGTGACTAAACCCAGGCAAGGCCTCTATACGAACTTTTAAAATTCTGGCAAGGGTGTGTGGAAATCAACTCAACTTGTGGCTGCCTAAGACAAGCTTCATATGTGAGTTCCCTTGCTTATTACGCCTGCCACCTACCAGTCTGGAGCTGTCTGGCGCTTTCTTTGGTCTCTCCTTGCCCTCAGAGTACAGAGCCAATGTGCGAACCAACATCCTTATATTAAAAATTCGAGCATTTAAAACAGCTACATTTTATTTTTTAGAGAGCTTAATTTCAATTATTTGACATCTTACTCTAAAATTTTTATCAATTCTACCTTCATTTCCAAATATCAGCCTTTATCTTTTGTAGTGGCATCTTCCTTTTAAAGACTATGCTACTATGGGTATTTGCCTCTACAAGTACAGTTGTCTCACAGAGAAATTCCCATAAGGACTGAAAATTAGCTAGAGAGATTGTGCCTAATAACTTTCTTTAAAGTTTGCTTCTGAATGCCATAAGTTCATTCTAAATTTTTGTAGGTACATGGGTATGGAATGAAGTTATTTTTAGAATGAAAAGTAGACATGAAAATCTATTAAAGATGAAAGCTTTTCTATAGCATACATTTTATTAAATCTTTAGGTTAGTTTTCTAATATTAATTGCAAATAAATACATGCCTATTCAAGATGTTTATTTTAACGTAATTAACTATATTGCAGATTATGGACTAGGGTTCTATCAACTGTTTCCATCTTTCCTTGACCCCCAGTTTTTAACTCTTCAACTTGGAAGTTCTCATACCTGGGAAGTTTTTGTGTCTGTCTGCCTGTCTGTCTTTCTGTCTCTGTCTCTGTCTCTGTCTCTCTCTCTCTGAGAGTGACTGAGTAAATCTGTTAAGGAACAGATTCAGCAGACACACTTTCTTAGGCTGAACTTTAGACATCCTAATGGTCTATCCTTCTGCAAATGAGCAGTACTATTTCCAAGTTAATATAACACTTAGGCTTGATTCCAATCACCTTAAATGTGTCAGGATCCTTGCCACAACAGAGTTTATTTAAAGCAATTCTGTTTTTGAAGCACTGCTGCTGACATCACTGGCGTATAATATCCTGTCATTCCGCCATCTGTTTATTTAGATCTAAACACATTATAACTACATAATGCAAGCTCATTCTAGCTGACAGGGAAAGGACTCCATCTGGCCTGAACAATATAACTTTAATCAGTGATAATGATAATTATTATTAAAAACCTACTGGAGTTCTTTTGTACAAAGCTAATAAATCTAAATTGATTTATACCAGTGGAAATTAGAAAAACTGAAATAAAATGGAAAGCAGTGAAAACTTTTTTTTGAGTACAAACTTTTTATGAGAAAGTAACTAATGTTAATGTATTTTTTTAGATGTTAAAATCTCTTAAATTGACAGATTAAGTGGTCTGTTAACTGAAACTATCTGAAGGAGAAGATGATCTACCATTTAATCTGTGACTTCTAATTGTGTTTGGGACTAATAAAATATATAGCTTTATATATTGGAGGTAGAGTACTATCTGTAGCTAGAAAAAAAAGTTTAGTAATATTAGACGTTTTAATACTCTTGATGTTCTCTTTTTATTGGATTATATAATTCTTACTTTCTTATATTTGCAGTTTCAATTTACTACCCCCAAGATCTACTTCCAGATTCAAGATAAAAAGGAATATTACTATGTATTTAAAATTTTATTTATGGTTCTTGACAAAGTGCCATGGCAAGGCTCACCTAGTTGGGAACAAATGATAAAGTGCCCCCCACTTGACACACACACAATTTAAATAATTTAACCTTGACTGTTTACATGCTGTTATGAAATTGTGTGATAGTTTCCATTTTTTAATTCACATTTAAACAGAAATACCTATTACTGCTATTAAAGGAAGCCAACAACTGCCTCTCTTCTATGATTTTACTCAGCCTTATGCTCCCTTAACCTTTTTGGAAACCAAGAAAAAGTGATCACTTTTCAGGATTCTAATACCCCAAATGTGCTGGAGGGCCATGAACTGAATGTGCTTCCAAAAATGGTTGTTCATTCTCTCCTGTCCTTCATTTCATTGTCTCTAGAGCTTTGACCCTTTTAGAATCTGCTTAGGCATTTGGCTCAGCATTCATCTTCAAAATTATGTAATATATAGCACTTGTGCTAATTTTCACTGAGTTGTGGCAATTAAGTAAATGTCAAAATATCTGACCAAAATCTCTCATTGGGGATATTTCTGAATTAATGCATTTGCCACACTTTCACGCCTGCAACTTTAGTTTGATTCTTGTAGACAATTGGGTAGTATAGTTTTATAGACTATTATGTTCAATATGTTTTAAAATCTGTATTTAGCTTTAAGTTCCCAACATTTCTGTTGCACAAAATGTTAAAAGACAAAAAAGGTGGATAAAAGGTTTCCTTAGTTATTATCTATTCAGAATAAGAAAAAAACATATCTACGAACTTTTTCCTACCTTCCATCTACCTAACCATAAGTATTTCTTGAGTACCTTCTACATCTGTATATTAAGAAGTATGTTAAATATTAGTTAGGTTGTAACAGACATGGTTACTAGTCTAATAAATTTAGAATTGATTCAGAATTTTTTTGAAGAGGAAAGGTTTTGAGTGTTCTGTATCTAATGTTTACCCTCCATGGGTTTAAGGAAAGAAGCCAATAAATCTGAATTTTCAATAGTCTTCTAGCTCAGGAAAGAAGAGCTGGATGAAGCCAGGTCGAACTGAAACATTTCCAATGTGATACCTGGTGGCTCAGAAGTTTGCTACATTCTTTATACAATGATTTATCTATGTGACATCTAAAATGAAATCAGCTCAGAGCATTTCAGTGGCGAGGATAAGTATGACTCTTCAGGGTCCCTTGTTTGTCTCCTAACAGAAAAAAGAAG
This sequence comes from Pteropus alecto, assembly GCF_000325575.1. Taxonomy (NCBI): domain Eukaryota; kingdom Metazoa; phylum Chordata; class Mammalia; order Chiroptera; family Pteropodidae; genus Pteropus; species Pteropus alecto. The sequence goes on from NW_006433946.1 coordinate 1,187,788, forward strand.
TACTTTAACTATGGCCCAATATTATATTGAGAACTTTCTTTCTGTCCTTTATCCTCAAGTACACAGTGCTTAAGGAGGTTGAATTGATGAGAGAAAGAGACTATATTGTCACTAATATTTTAGTGTGAATTCGTTTTACAAACTACTTGGCTAGTTGTACATTTTTAAATGAGAGCAGCAAACAGAGGAATTACTCAGATAAATGACCTATGTAAATGGCAGAAACATTAAGGAGAACAGAGACTTTGCCAGTGCTGTCCAGATCTGCCTATTTACAAGTTCTAATCTGCTATTTAATTCTTTTCTATGCTTATGACAATAATTATTTTACAACTATGTGAGAAAAAAAGTCTCTTAAAAATAAGAATCTGATATTTCCATTCAGCTTAGTGATAGCATAGTTATTTAAATAATATTTCTACCTCCTGTTATTCTTAATCAAAGACATGAAATATAAAAAAATTATTACAAATATTTTTGTAACTTTAGCAACCAATTAAATCTTTTAGAATAAGTGCTGATTATTGCACATCAGCATTATTTTAATTCAAAGGCACCTCTGTTTTGACAATGCATTTTACTCATTTTACTCATGACAAAGTTCATATTTTATGCTTGTCCAGATGATGTTACTAAAAATGTAACTTTTGCATTCTTTTTAATTTTTTAGGATCTAAAGTCCCAGAGCCACTTTGATATTTTTAAGAGTCGTAAATTCATGCTACAAGTTTTGTTTGTGGAACTGTCTGACAGCAGAGATGGTATTTAATATGTACCTCTGGACTGCTTTTTGTAAGTAATATGCTAGGACAGGTGAAGAGTTACAAAATATAAAGTCACTGGTGACCATAAAAGATTATACCCTCTAGCTAAAGACAATACAGTTGTATTTCTGAATTCTGCTTTCAGTCCTTTTAAACTATGGCAATCTTGACCTCTTAAAACTACTTTTACTGGGGAAAGAATGAGAGAATGATACTGTTTTTATGATTATATAATTAAAAAGAGGGAAGTAGAACATTTATTGAAAGTACACTAAACCAGTTGCAGGAAATAGGCAAAAATTAGTAAATAATTATGATAATCAAAATATTTGCTAAACAAAGGTTTTCATAAAGTGGAGAGAAAGACTTTGAAAAAGTTTCTGCAGAGGGGTAGCCATTTCAATTAGGCTTGAATGTCTAGTTTGTCCAGTAGAGAAGGGGAGAGAGGGATAGTTCTGGGTTGAACCTAAGCAATGACACAAAGGCTTGGAAGAGCACAACTCTTTGCTGTCATAAACAATAATTTAGGGTTCCTTGAGCAGTTTGCTTCAGAATAACAGCTCTAGTGTGAGCTTACAAAGTGTCTTGAAAGTCTTGTAAATGGGTTGGAGTTTACTCTGTACAAACATTATGGAGTCAGTTAAAGACTTTTGAACACTTAAATGACATGGTTTGACCTGTAAGATAGAAGAAGGTTTCAGGTTATGGTTCCCAAAAGATAATGTTGACACTTGGGTAGCTTGTGCAAATACTGATTTTATAGTCTGAGGTGAGGTACACAAATCCATATTTTTAAAATGCAATTCTGATGACTCTGATGATGATGATTCCAAGATGACAAAGCATATGTAAGAAATAATGGTTAGGCATATAGTTCTAAACTCTGTTAACATCATGATCATATTTTGAGACAATAAAATAGTCCTCCCTATCCGTGATTTCACCTTTCTTGGTTTCAGTTACCCACAGTCAACTGTGGTCTGATAATATTAAACGGAAAATTCCAGAAAATAAATTAGTAAGTTTTAAATTGCACACCAGTCTGAGTAGCATGATAAAATCTTGTACTGTCCTGCTCCATCCTGCCCAGGTCATAAATCATCCTTTCGTCCAGCATATCTGCAATGCATACACTACCCGCCCATTAGTCACCTAGTAGCCATCACAGTTATCAGATTGAGTGTCATGGTATCACAGCGCTTGTGTTCAAGTAATCCTTATAGTAACATCTAATGCTACATCACAATGCCTATGTCATTAATCTCACTTCATCTCACTATAGAGGCACTGAATTATCTCAGATCATCAAAAGAAGCATGAGTATAGTACAATATTTTAGAGAGACACTGCATTCATATAATTTTAATTTTACAATATATTGTTATAATTGTTTTACTTTATTGTTAGTTGTTAATCTTACTGTGTCCACTTTACAAATTAAACTTTATCATAGGTATGTATGTATAGATAAAAACATAGTGTGTGTGTATATAGGTTTTGGTACTATCTTCAGTTTCAGGCATCCGTTAGGGTTCTCTGATACACCTGAGATAAGGCAGAACTATTAAACTTTAAGTGTTAGATCCAATCAGATGCTTGGTAACTAAACTTATAGAATTAAACAGTATAAAATTCTGCAGTCTCTCATTTCTCAGTATTTACTCTTTGATTTGTGGATATATTTCCATAGAGTTGCATTTTTTCCTCCAGCAGTCCTCAAACATACATAGCTTTTTATCCCCCAAATTTAAATTCTTATAAACCACCCATATTATAGTAAAGTCAATATGATTCCAGCAAATGATATATTAGTAGGGTTCAAAGATATTAATGTAATGTGGAATTTCTGTTTTTATCAGATATTAATATTTCTCTCATTTTTTATCTGACAGTTCTCATTGTCATGTGTTTATTAATGCCCATATTTTTGTTACATAAATTGACTTTACATTTTCTTCCATTCTCAATTCAATCTTCTCATCTTGCTTATGACTTGAAAGTTAATTATTGAATGGAAACTTTAACTTTTATACATTTTGCTATTCAGAAAAAGTGGGCAGGTATTTTCACTAATTAGGAAGACAAAGTTAGAAATTAAAACTATATGTAATTAGAATTTTCATCCAGCGAAAAATTAAATCAGGAATTAGTAGTTTAAAATGCTTTAAATAATCACTGGATTGAGAAAGAAATCTGTAATGTCAATCTTATTAATTTTTTTTTTTTTTTTTACAAACACCATCATGTTATTCAGGCAAGCAATCTGTAGAAAAGGATTTAGAATAGCATATATACTCATGTGATCAAGATTAATTTTGAACAAAAGTGTGAAATACATCGTTTAGTCTGCAACACTTTTATCCACCTTTTCCTTAGGGGTTCAACTCCCTGCTGCTCTGACTGCCAAAGCACAGAGCATCTCCCTGTACCACCTCAGATGAGATTACCGGCAGATAGCTAACGAACTGAGCAACTAATCTGGTGCACAGAATTCTGCAATGATTTGAAAGCACTGAGCCTACCTAACAAATTTTCATTTTTCTTGAGGCCTTTTGTAAACATAAATCAAACTAGAGGATAAATGATAATGGCAGAAACCTCAAGTACAAAGAGAAGGCTGGACAGTATGAGGTAGGAAAACATACAAGAGTGACATTTTTCAAAACCTCTTACATCATTCATAGGGGCAAACTATCTAATCTATTAGCATGTTGAATGTAGATCTATTTCTACATATAGACACGAGTAGAATGGTTAGATTTATATAAATTTCACAGTCAAAAGGAAATTTGATAATATTCTATTTAGAATTTATGAATGCTGATTATCATTTACATCTATAGCCTCATGTGATCATAAGAGTGACTGATAGTTACAAGTAATCTAATATACATTATGTCAAAATGAAATAAATGTTAACGGACTATTTCTCTTTGAATGGAAAGATATGAAAAAATGCTATAAACCAATAGAGAAGAACTTAAAAGGTAATAATATTAAAGGAGCCAATTTCTTTTTGGAAAAGCCATATTATCAATAACACAAAATGACTCGAATTTTGAGAAAAATTAATTTTTTTCCTGGAAAACTAGAAACTTTCATTTTAATACTGTCGAAGATTTCTTCCAAATCAAGGAAGTAGAAAGCATTAATTATCACTGTTTATAGCTGTTATCAGAAAGTAGAATATAGGAATTCCACCTACTGTGAAACAGAATTAGTTTCAAACAATGTCAAGTGTATTTCTGAACAAACTGGATAACCTTACCAGTAGACTTAACGAACATATTAAGATGTGTCTTCTGTATGTGGTCAACAAGAGGAATACGGATAGTTAGATTTATGAGCACTTATACTGAACTAGCCAGGCCACCAAGGGGATCTAGGAATGTCCTTTAGAGTGTAGTCTATGTAGACGATATCTGCTTAGAGGTTCACAGAGCAAAAACCTGTTCAGCCTCATGTGTAGTGGACCTCTCAGGAATGTTCTAAGAATTGTATGTATATTAACTCAGTTGATCTTCATATAACCCTAATAGGCTGACATCCCTCCAAAATTTATATGTCCAGCCTAGGCAGAGTTCAGTGCAGGTCTATGCTTCCACCTGCTTACATAGTATCGCCATTTGTATGATTAGCGAGCATTTACTTATTTACATGTCCCAAATTTAATCCTGGATCTTTCCACCCCATCAAAAAATTATCCCTGTAATGTCTTTTCCATCTCAGTCAATGGTAGCTCAGTTTTTCTGTTAGCTCATGTTAAAAAGTTTGCAGTAATTCTCAGTTCCCTTTCTCACAGGCCAAATCCAAAATCATCAGCATATCCAATCTTTCTTAACTTCAAAATATATCTAGCATCCTGTCATTTCCCACCACCACACCATTAAGCCACTGTCATCTATTGCTTGGTTAATACAATAACCTTTCAACTGGTGTCCTAGTTTCTACAATCTCTTTACAATCTCTTCTCAACATATTGGTCAGTGTGAGCAATAGCTCATATTTGGATAACTGTTCAAATTTAAAAAACAATTGGTAGATGAAAACATGAGCCTAAAGTAACACTATGAAATTTGATAGGATCAATGTAAATTTCTGCATTTGTGATTCTAAATCAGTATTTCATGCTGATTTAGATATACACATATCAGCAGGTATATACACATACACAGAGTCTATCTAGCATGAGACAGGTCAGAATTTCAATTCTCTATTATTGGCTGATTGGCTGTGTCATTCCTAAGGCAGATTAACTTTTTTGACTGGATTTTTTTTTTTTTTGCATTTACGTGTTTCTCTTATACATGGAAATTCACAGCATGCTGCATAATCCAATTTATAAATCATGATTGACCTCATATATCATCTATAATATATTGAGCACTTTCTACATTCTAACTCATAGACTAAAGATCTCCACATAGCATTTCATTTAATTTGCACAACAACATTATAACTGAAGTAATGTTCACAGGTAAGAAAACAAGCATCCTTTAAGTGAAACCAGAGACTTATTTCTTTATAGCATATTAGACCTTTTTTATACATAGCACGATTATTTGTCAACATGTTTTTCTCTTGTACTTTTTTTTGGTTTCTAAGTGGCATTTACTTTGATTCTATTATTTGCTTATTAAGGTGGGGCTGACAACTAAATATAATCACATTTTGGTAATTGGTATATATAAATGTAATGAGAAATTATAGCCAACAGTTTAGGAAAGATAAAATATTTGAAAATACTATTGAGTACATAACCAATTTACAATATTGTCATTTACAGCTCTAAGTGTTCTTATAAGTGCTAGTAAATGCGGAAAACACAAGCTTCAAAATAATTTTTATCTGTATTCAGTTTCCGTATTTACAATTGGTGGGAGCTTAGGCAGGGAACGTAAGAGCCGACTTTCCTCATTAATAAAATATAGACAATACTTCCTATATACGTTAGGGGTGATTAGGTAAAATAACATGTGAAGTACCTGGCAAGAAATAACCATAAATCAATAGTAGTCCCCTTCTCCCTCCCTCTCAACATTGCATATAAAAGTATTAAAAAACAACAGAGAAACAAAAGGTTAGAGATGGCAGAGGTGACATGGCAGACAAATCTAGTAATCTGGAGACAGAAATGTTTATACAGACAGAGTTGAAGTGATCAGTAGGGTACTACAGTCAAACAATAGAAAAGGGACAGAGTGTGACATCTTAGGAACTTGAACAGGCTTGGTATATAAGGACAAGTGGGTATCAGAGGTCTCTGCATGCTTTGGCAAGTTTC
>NW_006433946.1:1193879-1273933 GCF_000325575.1 Pteropus alecto
TGCTACTGGAATATCACACTCCTGTATTTTAGGCTAGTATATGGAAAAAGGTGCAGAGAATATTTTAAGGTATATGTCAGAAACAGAGAGAGGAACCCATGGGAGGAGAAATTCTTCGGATTGCTGCAGAGGATTAGATGTCACAGATACCAGGGTCTCTGCCCACTCCATAACCCTCATCTGTGAGCCTGCTAATCAGAGGTGCTCATGAATTCTTGAAGAACTGCCACCATCCACATCTTCAGTTTGTCAGTGGTGTCATATTCAAGAATCATGGTTCAACAGTCAAAATTTGACCTAAAGAACTCAACTCCTCTTAAAGGGCATTGAATGGGATCCAAAGCATTGCCCATGGCAATAGTTCTAAATCTTTCCTCACTTCCTCACACAACTGGAACTCTCTGAAGTATCTCATTCAACAGAACCCCACCCCTCCAAGCTCACACTTGTGCGCACTCTCTCTCTGTGTCTCCCCCATCACGAAGCTTTCGCCCGTCTATTCTCTCCCATTCTATCATTATTATGTCATTGATCAACTTAGCCATTCTCCATAAATACTTTTATTATGTTCAGCTTTCGAATTAAATAATTCTCTGCCCATTTCTCATTATGCATCCTAAGTGTGCATTTCAACATTCTAGGAAGATGTGTCGATGTGTGTGTATGTGTGTGTGTGTGTGTGTATGAGGCATAGTTTGGTCTAGTGGGCTGGAAATATCAGGCTGGCAAACTTAGAATGTTTGAGCATATGAGAAAGGAAAACCACGAATATTCCCACGTTTGTCATTTTTATCCTGTCAGTGTAGATATTACTTGAGAAGCAACATACTGGTCTGTTTCGCCATGAGAATAAAGAAGTTCCCATTATCTGTGTGTGGCATGGTCTCCATAAGCAGCCTTGGTTTTCATTTGTCTTCTACTTGACAGCTCCGAGAATATATCTATCTCCTCTATGAATTAATAAGAAATGGTATTATCATGGGAAAACTGAAACGGATGAAATTATGACAAGTTCTTTAAGGAAAAGAACCATTTCTTCTCCATAGCTCCTAACAGTACTCAAACCACAGAAGGCTTCCCAGATCAAATACCCAACATTTCCCTTACTAAGAGGCCAAAATCTTTACACTATAGGGCTAACCCAGCTTCTTCCACCGTGAGTAAATATGAAAGGGTCTTATAATATCTGTAGCTTGGGACTTTATAATTATACTGTGTACCATTAATCTTGTAGCTTCTCTTTTTTATTATAGCTGAGATTGAGCCTGAGTTTTTGTTATAGATTGCTAGCCTGTAGCAGTCAGTTGGGGAGATTAGACATCACTGAGACAGATAACAAAGAAAAATGAGTAACAAATTGGAAAAGATTAGGTAGCTCCATAGCATTATATTAAACAAACTGTTCTGAGGTATAGCAGCCAGAAGTCTCATCTTAGTTTCCTAACATTCTGTCATCTGCCAAAGGGACTTAGCTACATATATGTATATGTGTGTGTGTGTGTGTGTGTGTGTGTATATACACACACACACACACACACACACTTTACCTTTGTCACAATATACATACACACACACACACACACACACACACACACACACACATACACCTTCCTCGCTCTGAGTCCTCACACTTAAAACAAAAACAACCACGTTAACGAACAGGGACATTTCTAAAATGCCACTGTAAGTCTAAGAAATGAAAATGTGATTTTAAAATTGATGGAGGTTATAAGAAAGTGACCTAAAAGGCATTACAGTCAGTAATGAGCCTAAAATGTCTTGGTGTAAAATGTTTTCATTAATTTACCTTTGAAGTTCACACACACACACACACACACACACACACAACTAAAATTCAAGAATAATGGATTAAAAAATATTTTTAAAATAGGATTCCATCAACAGGTCTTTCAATAGACTTTCTTGTTGATGTAATACTAGACAGATCTATAAATTGAGTTATTTACAAAAAAAGACAAATTACTTTCCAATCACTGCATATACACTTATTATATTCCATTGCAATATGATTTAAGCTAAATATCAGCCCCACTATCTATCACTCTGCCCCAGTTCCCTGTTTTCTAAAACATATTGTTGGTCTTGTAACCATCTGAAATACAAATTCTCCAGACATAATCAAAGTCCCTATCAGCTAGCATAACAAAGAGTTAGTCATAGCAGAGACATAATTCAATTATATCATGTAGGAGGCATCGTTCTGGGCAATTTACTTCCTGTGACACGTTAGGAGGAAAATACTACCACAGATGAGGAAGTTGAAGCCAGAAAAGTTTAATAACTTGTCTAAGATCACACAGAAAGTGATAGACCTAAAGTAGGCCTGAGATTGGAGCCCAGAGATATTGGCTCCAGATTCCATACTCTTAATCAGTACAACCAAGTGTCTAATTTATGTTAACAGATACAAGAATAGAGTAGTCATGTGAGACAAAGGCAGACAGAGCACACAAACTAGGTTAACACCACAAATGAAGACACACTTTACCTTTGTCACAATAAGGCCTAGTTTTTGATAGGATATGTGCAAATACTGAGAAGGTTCATTAAACTTTAGAGTTCAAGAACACATTAGGCAAGACTGTTAGATGAGATCACTAACCCAGACACTTATTCAAAGTTACCTAGGGAATGACTTGCATGGGGTTAAAAAGATGATTTTGAGTGACTTGAAAAAATCTTTGATTAGTATGTGAGAAATGAGCAGCACTTAGCAGATGACCTCAAAGGGCAGGGCAGAGAGTACTTATACATGGAGGTAGAGAGCATTAAACAATGTGTTCTTCCTTATCCCACTTTCCACGAAATTACTGGTGTATTTGTTTATAAATTATTATAGGAAGCTAAGAGAAGGCTGATTACAGTTCTCAGATTTAGGATAGGATTTTAGGTATTTTCACAGGAGGAGCAGATCTCAATGATAAACAATAAAAATGATAACTAATACTTAATGAGCACTTACTATGTGGCAAGCATTGTTTTAAACATTTTCATCTACTATCCCAATTCGGTCTCGTGTGAGAAAAATGAAGGATAAAGGGGCTAAGTAATTACGGTTTGAAACTCCTGGAGTCAAGATTCAAATTCATGTAGCACCCCAGAGCTTGAACTTAAGCATTAGGCTACTCTTTGAGGCAAAGAAGTAGAAATGTAATTGTGCCAAAATGATGAAGATACAGTGGAGTTTGCTTTGGAATATGGCCAGGTAAAAGGTTTTAGTAGGAAAAAACAAAACAACAAAAAAAAAAGAGGGAGAGGAAGAATAATAACACCTATTTTTCTCTTTACGATTATTCATTTAAATATTTTTAAAATAATGTATATTATACTTTTAGTCTAAATTGATTTACTATTTATGAAACAATGTATTGTTTGCTTGTTTTTCTCTCAGATAAAATGTTGGGTCCACTGTATAGATTAACAGAAATGATTTACTATTTCTTAAGACTGTTACAAAACTTAATAAGAATGTTACAAAACTGCATGTAATTAATTTATCTTTCTCTACTGAATCAAATGAGGCTGATAACTGTCAATTATACTATTATAAGGGGCTTTAAACATTTTTTTATTCCACTAAAAATACACAGCAAAACTTTATTTAAAATTATGCAACTGAATAAAATTTAGAAATGAAGAAGTAATGATTATCCAATGTTCTATTGTTTTTAAAAATTTTTAGTTTTATTAATATTATTTTTTCTAGTAAAGCAAATTTCTTTACTCTGAAAAATATACTTTGGCGTATGGTAACTAGTAATAGTTAACAATTAACAAAATATCTAGTGACTATAACACATAGCTAACTAGTTTAATGCTGCAGTCTACTTTGAGTACAGAGTTTGATCGATTCTATAGAAAAAAACTATTTTTTGAAAAAACTATCTAGATCAAAATCTTTGTCACATAATGCATAAGGAGGAAAAAGAATAAAAGTGGCTGATCAAGACATCTAATTTTGCGATGACTTTTCCTTTGTGCATTTTTTAATCAAGCTTTTTTTCCTTTATGTTTCTCTTTCTTACACTTAAAAGAGAACTTTAAAAGAAATGTCACTGCATAATTTCCTTTCCATTTTTTTCTTCCCTGCTTAGAAAGTGCACCTACAATTGCCAAAAGAATCACCTCTAAATAGAACATAATTTGTTCTTGCCAGGCAGCAAAGAATTAAATAAAAGTTGCATACGGCTGCTTGCAACAATCTAGACTTGAAAGATTGCTAAGTGGGTTAGCAGCTTGATCTCCTTATTCATTTTCCCCCAGCTCCCTGTAGAGATGCCAGCTCCCCTGCCCCAACCCTCCAGTGTAACCAGCAATCTCTCCTCCACTTCTGCTCCAAACTTTGAAATAAAAGTGGCTTAGTGAGAGGACACCAATAGAAGAGGGAAGACACACATGAAACTTCTTGGCAGATATTAAGAAAAGAGAAACTTGAATACACAGTCTTCAGTTACTTGTAAACATCTTCCTTTTACTTTGAAGCTTCTTCTAAGTGATGAGAAATTAGAGAAAAGGAGAATAGTAAGTTCTTTAAATTCTACTTATTTGTGCAACTGAGTTCATGAAACCACTTTCATTAGTACAGGGGAATAAACACGTGAACAGTAATGAAATATATGAACGATGGCTGCAGAACAGGAAATAGATACAGACATAATCATTCAACTTGTTATAAAGGATCAGAGCAAAATAAGAGACAGTAATACTAAATCGATTCAGTATAATTTTCATTCGATTTTACATAATTGTTTTAAATACTGAATATACAATTAGGGCTTTACGTTTTAAAAAATCAGCTACGGAATGCCTTACAAATCTCTTTTACATTTTTTTGAGCTACTTGTTATTTGAATCAATATAAATTTTACTTGGTTAGGATGAGTCTTTAGAAAATTTAAGTCAGTTATTATTAACTCAGCATTTCAACAGCTACATCTAATTCTACCAGGCTTAGAATTATTTGCAAATCCTCATGTAGCACATGACTTAAAACTTTATATTGGGGTACATTTTTTTTTAATTATGGAAAAAATTGAATTAAAAAATATGGAAGATCACCAGATGTCTCTTAGTGATAATCACTTCACATTAATGTTCCTTCATTTATATTTTTTAAAAAAATTATTGTGGAAATACACATGAAATAAAATTTACCATCTCAACCATTTTTAAATGTATAGTTCAGTGGTATTAAATACATTCACATTGTTCAATAATCACATTTATCTCCATAACACTTTTCATCTTGTAACACTGAAATAATATACTCATTAAACAATTCATCATTCTTTCCTCCCTCCAACCTCTCTCTGGTAACTACCAGTATATTTTCTGTCTTTATGATAGTGACTATTCTAAGTATCTAAGTATCGTATATAAGTGAAATCAGACACTATTTGTCTTTTTTATAACTGGCTTACTTTACTTAGCAAAATGTCCTCAAGGTTCAGCCATGTTGTAGCATATGTCAGAATTTGTTTCCTATTTAAAGCAGAATAATATCCTCTTGTATGTATATACCACATTTTGCTTATCCATTCATCCATCTATGAACTTTGGGGTGATTTTTATTTGATTAAATTACCTAGATTAAATTTTCTTTGGCTGTTGTGCAATTTAAACAGAGTATGTAGTTCTTATTACTTTTTTCTCCAATAAGATAAATGGCATTCAGTTCCAAAAAACTCCAATTCCAAAAATTCACCATTTCAAAAAATGTTAGGACTTACTATTTCAAGAAAAAGCTGATTATTCTGATTGCCTGGCCTTTCTCCATTCTATCTGAACAGTGTGAAAGCCTTTTTCATACCAGCGACTTAAGTAATTATATACATATTTTTTTTTCCAGTGAAGATTCCATAATAAAAGGCTTGTTAAAATTTACTTTAAAGTAAGTTTCAGAAAAACAATAAAATATGGAGGCTGCCTCCACTGGACAATTTGAACCCTAGAGATCTGATTTCATTAAATTTTGGTATCTTCAACCATTCACTGGAAGACAGCGAGACCTTATTACTAAAAATTGCAAGACCCCAAATGGGGCTTTTAATACCTACCTTATAGAATTTCTATAAAAATTAGAAATAGGGTTCTTTAAGGGCCTATAGTACGCCAAGTCTAGAAGGTCACAAGCACTTAAAGCATTACTATTTTTATTGTTGAAATTAGTGGCAGAAGTTTCACATAACAGAAAGCTACATATTCTATAAGAGGGAGAGGCTCATGTATTTGGTATTTGGCTCATTTGTAGCAAGCCCATACATTCCATGCCATTTTGAATCAGCATAAGGTCTGAAATGCATTCACCATATATAATAGGCTTTGCTAATCATTTTACTAGCATAGCAATCCTGTACCAAGCCTTGTCCCTTACACCTGTCCCTAGAATTAATTGGAAAACTTTGAAGATAGGTAGATTCCTATCCTTAAACCAAACATACTCGAAGAATCTCTGGGAGTAGATTCTGATGCATGTCTGAGTTGGGAAGCCATTAATCTATTTAACTCCAGACATAAAGAACCTTGTCCTTTCATAATGTTAGACTATAATAGACAACACCTCTGCTGTCACTTTACGTAAAAATAATTTTTCTTCCAACAAGCTATGGTCATGAAGATTTATTTGAAGGTAGAAAATGGTCCGTTTTAAGAGCTAGAACAGCATGCTTGTGAGGTACAGTAGAGTTAATCTTTCCGGCAGAAACTCAGTTTACTCTGAGAGGGATCATTTCTGTAAGACTTTTACTCAAATGAATATATTCAAATAGAATATATTCATTATTCTTGCAGAAATCTTGTGTGCAAGAATGCAGAAGCTAAGTATACTGTTTAATGATTTAAATGAAAAATGTTAGCAGAATCTGACCCAAAGAGTCAGATATTTTACCTCTGTAAATTCTGAGTTAAACTGCCGTATTCCTAAAGAGGTTGTTCTTTCTTGAGTTGTGTATATGCGTGTGTGTGTATGTGTGTGTGGTATGTGCATGGTGTGTGCACGTGTGTGCATGTGTGCACAGTGTGTGCATGTGTGCGGATGTGTGTGTGTGTGTTTTCAGCATTTGTTCTCCAGGAGACTAGGAGCCACAATCTGTTCATACCATGTATGATGTGTAGGCCTAATTTTTTTCTTTTCATCATTATAGACATAAATTAAAAGCACTGAATGGAGCTCAGCCCAGTATTCCCTCCACGGGGCTGTTGATGTTCATGCATGGCAATTACGCGCACAACATACTGTCAGATTTTCTAGAATTTTGAGAGCTATTTATTAAAGAGAGCCATTAGTAAATATTAAATTATATAAACCCACAATTAAATTTTATTTAAACAAAGGAAATGTATACTTAAAATTTATTATTTCTGGATTAGTTTGCTATTTTTTATTATTATCTGTACAATTGAGTTTATTTACATCTATTCGGTTTGTGTGGTAGAAATACTATACAATGGCAAGCAAACTGGGCATCTCTTCTAAAATTCACATTGTCTGTTCTAAGGAAGACATGATATATCCTGTGCCTGGAATAGGCATTTCCTTAAGTAAAAATTGATGTTTCCTCTAACTCAAAAAAAGAAGATGAAATGAGCCTTCACCTGGAGAAGCAGTAAAAAAAACTCAGGGGAAAAAAAAAAGGAGTTGGTACTTAGAGTTTAGACATGGTCACAGGGCCCCAGTGTGAGGGAGGGACAGCCTCACCTGTCACACACGAGCAGGAACACAGAAGTCAAGTGTGGGCCTCTCAGCAATCTCCTGCCTGTAACTATTTCGATTATTAGCAAAAACATGTTAATAACTAGTCGCATTTGACCTTTGAAGGAATTAGGGTACAGTGGGTCTTAAAGCACTTGAGTGCCCCGCACAGCTGTGAGGTTACTGGAGTAATTGTCAGCAGAGGCTAAAGTTGGCAGTAAGAGGGTAAGGCCAGAGTGGAGAGACTATGAAATTTATTTTATGTAATTTATATGTAAAAGCAAAATGGAAACTAACTTATAATCACAAACTTTTGAGACCAACATGTGTATATGTAAGTATGTGTGTGTACATTTATATAAATGTTTACTTTATGCATGTATTTATTATATGCAAATGAATTTTATGTATTTATAGAAATAAAACATACAATGAAACAGCACATGTAATGCATGATAATTGTGAGGATTGAGATCAACTAAGAAAATTCTGTTCTGCCACCTGGGGTTGAGGCAAAGTACTGATAAAAAATACTTCGTCACATTCTAGAAGGCAAGGTTCATACTTCTTTAACATATATGACAAAAAAAGTAGATTGAAGGGAAGCTATTGCATATGATGAACATAAGAATGTATCATGAAAATTTTACTTAAAGAGTGAAACTTAATGCACTTTTATCCCAAGAAGCTAAGAAACAAGAAAACCAAGCTAGCACGTGCTTGTGCCTCGTAATCTTCTTAAATAAAAATTAATTTCTGGAGTGAATTTTAGTCGATGTGAAAATCTTCTTCTTCTAAATGTAGTCTCATAGGCCCTCTCTGATATGGGTCAGGTTCAAGTTCTTACTCTCTCATTAAGAACATTAAAAAGACAGCAGAGCTGCCACTTGCTCTTATATTTTGAAATACATTCCTAGATTGTTAGTTCAATTTGCGAGTATTTTTAGAATAATTTACATCTGAATTCCTAAGTGATTTTAATTCGTTTGTTTTTTGTTTTATATGAGGTTCATGAAGAATCTATTTTTTAAATATTATATTTATTGAGGAGAAATTAGTTAATAAAATCATTAGGTTTCAAGTGCACGATAATATCATACGTACATTCCATCATGTTCACGATCCAAAGTTAAATTTCCTTCTGTCACCATATATTTGACCCCCTTTACCCTTGAACCTATTTCTATTTTATATGTCTTTTCAAAAAGCTATCTTTGAATTCATGTGGATTCATTTATTCTTTCTAATATTTTTCACATTTTTCTATTTCCCCGTTAAGCTTTCCTTTCTTAAAAAAAAATCTTTAAAAAATCTTTTAAAAAGAGTATGCATGATTTGACTTTTTGGGTGCATTTATGTAAAATTACATATTTGGATATATAGCATACATAAACTAAAGCTGTATTGAAATGCACTCTGGGTAAATTTCCTTGCAATTTTTTTTCACTTTACCACAAAAATCCAAACTTAGAAGAGTGCATCTATTTTATGTAAATGTATTAACATTGAAGAAGTAAAAAAGTTAGCACAATAAAAAAATCAGGTTTAATTTTCCTCTATTTGACAATTATTTTCTAGTTCAGGAAAATTATCTATATGGGGCACAATATGCAATATTAGTTAGGAGTAAGCAACTATTAAGATATGTAAGAGTTATTAAAATAAAAATATTATTTAAAGTTTTACTAATGGTTTTAACATAGGCAGAACATTTGGTTTAAACAAATAATTACGTTTGTGAACATAATGTTCTTTTATGAATTTACCAATTCTTACACAGTCCCATTTCTATCATTAACTAATTTTTGGTTTTAGAAAACAATTTGAGAATGAGTGGTGCATCTGCTGTAAGCTAAAGAAAGGACTGTAGGATCTGGAGCATCTAAGGTTTGTTCTTTTCAGTGTCTCGGTGAGATCTAATATAATTTCCTTCCTTTTTAAGGCTGAATAATATTTCATTTATATATACATTTGCTATTTTCTGTTATTGCGATAGTAGTCATTCTAATAGGTGTGAGGTGATATTTCATGGTTTTTATTTGCATTTCTCTAATAATTAGTGATGTTAAACATCTTTTCATATGCATATTGGTCATTTATCATTCATCTTTGGAGAAATGTCTATTTAAGTCCTTTGCCAATTTCCAAATAAGGTTATTTTTGTTACTGTTGTTGTTGAGTTGTTGGAGTTATTTATTTACTCTGGTTATTAACCTCTTATCAGATATATGATTTATAAATATTTTCTCCCACTCTGTAAGTTGTCTTTTCATTCTAATTGTGTCCTTTGATGCACAGAGGTTTTTAAGTTTGTTGTAACTCCATTTTTCTATCTTTGCTTATGTTTCTCGTGCTTTTGTTGTCATTTCTGAGAATCACTGCCAAATTCAATGTCATAAAACATTTATTCTATGTTTTCTTCTAGGGGTTTTATAGTTTGAGGTCTTATGTTTAGATCTGGAATCTATTTTGAATTAATTTTAATATATAGTGAAGATTAAATCTAACGTCAATCTTGTGGATACCTGGTTACCCCAAAAGCATTTGTTAAAGTGACTGTCCCTTTTAAAATATATTTATGCCTATCATTGCTTCAAAACTAAATTACATATTAATCTAATGTTAGGCCTTTTTATTCTAAAGATGTATATTATCATATTACACATTTATTTTTTATTATGATGGTAAATGTATTTCAATATAATTTCTTATGATCTTTTGTAATTTATTTCATGAATTTATTGATTTTTATGCATTTATAATATAAAATTTTTCTTTTGTGCTAATTTATTCATTTAAAAGTAATATGAGAAGGTGATTATGAGTTTCGCCAGATGCTACAAAGGTCTGTGGCCTCAAAAAATATTAAAAATTTAGAGATTAAGTTACTCAAGCAACAGATGAAGAGCAATGGAAAGAAGAAATATGTAAAATCAAGAAACAGGTAAATTCAGATTATTTAATGATTAAATAAATTCTAAGAACTAAGGAGAATGTGAAGTTAATGATGACCACTACATTTTTAAATTGGGTGACTGAGTGGTTGTTAGTGTGTAGTTCCAGAAACCATTAGTGTAGAAGTTGCATTTAAACCATGAGAATTACTGTGATCACCCAAGGGAGAAAGTAGATGAAATTGACAGGATAAAACCATTGGAAACCAATATTTAAAGACTAGCCAATTCATTATTATCAAGTAGAGTGCATGCAGTATATATAATGCATCAGCAAGTAAAGCTAGTATAAAGAATAAAACTTCGATAAGCAACTGGTGTTTAATTTGCAAAGGACCAGTCGTTATGACTCTACTTTGCATTTATAACTTCTGTGCCTGCAATTATTTGCATGCAGAAACAAATGCAGCTACAGTTGCCTAATTATAAGCACAATTATTCAAATTTTCCCCCCAAACAGATGCCATCTGTGAAAGTGCTGCTCCTCTTCCACATCCTTTGAGACTAGTGGACACAATTCTCTTTGGCTTCTCTTTTGGGCTTTATTGTTGTTGCCTGATCTCATACATGTATTATAGGCTAGTCACTCTAATATACTGAGAGTCAGAGGGCCGTTCCTCTCATCAAACTATGATGCATTTTCCCCCATGTGTTGTACCACATTCTGAGCCTACTGAAAATGGAAGCCATTTCTGAAGCATAACATTTGCCTTGTTAATGTGAACAGATTCAATTTTTTTTTTCACATCTGATTTTACAAGGTAGGAAATTTGAACACTATAAAGGTAAAATCTCATACAAATTTCTGCTCAAAGGTGACAAGAAAATTATGTTACTCTACTTTAAAAAACAGTTTTAGCCATTTACTGAAAACACAGCTGTCAGTTTGAATCATATTCATATTTCTCCAGTATATTCTTAGGACCATCATGAAACTTAATAATTATCCCTTGGAGTTTGATTTCCTACAAAAGCATTATAACACAATCAGTACAATTTCAAATAATTATTGAACTGTGTGAAGAGAGTTATGATTTCAGGTGGGAAATATATAAAAATATATGAGAAATATAAAACCTAGGTTAACACGATAAAAATTCTGTTTTCATACAAGTACCAGTAATAATATATGTGAGGACAGCATAGCTTGCTTTATGAAAATAAAACAGATTCCTGGCAGAATAATTTTTAGAGCTTTTAATGATAGTTCAAATACTTATGTATCATTTAAACACATTAAACACTTTGAATTTGATAAATCCTTCGTGACAGAAACAACATACTCTAGAATGGAAAACTGAGTAGCTTATTAGGCTGATTAAAACCAGAATATAACATATATTTCTTCTATATAAAAATCTATCTTTCTCCACTTTATTTATAGTATTTGGGATGGTCATAAAGAATTATCAAGAAGGTTTTCAGAGGCAAATGAAGACTTAGGTATTCTAAAATGTCCAATAGTTTTTACTTTTAAAAAATTACAATGAATAGGAAGGTACATTTTTGTTCTACCTTTTTCTCAGTGGTGTATGGGTCACAAAGAGTTGAAGTGATAGTCAGATACTGGCCTTAAGTTTATGGATGATGGGACACATATTTAAATATTGGAAATATGGTTAAGTAACTTAGATTTCCCAAAAGGGGCCATATTAAGAAAATGACCATTTGTAAAGGGAAAGTATCATTTCAAAAAAAGTTATTTAGAAGTAAAAGACTGTTGTATATAACTGAACATTTCAGTGGATGTGATCAAAATGTAAACTATTATGAATGAGATGATAAACAAAAGCCGTTCATTCATTTTCACAAAGGCAGAACACTTTGAGACATTAAAAAGGCAGTGCTACTCACATCCTGAGCTACCGTTTGTTGACACCAGAGTCAAGTTGGAAGGCCATGGGTTCCGAACAATATCTTGCCAATGAATTGTGTCTGCATAACAAAGAAATTTGTTCTGGTCTACATAGACTCCACCATTGAGGATTTCTGTATTAAAACAAACAAACAGATTTTGGTGATGAAAAGGTAGTCAATAAAAATGATTTTTACTCAAACTATTTTCAATGTTAAAGTTATTTTTACTTTGTTAATAGCCAAGATATATTTTACAATATCTTTCACTGATTCATACAAATCGAGAAAGAAGTTTAAAAGATTAAAAAATACAAAGAAAAACAACCACTCATAATCCAAACACTCAGGAAACATTCTTAACATCTTGGTATAGACACTATCGGTCTCTATACTGTTGTTTTTTTCTATCTGAAGTTGGAGTAATAGTCCACATAATATTGTTTAATCTGCTAGTTTTAATATTAAATGGTGAGTAGAGGTAATTAAATATTATTCTACAATATTTCTAGAGAGAATACGATATGTCAGAGTATAAATAAAACAGTATTTATTTGACCAATCCCCTCTTGTTGATTCTTTAACTTATTTATTATGAATTAGTTCTTTAAAATAAATTTCTGCAAATGACATTACAAGGTCATAGAATATGGATATTTTTTAAACTTTTGGTATGAGTTGTCAAATTTCCCTTAAGAAAAATTGTTTCGGTCAATGTAACATTGACTAGAGTCAGTCAGTAACTAGCATAAAATGGAAGCAAAATTAGTGCTTAAATCACAAACATGTTCTTTGTTTCAAATAGAATAAACAGAATTGCCAATTATTCTTTAAGAACAACAAAACACAAGATATAATAAAAATCTTATGGTTCGTTGGAACAATGGCATGACCATAGGATAAAATGCATTAATGCCAATTTTTACTTCTTTATAGGTAGTAACTAGCATAAAATGGAAGCAAAATTAGTGCTTAAATCACAAACATGTTCTTTGTTTCAAATAGAATAAACAGAATTGCCAATTATTCTTTAAGAACAACAAAACACAAGATATAATAAAAATCTTATGGTTCGTTGGAACAATGGCATGACCATAGGATAAAATGCATTAATGCCAATTTTTACTTCTTTATCCATTTCACAACACTGGCCTTAATCCGGTAACATCTCCTTGAACAATGGTTGATCGTAGATATCTATTCTCTTTCAGGTAGCTCTAAGTTATCCAGAAAAAAAAAGTAGATATTACCTCTAAAAATACTATTCTTATTGTTTGAAGAAATGGTTTGAAATATACATAGAATCTTCCTGCCCAATATATACCATATTTTCCTTTCCTGTTTAAAAAAAGAAAAAAAAAAAAAGGCAATAGAAATCCTATATCAGCCTATAAAGCTTTCATTACAAGTAACAAAAACCAAATTATTGAGTTTAAATGGATAGGAGATAATTTTTTGTCACATAATAATAAACCTACAGGAGGCAGTTGCAGATATTAGTTTAACTACTGCACAGGATCCACAACCTGCTTTGTGTGATGGCTTTATTCTCTTCTGGCTCAAGATGGCTGCTGCATCTAAAGTGTTTTTCTGAATTTGAGGCATGTGAAGAAACAAGAGCAAGCAAGAGACTTTCTTTTAGTGAGGTTCCAACTATCTACTTGGGAAGAGATGCTCTCCTTACGGACTATGTCTGCATTTCACTGGCCAGAACAATATTCCATGGCCATTCTTACTGCAAGAGAGGCTGAGGAAGCAAGAATTTAGGTGGACATATTACTATATGAACAAATTCCAAAGAGGCTCTGGTGTTAGTGAGGAAGAAGAGGAACAGAAATATTGGCAAGGCAAGAACCTGTCCCCCAGGGTAGCCTTGAGAAAAACATCTCTGCTGTGCAGTATTCCCAAGCTAAACTTTAAAGAGTCACCTTAAACAAAAGAAGAAAATAAAAAAATGAAAGGAACATGTATCACCATAAAAGAGGTATTTGTGGAAGCGAGATTGGTGGACACACCTAAATTGCTTTACTGTGTTGCATGCATAAAATCCTCCAGATTTATTTTGACATTGTAGGGCTTTCCACATTTAAAATCATTCCTATTTTCATCATCAACCCTTTCACTGACTATTGGTTTCATTTTCTCAGGTGAGGAAAAAAAAAAGAAAAAGAAAAGAAACAAAAAGAAATTTGATCATCCTTTTACTTCTAAAACCCAGTTCATTATTTTTTATAACCTAAACGTACAACCTTTGTCAAAGCAGAAGAGAGATGTGAGACATAAGAAAGATTGTGAAAATGAATTTCTACATTAATGTTTAGCATTAAGTTTCTATCTTAGAAATGTGACAATCTCATACTAATAGCTTTCTCTTGAGACATTAGGTGATGCTCTTCTACTATAGGAATATTCTTTGTTAGGTGACAAAGAAAGGAGATTTTGACTGCTATTCTGGAAATAAAGGTTATTTTTCAGTCTACCTTTAGAAAAGTTTCACTTAAGGAAAAAAAAAAACACATGAAGAGAAAAGATAATAGCTCAAACATTATAGAAAGAGTCTATATTTTTCAAGAGTCACATTTTAATTCATATAGTTTATACTGAAGAATCACAGTATCTATCTCTAACTTCCTATCTAGAAATATTCAAATAGAATCAGATATCATACTGAATAATAATCTCATCAAATCCCTCTCTTCAACAATATTAATCTCCTACCAATGTTTACATTTGTTTCTTAGAAATATTCTGTTCAAGAGCTTAGTTTATACTTTGAAAAGGATTGAGAAAGGAGGCAATAATAATTCTAATATAATCTTACATGTTAAAATTTCAAATTAAGACTATAATCATGATCAATTTGGATATACTTTTATCATCCTAAACTCAAAACCCAGCATCTGCTAGCAATTTTGGTCAGAAGGATTTATAAATTTTTAGTATTTCATGATGGATAGTTTATTTATGTATGTGTGTATTTTCCCTGAAAAGTCTTTTATTTCTTTATGTTTGGCTTAGATCCTATTCTGTTGCAAAATGTCAAACCCCACAATCAGAAAATGTGTGTTTTATTTACTTTATAGGAGAGTTTTAATATATACTTTATTTTACATTTTCTTTTGATCAACTTGATTACGTAAATATATGTCAGGATGTAATGTTACAATTGCATTTATTTATTTGTAAAGTTTACATTGGTTTTATAACTTTATATGGTTTTTAAATATTAATTTAATAAGTCTTTGTAAGGAAATATTCAGTTAGATTTAATTCTGAAGTAAGAAAATCTAGGGAAAGGTATTGACCCTATGAGAAAGTTGTTAGAGACATAGATTATTTACTGGATAAAAGGGATACCTAATGTTTCTGCCTCGATTGATTATAGAGTTTCGATTAGAAAGAGGAACAAGGATTAGAAAAAGAGAACAGTTTGGAAAGATATTTATCCAAGAAGATACCAGAAAAATGTCTGGCTATACTTTAGATCTATTTTTGCTAACACAAGAACAGCAGAGTTTTCCGGAAGTATTATTAAAGATTTATTGGAAGGTACCATCTGTGTTACACCAAGAGTTTCCCTCCCATTAGCATGAAATAAAGTGATTAATAATTAAATTTTAAAACCATGATGAAGACAATTTCTAATTCTAATCAGGTAATTCTAAACAAATGAGGTACATTTTTGATATTCAAACAAAGATGCATCCAACCTAGACAAATGAAAAGACTTGAAAAATGTTGAATAAGTAAATAAACTCAAGGTAATCTTATTCCATTGTATTTTCCTTCCACTGTAGAAAACATATCAGAGTAAATTAAGAGAGACAAATAGATTCTTAGTCATTAGAACAATTGGTAGAAATAGGCTGCTATGAATTTTCTTATCATATTTTATAAAAATATTTCCAGCAAATTCATAAAAACACCACTGTGTCTTCTTAATAAATGTCATGGTTAAACATAGCAAAATATATTAAATCTGACATTCTATGAAAAAAGCATTTCATTTCTGAAAAATTCTAGTAAACACTTAAATATGTTTGTGTCTCAAAGATTTCCTACTAGATTAATGAAAGCAAGTCACGTAAAAATACTATGAATCTTTTCGTATTTAAAGTAAACTGCAAACCACACTACTCTGCAATATGTTGAATTTAACATATATAGTACACAATTGTAACTAAAATATTAGATTAAACTCAATGAAGGCAAGGAGTATTTTTCAGTGCTGCATCTGTACCATCAAACCTGGAATAATAGTTACTCAATGAATATTTGTTAAATTGGGCTGAAAAAAAAGTACTGTGGATTTTGTCACCAACATTGATCAGTTAACTTCTGTTATAGTTCCTAATTTTAAATTTATACTGATGAAATTAAAGTAAGAATGAAAGTTATATTTTTCCATAAACACTCTGTAGCTCATCTTAACTGGTTCTATGTTTCAAGTCTGTTTTGTTCAAAACTGTATCTCCAGTGTCTAGCATTATACAAAGCACAAGTTAGATACACAATCAATATTTGCTTCATGAAAGAAAATCTAGTATCTTGAGTATAAAAAATATATTTTGAGTAGAATAATATATAATATTTTGAGTAAAAAAAATATATATCTAATTTTGAGGTTAGAGTTTGTATAAGCCGAAAGATAAATTATAAAATGCTTTTAGTTGATAATGCACAAAATTACTTCAGGTGGTGTGTTTGATATTTACAGGGCACCTTTAGACATGTTCATTGGTATCCCTAAACCTATTTTGTGCATCAAATTTGATTATTTATCAAGTGAATAATAGTGACTTTGAGCTACCCTAGACATACCAAATTCCTCCAAACCTGTGCAAATAATCTACCATATGCTACACAGAAGTTTAAGAACATGTTTTTATATTGAATCATAAATCTACCTCATATCATTCCTTAAATTATCTGTTAGAAAGGTGTAAAGTGCCAATACATGTTAAAGAGGACCTAAACTACTTGTGTCCAGTCCACAAAGAGTGTCCATTTGACCACTGCTTCCCTAGATTCTCAATTGCTTGAGTCTAATGAAGAAGGAAATGCTTGTGTTATTTAAATAAGTTCTTTTGTATTCTTTATTTCTTTTCAAATGCAAGTTAATATAGTGAATTTGGGATTGAGTGACCATTAAGAGAATTGTTGACATTTTGCAAACATATTCTCTCAAAAGAAAATGTGGTAAAATACTGAATCGAGGCTTTTTCCCTGCCCTGTATGAAATAGCCTAATTGTGATATAGCATCCTTGCTGAAAATACAGATTAATATGACTTCCTTACCAGGTTTTAGAAGTTGACAAAATTGCTCTGACCCCTATGTAAAATTGGTAAGCATTTCATTAATAAGACAATGACTTTCTCTTTTTACAAAATAAAGATTATAATTTTAAATGCAGTTAGCTATAATCCACTTTTGTCTATATGATTGGTATTGATAGTAAACATTTTATTTCTACTCACAAAGCTACCAATTGTGATAATATAAGAAAGATCTAATAGGCAAGAATAAAAAAACTTAACCTCAATTCCTGATTGTATATCCAAATGTCTTGTTTTTCCTGGGTGAAGCTCTAGGTCAACCTTAGAATTACAGTGATAATAAAAATAAAGATTAGAAATATTGCACTTGTCTAATTGCAGTCTCAGTAGGGGATGTCTCAGTAGTGTATATTTCAGATTTACATTGCCTATCCAAGCCAAAGGTCACAATCAAGAGGTCAAAATCCAAAGTGACAAAGGCCCATTTTCAAGACAAAGCTACAGGAAGCAGTTACTAGATTTTCTCAGACATAAAGCAATGTATCCTTGTCACTGTCAGCACCTTAAGCCACACAAGTCTGTTGGCAGATAGTGATACAAAAGTAATAAAGCTCACATCATCCACCTATGATACTTAATACATCATCTCTGGAATAGACTCAGTCTAGAGATTCCTGTATCTTTCCCAAACCTGGACCTTTCAGCTGGGAACACAATGAATTGCTGCTACCCCACTGGGTCAGGACTCAAGGTTTATTATTAATAAGCTGAGACGCTAAAGGCTAATGAGAACTGGGTGCTTGAGGAGACAATGGCTCATTCATCATCAATCAAGCTTTGAAGTTTTTATACAGATGATTTAAGGAGAGTTGAAGTGTGCAAAATTGAAATGTCACATTTGTATTGGGAGTGGAGAGATGGTGATAATGTAAATGAGTGATGTAACCTGTATTTCAGCTCGATGATCAGAGTCAAAAGCTCATGGATGCAGATACCAAACGTTAAGAAGTAATAGTGGACAGTTCTTCGATCAGAACGAGGCAATTTCAAGAAAAAATTATTAGATTCATTGGCTGTAAATCAACTTGAGATGGAAAATAATAGCAAAAATATCCTGATATCAACTAAATGGAGCTCAGTGATGTTCTCCATAATGTTCTAAGTGATTCACACACACTTCAGGGTCCACTACAATTCTTAGCTTTCATTATGTTTCAGCTTGAGTCTCAACTCCTCTGAGAAGTCTACTACAACCAACTAGTTTTTAGAGGTTAACTGACTTTTAGGACACATTATCTAAGCTACTCATATCACAGAACAAATACTGCCTTACCTTCATTATTCTTTTGTGTTCTTGTCTCCCTTATCATATTGTAGGTCTGTAGAGGATAAGAGCCATGACACACATCTTTCTGTGGCCCTAGTGCCATAGAAATGGTCAAGCACATAACAGAAATTCAAATGTTTTTGATGATTATTATAATAACATGATCAGAACATGACTGGCATTTGTAAATGTTTTCAGTTGCTTAATTGATAGAATAATGTTAGTGCTATCTCCTCCTTATGCAGTAGATAATAAATCACATAAAATATTGAATAAAATTAGTGTGACCTTAATGCATTAATTATTCCTATCCATTAGAGATGCAGTAATCCACTTAAGCTCATGGATAATCTCTAAAAAACTTCAAAAATAAATTTTGTCTTTTAACTGTCCAAATTATAAATACAAGATTTCTTTCTCAAATTGTTCTCTAACGTCATTTATAATTCTATATGTACCAACATATTTAATATTTTTATTCTCATAATTTCTCCTAAACTTGTACTCCCCTGCACTTTCTTATTTCTGTTAATATCAGGACAACATTCTATAAAAGAAAAATAGTTGATCCTTGAACGACATGAATTTGAACTGTACACAGATTTTTTTTTCAATAAATACTGTAAATGTATTTTCTTTACCTTATACTTTACTTAATATCATTTTCTTTCTCTAGCTTACTTTATTGTAAGAATGCAGTATATAATATAATACATATAACATACAAAATATTTGTTAATCGACTGTTTATTTTATCAGTAAGGTTTTGGTTCAACAGTAGGCTATTCGTAAAGTTTTGAGGGAGTCTGCCTGGGGAGCGTCAACACCCTTAACTTTCATGTTCTTCAAGTATAAACCGTAGACTCAAAACTTTAAATTTATCATTAATTCCCTCACCTCTATATTTAATCAGTCATAATATCCTAAATAAAATTCCTCATAATGTCTATTTTATTACATTCTTTTTATATCTACCACTATTCCTTAATTTAGGTTTCACAATTTCATACCAGATGCAACAATATGCAAGACAGATTTCTGGAGAGGGCAAGTTAGAAGCAAAAAGTTAACAGGAATAATGGATGTTGGGACACAAGTTGTCTCTTTCACTAATTCGTAAGTAATCTTGCACCTTCTAGATATTTATAAGACATAAGTCTTGTGATTGAACAAATATAAACCTTTTTACAAATTTTTAAGTGTAATATACATACGTAGATGTGCATACATCACATGCAATATATTTTTACAAACTGAACACACTTATGTAACCAGCACCCCAATCAAGAAATAGAACATCCCAGCATCAGAGAAGCCTTCATCACACTTTCTTCCTCACATCACTCCCTTTCAGAACCTTTATCATGACTTTGGACAAGATCACATTTACTTATTTTTGTATTTTACATGAATGGAATAATACTATATGCATTCTTTGTCGTTGGCTCTCTATTGTTCAACACTATGTTTGTGAAATTCATCCATATTGTTCATTTTCATTGCTGTATGGTATTCTCATTTTGTTTGCCTGTTCTACATTGATGGGCATTGTGGGAGTACTTTCCACATTTGTGCTATGACCAACAGTGCTGCAGCAAACATCCTAGAATATGCCTGTTGATGACTTTATGCATACATTTATGTTGCACACATACTTAGACATGGAATTGCTGGGCCATAATGACAGTCAGTATTCACAGTGCTGTCACCAATTTATGTTCCCATTAGTAATATATGAGAAGTCTACTTACTTAGCCTTGTCAACCCTGGTTTTTTTTTTCCCCCTATCTATTTAATTGTAGTCATTCTGGTTGGTGTGAAGAGTTATCATTTTAATTTGTATTTCTCCATTGGTTAATAAAGTTGAGCCTGTTAAATACAATATTCGAAGTGTAATTTTTCAAGGGCAAGAGGTCTGTTTCTGTTTACTTGAGAAAGGGTCTCTCTATGTGTGAAACACAAAGCACTGTAGAAAAGCTAATCTCTATTTCAAGTTATTGGTAAACAAATAAATTAATGTACCAAATGTTATACTCCAAACTTTTAATTTATTTTTTTGTGGGGGAGTCTGACTCAACATTTTGAAAATGGCAATTTAAAATATGTGAAAATATATTAAGACTAAATCAGTAATTATAAAAATAAGGAGCAAAGTACGCATTCTGAAAGATAGATGAAAAATTCATATTAAGTCAATATGTCTCTAATAAGAAAGATGAACATTATTAAAGGTATATACAAAGAATGAGAAATTTAATCTTTTTGCTATTACAATAGAATACCCCTTTAAATAAAGATCAAATATTTTTATTCTCTTATCCACCATAAAGCCCTCGTTACAGACAACAATCCTCTTAAATAATTGCTCCAAGTTTCCAGAAAATGTAATTGCTTCAGTAGAACAAATCAGAGTTTAATGTTTTCATTATCAATAAAGGGGAAAGTTATATTAGTCCCCAGAAATGATTTGTCTCTTTTATTTACAGGCTTTAATACAATAAGCCTGGGATATACTACAAGGTCACTTTCAAATATCTCACCTACGATATTAGTTTGTATAGTTTTAATAATTCTTCTTACAATGTGTGATTTCTTCACTACTTTTTTAGAGTATTTCAGGAAAGTACGATTTTTCCTGATGACAGTAATAATAAATAATATTGCTGTGTATGTTTCTTGCTGGCAAGCTAGGACTTGCAACTAAAAGATAAAGTAAGAGCAAAAAGAATAATTTAATCTTGTAAAGTGATTACAATTTTGAACATCAATATTTTTTAAAAGTTATATAAAAATATTAAAAATAACAAATACATGGTTTGGGGGCCTAGTATCTCTGTTCGAATGCTTAATAATGTTAATATTAAAAATAATAAATAAAAACATTTTACTAGGAAATTTAAAAACAAAATAAAATGTAAAGGAGCTGGTACCAGAGCACTTCTAAACAACACAAGTGGGCCTAAATTAGATGTTTTTAATAGAGTTTTAATCTAGAGAAAATTAGAACAGAATGATTAAATAGCAGTTGTCATCATTCTATAAAACACTGGTTTCGAAATCTGAAATATCATGGCAAAATGAAAGAGGATGTAGCTCTGGAGTTAGGTTTGTATAGTTTTAAATTAGAAGACATTACATACAGTAAATTTATACTTAAACTCCACGCTTTTTACCTACGCATGTATATTGTGTTTGTGCATCTGTCTCCACATAGCCACCACCCTAGATAAACACAGAATATTTCTATTACTCCAGAAATTTCTCCTTGTTCCTTCGCAATCAAGCCCCCCGCCAAGCCACTGTTTTGACTTCTGTCACCACGGAGTAGTTTTGCCTGTGTATTAAGTTTATATAAATGAAGTCATACAGTATGCATCCTTTTCTCTTGCTTTTTTTTACTCAAAATAATATTTTTAAGATGTATATGTTGCCTGTATTAGAAATTTGTTCATTTTTATTGCGTATTATTCCATTATATGAATATGCCACAATTTGTTTATAGATTAGTTCATATTTTAAGAACATCTTTGCTATTTTTACCTGTGTGATTTCAAGCAAGTTAGTTTACATTTCTTCTCTATTATCTGTAAAATAGGAATAATAATATTTACTTTGTGGGGTTATAGTAAAAATTGTAATCATGTATATAAAATACCTGATCCATACTAGGTGCTCAGAAAATGGCAGCTATTTGAAAATAGGTTATTAATGTAGTTCAGGAGCCTCCATATCCAAAGTATTTAAAAACATATATGCACAATGGTTGAAGTATGAATCTTTTGGGAGGAAAGAAGACCAAATGGAAACTTCTGATAATCAAATGAAATCCTCATAAATTAAGTTTGGTGCATTGTATAACTAGTTTAGAGCTAGATACATTGAGCTGAAATATTATCAAATATATTTCTCAAGTTAGTTAATAAACAAAATTGGAGTTATCTGTATTTTATAAGATAAACTGTACCTGAGGACAAGATCATAAATTCTGTAACTTACTCTTTCTCTCACACTGAGGAATCCTGGATATTTAGATGTGTTTACCCTTAGAATCATTTCTTGTTATTTCCGTAACTGAATTCTGTGACAGCATTTAGAGCTGTTAGGTTTCTCTCTCTTCAGTTCAGGTCGTTGCATAGTTGCACAGGTCACAAAGTCTCCGCTGGAAATTTCCAGGTGGTCTTTACCTCCATTGCCACTACCACTGTGCTTCAAAAAAATTAGGGTAAATTCCAATGGACAAGGACAAGTAAGCTGGCTCTTATTGCAGCAGAATGGATTAATTAGGAAACACAGAACACTACTAAACACATTTGTGTAGCTCAGGGTTGAGCAGGGAGGTGAGATTGCTTCATACTTCTGTTTGAATTTATTATTTTTTTTATTAAATCAATAATGTGGGTAATAAAAATTAGATGTGTACCAAGCACACTGCTGGTTGATATAGAGAAAGAAAAGCCATTGTTCTTGAAGACAAGATGGAATCAAATACTATATTTACTCTGAGATTTTAAAAGTTTAAGCTATATATTTAAAATATTTGAAGAAAAAACTCATTAAAATTTCTATAGAAATTACTAATATCATTTCTAATGAATCATTATATTCTATGGCTCCTAACAGTACTACTCTTGTTTTTCCTCATTTTTAAACATTATTTTTATGTTGTGACATTTGATGTCATAATAGAATAGTCTCTACTCTGCCATGATATAGCTCTGTAATCTGTGTTATCATTATCATGTGTTTTACATTAAGATACATTTTTATCTTAGAATGCTTCCACTTTCCCAGTATTAACAAATGTAACTTTTAAATTATTTGAGGTATTTGGCTTCTCTTTGAGGCTGGATATGAAGAAATGACTCAGTGCCAAGATGCCTACTGGTTCAGTCAAGATGTCAACATTCAAAAAGGGGACACTATTGCGCTATAAATAACTGCACAAGCTATGGAGTCAGACTGGTAACCATGACTCCATCATTGATTACCCGTGAGACTTCAGTCATATTAGTTATCCTCCCCAAGTCTTAGTTCCTTTACCTGTAAAATTATATTTGTAAAAAATCTAATAATTCCTCTCTCCAATGACAATTGTAAGGAGAAAATGAATATATATAAATGCTCACTATAGTGTCTGTCACACAGCAAATTTTCAACTGATCTATTATTATTACTATTATTTATCATTATTAAAGGAGGAAAAAGAGTTCTCTGGTAAGCACATTTCTTCTATCCTGATTGACAATTTTCTCTGCTTTTTCTCATAAATACACATTTGAGAGAGCTAAACCTAGGTAGCAAGATTAGGCCACATTAGAATATGTGAGTTTATGCTTGCTCATTTAAAAAAATATATATATTTCCAATTTACTGATATGAGTTTCAGATGCCCTTTTGGGAATATATCATGGGTTCTGGACACCCATAAAATTACATAAAATCTTTAAATTCAAATTCTTTTTTGGGTAGAATCCCTGTACCTCAAAGACATAACAAATGAGACACAATGATTAAGCAAGGTGCCAAATGCCTCACCCATAGACAGTGATCAAGTTACAAATCAAACGCCTGCCTATAAGACTCCGAAGTCCGTTGTTGATCACCTCACTCTAATACCTCTTGGTAAATGCTGCCATTATTTGTATATATTTATAATGCAATATTTCTCCTAATCCTTACAAAAGTCCTATGAGGTAATCATTATTAGTCGTATTTTATAGATAAGAAAACTGAAATTTAGAAGAGATAAATAACTGGTAAGAATTCTAGAGAACTATGATTTCAATTCATTGTAACTGCTGAGTTAGGACCTTGCTTTTGAACTTTTGATTCTATGCTCCTTCCATAATAGAAGGGAAGACTGAGAAATGTAACAGAAAAAAAAATAGTCTAAGCAGAACTGAGGCATAACTCTATCTTATGTAATCTGCTTATACGTATAATTAAGAACTCACAGTAATTTCCCTGAAGTCCTTTTGGAAATATTTTATTGAGTTGAAAGCTAAAATTATGTTTTTAAGATATCTTTTCTACATGAAAAATTATGCATTGAAAAAAAACCTTGGCTCTGTTAGATATCTGGACTATATCCCAACCTCATCACTGGAGGTGCATTCCTTTTGCCTCTGTTAAAAGTACATACAGGGGAAAAGGCAGCACAATAAAACTACAAGAATTCAGCCTACTTACAGAAAAGCTCTTCAATTAAGTAAAAAGACTGAATTAAAGAAAAGAAAAAAGGCAGCTTTATTATTTTCAAGTACTGTGGGAACTCTGTGCTTAGTCCTTGGAAGGTCTTCTTTAATGAGCGGGGTAAATTGATTTGTAATTATCTTCTTCAAATCACATAGCCTGAGTAGAAGCCGCCTCTATGTGATTTGCAACTGTATTTTTAAAAATATGAAAATGAGCAGTTTAAATGTGTAGGACATTTGGTTTTCCTAACAAAATCTGCATTCTCCTTATAATGTTTTTTCTTTATTAATTATTGAACAATTAATACAGAGCAAAAGAGCAAAGCATTCAAATTAATAAAATCAAATTAATTAAAGTTTATTTTAACATTAAGCTTCCATTCTATGGAAGCTTATGGCAAATGAGGTAAAGCTCATATGATGGAAGGAAAAGGAATTCAAAATTAAATATCTGGTTAAATATAGCATTATCAGAGTATCTTCTCTGCAGGTAAACTTACTGAACTGAATTGTACAGCACTCAATATTATGAAGACTGAAATATCTTTTACGGGCATAAAAATTTTTAATTATCCTCTTTTGATATAATTAAATATATCCATTTTTAGACATGTCTATCAGATACCTTTTATTTAAAATAGTGGAAAATGAGGAATGTGATTTTACATGGGAGTGTAGGATATGTCATTAATTCTATTTACATTAATTTCATAGACATATTTAAAAACAGGTAAGTATATAACACATCATACATAGATGAATTTTTATTCCACCTCTAACAAAAGGATACATTCAGTTTAAAGACTTCATTATTTTTCAAAATAGAAAGTCCTTAACCAAATTTTTTCTCACATATAAAGTTTACTTACATAAGATACTTAAGTAACTTTGTAAAATTAAACATTTAATTGCAAATTCAAAAAGATTTAAATTAGACAATTTAATATGACCTAACTAAAGAGAATATTGCATAGATTATCTGCATGCATCCGTGTTCTATGCTTAATTTACTTGTGTGGGACATGTGTTTATGTAGCTAGGTCACATTTGAAAGACTTTTACATAGAAAACTAAGTTCCAATGATAATCTCTATTTAAAAGAAGAAAAAGGAGGAGAAGGTGACAACAACTAATCACATTAGCATACAAATCTGAAATATAAATGGCCTGTTAGCAAGAGTACCATTATTGTCCTCAGTTCTACTTTCACTATTGTTACATATATATCTTTCCTTAGAGTTAAACAACACAAAAAAAACCAGTATTTACTAAAAAGCTATATATTTTAAAAACTGTTAATAATTTTCCAAGTGGCCCTGGCCGTCTATTCTCATTGTACTTCAGAGCTTAAAATGATTTGATGGTAACATCTGGCAAGTATTGTTCCAAACTAGATGCTAAACGAAATTATTTTAAAAGAGTGTTCATGCTGAGATGAGGGAGGAAAAAAAAAGAATGATAATCTATACCTCAAAATACAGTTTTGAAATAAAAATATTTAAAAATGTTTCATTGGTAATCATTTACTATTTTATTTTCTCTGGAGCTTCAAAAGTTATAATCTAAATTGCAACTGAAGGAAGCTGAAGCTAGCTGATATGCACCTAGCTATTTTCGTGCTTCAAAGCCTACAGAACCATCTGCTTGTTGGCAGGTGTAATTAATTAGCTAAGTGGAAAAGATGCTCCCTTTTAGAGTGAATAGGAGGAGAGGAGGGAAAACTCTGAAGCTCCAATCCTAGGCAGACTCATCAGCTGGGTGCCTCTGGGCAAATTTCCGATACTGAAAACTCATTGAATTTAATGGTTCTTAATTTCACAAGATTTCTAATTACAGTTAGGATAATAAGATGTGATCCAAAAATTGACAAAAAAAAAAGTTGGCACATTTTCAAGGAAAATCCTTCCGCACAATGTAGGCATCCTAAACTATAGGAGTATAGGAGTTCATTTACTTATACATTTTACCTCTCAATTCTGTTAATAAGCAGTTTTGAATTTATTTGGCTGACAAGTGGCAAATGCATAATAATAAGAGGACAATGTATAAAGTTAAATTTTTTACATAAATCAATGTTTCTTTTCAGAAACAAAAAGAAGTTGATGCACAGTAAATCATTACTGTTTTCGGACCTTATTTTTTTAACACTAGGCTGGAGCCATCTAAGTGGGGAAAAACTCCTTGTATATCCGCAGTACCTATTGAAAAGTCATGTTTTTAAATTTGTTTCTAAAGATAAATTTTATATCTTATATTTCTATTTTAAAAATCTAAAATCATTTGCTTTTTAAACAAAAGAAAACAAAAAAGAACTGCATTCTAAGAAAGGAAATAGGCAGAGATAGTATAAAAAACAGGACTAGAAAACTTTCTATAATTTTTTCTATACGGCGCATATTAAATTATTGTTAAAGAGCCAAGATAATGAATTCTATAACACCTCTTCTTTCAAATGCTCTGATCGACAAAAATGAAATACTGTTTTCATTTGAGGCTTGGCCTTTATGAGTAAAATGAAGGAAGTTTAAGGAATAGAGAGTAGGTGAAACTGGCAAAATGGAGAGCAGATGTTGCAACTAAAGGAGCAGCATCTGCCCAGCTGTACAGGAGTGTACCAAGCGATAATGTGAACCCAGGCTTGCCAGAGCTCAGTTTTATTCACAGGAGCCAGAAATCCAGAATTTGTTGGCAAATATGCCAATTTTTGAACACTATGAAAAACAAGGCAGTCTGTAGGCCAGTTATTAAATAACCAAATCTGTAAATTCCTCAATTATCTAGTCTTTGCATCGATACCCATATTGAGATAAGAGCACATTGATCATGCTGTATCAGTTCCTCTACTTACCGATGGAGAATGAAAAAGGAAAATGTAGTATTTACATAATTAATGAAAGAGTAAAACGGTAGTGCAAAAGCTCCTATGAGCTATGTTAAAAATGGAGTCTACAAGGCAATGAATTCTACACCTCGTCTTCATTCTTATTGTGATCCCCATTTGTTGTCATGAAGGTGGCATAAGCCTCTGGCAGTGTAATGAGGTTTGGAATGCATGCTACTGAAATATCACCACAGCATATCACACTCCCATCACTGAAGTTACATGCAAATTTTAAATAGAGGAAGGCTTACATGTCACCTGGAAAATGAAATCCAATAACTGACTGTCACATTAGCATGGGCTTCTTTATAGGGTTAACTTAATAGCACAAAGAAGCTAAAGGCTAAAGGATATTGGAAAGTTAAATTATAATTCAAATACAGGGGACAAAAGTAAAACAAAGTTGTCAAAAGGAATATACTCTCACACTTTCTAGTCCTGAATTAATCAACCTCGTGAGAACATATACCTGATACTTTGACAGTAGAGGCAGAAAAGGAGAAAAAAAGTTTCAACCTGTATATATCATAATTCTATTTATTTCTATACAATATGCACTTGTTGTTTGGGAAGAAATGAACTGAATGACTTTCAGATGCTACTACCAATGAAATCAACTGGCCAAGAAAATATCAATGAAGTCATTCCTTTACTTAGAATTTCAAAAGAAATAAATCCCAAGAACTGACATTAGACAACTAGGATGTGCCAAGTCAATTTTTTTTTTTCTTCTGCTCTAGAAAAATGCCAGGTAATAGTCAGAAAACGTCCAGGTATCAAATTGTAAACCAGAAGTTGATTTCTTTTCTAGACTTAGGACACAGGAATGTTAAAAGACCTGGGCTTTTCCACCTCAATCAGTCTCTCAGTATTTTATTTTATTTTTATTTTTTTAGTGTTGTAGCCTCCATCTCTTGTTTATTCTTGAGAGATATTATATGGGTCCTTCTATGTCGAATCCCGTTCTCTAATAGTGAGTGTCTTCTCTACCTCTGAGCAGAAGCTAGAGACATTTCAATAGGATTCTACTCAGCCTCTATTTGCCATAGGCTAGAAGTTGGTCTATAATCTTTAAGCTCTTTTTTTTTTTTTTTTTTGTCTCTGACTATGGAGAAGAGTTGAGGAAAACAAATATTCGTCGAATGAAATACCTGAGATTAATAAATAGTTTCTGGAAAGGTGTTTAATGGAGGAAATAAATAGCATTCAAGGTCAAAGGAAGAAAATGTATAAGAGAGCATGAGAAATGTATAAGAGACAAATATAGAGCAAAGAGAGAAATGTTTACTTAAAATATTTGCCAATATATATTACTTATATTGATTTGGTCTAGGTCTTTCAAGAGATGAGTGGCTCCTTCTCCAAACTACATCATATCTCTTGGCTAGAAAATTGCATTGTCTCCTTGCTTATTCTCTTGCTTCTAACCAATTAATTTACCACAGTTAACCAATTAATTTACCACAGTTTGGTCTTTTCAAAACCAAAATATAATCCTTGTAACATTAAAGACCAATATTTTTTTTAAATAGTGAAATTGACATCAAATACACATAATTTAGAAAGTAGTGCAGACTTCAAAAATATGTATAGTTAGTATAATTGTAAAATATGTAAAAAAAAAAAAAAAAAAGGAACAGAATCCTACATGAAGGAGCAACCAAGGAAGAAACAAATATTCATGAAAATGACAAATATCACTTTCAATAAACCTTTAATAGAAATATTGGGACATAAAATTCAAGAACTCTCCTAGAGAAAAGAAGAAAGAAAACAGAAAAAAAAAATAGAGAAAAAGGAAATAAAGGATACATCTAGGAAGATCAACATTAAGGGTTTATCCTTCATAATTTTTTTTAAGAAACATACAATAAAATATTCTTGAGAAAAATAAGGAAACAGAGCAAGATAGTGGAATATATGAGATTCAGGAGACAGTTTCGTGAAGTAAAACAGGGTCCAAGGAGAGTAGTCTCCAGGAAGAAAGAGGTCTGACAGAATGCATGATATTATAAAAAGTTTGGTAATAAGTGGACTATAATAAAGTCAAGTAGAAACATCAGGAAAAGCAAGCAAAGCATCTACACAATAAATATAGTTATACTATATGTTGACACATGATCTTTTAAAAATTATGATGTAAATATTGTATATTGACTTTCAATTTTAGACAAAGGAATATAGTATCTTTTATAGTTAAAGAACTGTTAAGATCAATAATATATTCAACAGATAATGTTTTAAACTAACAAAACAATAATCATATTTATGAAACAATAAACATATTCAGACATATGTTGATAAACACAAGAAAGAGCTTAATGAACTAGAGAGTAGGCAAAACAGGAGGTCGTTAATTTTAATCAGGTGAATGTATTAGTATATTTTTAATAAACGGAAAAAAAGAAGCTGAAGCAATTTAGTAATGGCCATGCATAATGGAGATCTCTGAGACCAGGGTAATGTGCTATCAAGTATCATAGTAGCAGGCAGCTCGTGAGTTGCAATGCTGTGTTGCTTTAACATCTCTGAATACACTGAATCTTGAAAGGTAAAAATAAAAAATAAAAGAAATTCAACAGGCATCAGTGTTATGGCATATTCTGCACTTATGTCAAAGTTCGTTATAGAAAATATTCAATGTTCATCCTGTTTTATCTACTGCCTTTCTTCAAAGAAATTCTGTGCTTCCCTGTTATCCCATTTATCTTTGCATTCAGAGAATGTTTCTAATAATATCAATATTTTTTTAAAAAACATTTCTTAGGACATTTCTTTGTTGATTCTATATTACTGTCCCAGTGCTAAAACTATGAAATCCAAAGCATGTAGAACTTAATTGATTTAGTTCTTTAAGGACAGTGAACAATTTCTCCTTCAAGAAAACTGGCCACATGACTCTAATTTTTTTTAATATGACATATTTAATAATACCGATGTAAAAGCTACTCTTAAAATTAATTCAATAAACATGGAGAATCTTAAAACAGTCATTCTCTTTTAATCAGAGAACTGGACAAAAATCACAATAAATAAATATCTGTGAGAGTATATGTATAAATGCAAAATATTAGAAAGTAGCAAAATGTCTAGTACTAATAGACTAATAAAATATGGTACATATATATGCTAAATACTATGTAGCTATTTAAACATATGTTTAAAGAGTTTTAAAATATGAGAATGATTTCATGAATACATGAGCAAAGTAAAACAAACAAACAAAAAGAATACTAAAGTCTAAATACAGTTTGAATGCAATTTGTTTAAAATACACCTTAGGCATATATATTGATAGTGCATACATGTAATACTGGAACAAAATACTCTACTTATCATCTGAATGATGTTAGTAAAACTTTGGCCTTGACTTTACTCATCAGGAAAAGTGTATAATATTATTTTGTTATGTAAGAATATATGAGATGATAGATATGAAGACAAAATTACTATTAAACAGTAAGATGTATGTGTATAAAATACTATAGATATAATAATATATCTTATAATTACATCACATATAATATAAGCAGAATACTGAGATAAAGACATTAAAATTAAATCTTTAAAAGTATAAGTACTTACATAGAAAATAAGTAGAAAATTATAGAGATCTTAACATGAAAATAAAGAGGTAGAAGAAACTCATTCATCCGGGGAATCATAGCCTTTGAGTTGGACAGTTATAGTATCTTATTTAACAAGTAACTAACTCAATCTGAAAGTTTCTCAATAATATTCCAGGATTATTGTGAGTGTCAGAGCTCAATGACAGACAGTAAGTTTCAGAGTCTGTGCTCTTAGTCACTATGCCATATAACTTTACTCAATTACATATTCACACACATGAATATATAAATCAAACTGTGATTGAACACACCACAGGTATGACCTCACTCTGACATCTGGGTCAATTGATATCTAGTGTAATTTAAAAAGTTCCTCTTTTTCCTCTCATAATAAATTGTATGGTAATTATATTTATTAAAACATTACAAGGTATTCTCTATATGACTGGACTTCATAAATGCAGAAGTCAGAGCTAAAGTTTAAATACATTTTAAGATTCAAAAAGTGCAAACTTCTGGCAAAGAAAAAACTTTTATAGACTTATTGTAACAATAAAATAATAGCAATCTCCATGAATTAGATTTGACTAAGTCAAAAATACATAAAATGTTATAATTATTAACATATTTTTATAATACCAAATGTATGTTATAAAAATAACTTTACTATAGAAAGAAAAGTGTCTGACTTTCCTCAGTGTTTTGTTTTCTTGTTTTGCAAAAAAAAAATTTGTTTGTTTTTTTCTCAAAAGAGTAAAGTAAAAAGCAATCTCTCATATTTCTAGAGAGTGTCAAAAAATGTTAAGAAATAGTAATAAAATAAAAGAATTTTTTTCCTTTCAGGAATTTCAACTCTTCACATATTCCAATTTCAAAAGACTCCATTATTGTAAAAAATTCTATGAATAATATTTAATTTATTGCAAATAGCACACAACTAAATTTCTGTATTTTTATGGTATATAATGCTGATAAAAATATAAAATATTCTAATTAACTCTTAACGCAATATTCATTATACAGATTTTTTTATATATGTTATTTATGAAGAAACATTGACAAACATTTCTAAAAATGAGAAAAAAGTTGAACATGTTTATGATATTGGAAAAACCTGTCACATACCTCAATCGGATTTGAATAAAATAGGTACACTAATCAAGCATCACCAACGATAAACACCACCACCCATAAAATACACAGAATTCTCCTGAACAAATAATGAGTGAAGTCACAGAAAAAATTCTTGGGTTAAGTACTTGATATTTATTTGTAGAAACTCTGTCAGTTGTTAGCAAACAATGGAGCTGAAAATCCTATGCTGCCAGAGATAACTATTTTCTTTTTCTTATTGAAGTGTAGTTGACATATATCATTATTTTAGTTTCAGGTGTATAACAATTCAATATTAGTATTAACTGTGAAATGATAACTATAATGAGTCTAGTTACTATCCGTCAATATACAGTTACCAGTCCCCCCCTACTGTGGTGAGAACTTAGCAACTTTTAAATATGCAACAAAGTACTACTGACTATAGTCACCATGCTGTTGGTTACATCTCCATGACCTACTTATTTATTTTATAACTGGGAGTCTGTACCTGTTGACCTCATTCATCCATTTGGTCCACACTCCAGCCTGCCTCCCTTCTGGCAAATACCAATCTGTTCTTCGTATCTATGAGTTTTGTTTTATTTGTTCTTTTATTTTTATTTTTTTTATATTTCACATGTGAGTAAAATCATGTGGTATTTGTGTTTCTCTGGCTCATCTCACTCAATATAACACCCTCTCGGTCCATCTATACTGTAGCAAATGGTAAATTTTCTTTTTTTCTTTGGCTGAATAGTATTCCATTATATATATGTATATTCCATTTTATATATATATATATAAATATATATATATATACACACACACACACAAACACACACACATTATATAATATACATATAACATGTATGTACATTATATAATATACATATATACTATATATGATGGAATATATTATATAACATTTTATGTAATAGTATATAATATATTATATGTATTATTATATAATATATTGTATATAATAGCTATCTCTATTAGATTTGACATATAAGTCAAAAAATATAAAGCATTATAATTAGTAAAATATTTTTACAATACTAAATTTTTTTCATAAAAATAACTTTACTATAGAAAGAAAAGCATCTGCTTTTATATATTATAATACGATTTATTATACATTATTATATTATGTTATATGATTTTCCACTTCTTGTGGCTGACTTATTTCACTTAGCATGATTATCTCAAGATCCATCATGTTTTCGCAAATGGCAGTATTTCACCTTTTCTTATGGCTGAGTATTCCATTGTACATATGTACCTAATCCTTGAGGAACCTCCAGGCTTTTTTACATAGTGACTGCACCAATTTTCATTCCCACCAACAATGTACAATGGTTTTCTTTTCTCCACATCCTCACCAACACTTGTCTTTTTGATAATGGCCATGGTAATAGGTATGAGATAACGTCTCACTGTGGTTTTGATCTGCATTTCCCTAACGATTAGTGGTGTTAAAGCATTTTTTTAAGTTCCTGTTGCCCATCCGTTTGCCTTCCTGAGAAAAATGTCTATTCAGATCCTCTGCTCATTTTTAAATCTGAATTTTTTTTTTTGGCTATTGAGTTTTATGAATTCTTTATATATATTTGGGTATTAACTCCCTATTGAATATATAATTTTCAAATATTTTTCCCATTCACTAAGTTGCCTTTTCATTTCATTGATGGTTTCCTTTGCTGCACAGAAGCATTTTAGTTTGATAAAGTCTCACTTGTTCATTTTTGCTTTTGCTTGCCTTGGCATTCATCGTCAAGATCAATGTCAAGGAGCTTACCATCTATGTTTTTTCTAGGAGTTTTATAGTTTTCAGGTATTACATTCAAGTCTTTAATCCATTTAAAGTTAATTTTCATGTATGGTGTAAGATAGTGGTCTAGTTTCATTCTTTTACATGTAGCTGTCCAATTTTCTCATCACCTTTTATTGAAGATACTGTCTTTCCTCATTGTATATTCTTGCCTCCTTTGTTGTAGATCAATTGACCATATATTTCTGAGCTCTCTATTTTATTCCATTGATCTATGTGTTTGTTTTAATGCTAGTACCATATATTTTGACTACTATATCTTTGTAACATAGTTTAAAATCAGGGAGTGTGATACCTTCATCTTTCTTCTCCTTTCTCAAGTTTGCTTTGGGTATTCAGGGTTGTTTGTGGTTCCATACATATTTTGGAATTGTTTGTTCCAGTTTTGTAAAAAATGGCATTGGAATTTTGATAGAGATTGCATTAAATCTATAGCTTGCTTAACTAATATGGACATTTTAATAATATTAATTCTGTAATTTTATATATAGAAAACCCTAAAGACTCTACCCCTTCAAAAAACTGTTAGAACTAATAAATTCAGTAAAGTTGCAGGGTACAAAAACAATACAAAAATCAGTTGTTTCTAAATACAAACAACAAACTATCAGAAAGAGAAATTAAGAAAACAATTCCATTTACAATTCCATCAAAAAGAATGAAATACACCTAGGAACAAATTTAACGAAGGAGATGAAAGACCTGCACACTAAAAACTATTAGACATTGATGAAATATATGCACTCATGGACCAGAGGTACTATTTTCAAGATGAGAGGCAAAATTCTAAGCTTGACCATAAGTGGCCATTAAGAATCTCAAGGGACCTTTCAGAGAAAGTGTCAGTGTTTGTCTCAATGTCCTGGCTTAATTCCAACTAATTACACTTAGCCTGCCTGGATAATTGTAGATTGTTTAATGAGAGAGTGCAGTTTCCGTGTTTGATCATAGTGCCTAGGTCTTCCCTTGAAAAGTGCATCTCACGAAGTTACATGGAGGCTTCTTGCGGCCAGTCATTTTTTTTAAAACAAAAATAAAGACCTAAGCCTGCTTAGTTAGCATCTATCTCAAAGACTCAAATAATTAGAGTCTTGAAACTGAAAAGATATTGAAATTTGGATATATCTATAGATTTAGACAGGAACACAGAAAAAAACAGGGAACCTCTCTAATTTGGAGGCGCAACAGAGCAGAGTACCTACTTGTCAATGGGGTGTGGAGATCTTGGCAGAGGTGGACAGTTCTAATACTTTTATTAAATCCCTTTTAGGTGTAGTTGTGACATAACTGATTATTATTCTACTTGATGTAAAATAACAAATGTATACATATCAAACATACAAAAATAGATAGCTTTTATTTTCTAGTACAAAACTTTGGACAGTTGTCATAAATTTACTCTTTACATCTAATGCTATGGCTAAGATTGTTATCATCTCCCCAAATTCTTTCCCTTCCTGTCTTCCATAGTAATTTGCTGGCCATATAGTCACCAAACTAAAGATTATATTAGCCCAGGGTTCCTTGCAGCTAAGTGTAAACGTGTAATAAAGTCCTGACCGAAGTAGTGGCATGGGCAGGAGTGAGGTGTGCCACTTTTGAATTCAGCCTTTCAAATTAAGGTGTTGGCACTTTCATCTTTCTTTCTTCTTCAAGAGTACACAACTGAAAGCCATTTACAATTGTACGGATGAGAGCAACATCTAAGGGGAGAGTGGTGCCACAGAAGGAAAGGCTCTGGGTCATTGTGAAAACAACACGTAAGCTTTAGACTCTTGTAAAATGAATGTCTTTAGGGTGCTATAGGAGAGAGATAAAAAAAATTTCTATCTCACTCATTACTATTGTTAATATGGTTAATTATTTCTTAATTGAGTCTGTATCTTAACTGATAAAGAACATTACACATTATTCATATCTTCCTACCTCTACCGTTGAAGAACGTTTTATAATAGCTAGCTGCTTTGCAAAATTCTCTATAGCATAGTCAAATGAAAATTGAAATCTTGATGTTTATATACTGTTTTAACATATGCCAGGAACTCTGTTATGTACTTTATTTACATTTATTAATTTAATTCATATAATTGTTCCATTAGCAGGATGCTATCATCATTATCCCCACTTACTGGATGAAGAAACAGATCAAGTGGGCCAAGGTCACATATTCTTAAATGACAGATCTGAGACACAGCCTCACATAGTCTGTCTGTAAGAGTCCTAAAACTCTTACAGACAGACTATGCATGCCAACAGTAGCAAGCCAGGTAATGCAAATGAGAAAAATGTGTGCAGAGGGACTGGCAAATTGGAGATCTCATGCCACATCTCAAAGTCAAAGTTGCATCACAGTTTCAGCCACCTTAACAGAAATGTAGACATGAGGTTGAATAATGCTCAAATTTATTTATTTTTCTTGAAAAGAAACTGGAAATTCCTATGTTTAATTATTAGAGAAAAAAAATACATGGTTAGCAGATACTGTGCAGGACAAAACACATTGGCGGCTTATCAGTGGAGAAGTGGTAGTGCATACAGAGATGATAAATACAGTCTCTCCCATCTGTCTAATGGCAGAGTCACATACAACATGGTAAAAGCTGAAATAGTGTACACTGAAACACAAAGGAGGGACATGTTGAGTCTGGCAGTCTTCATAATCAGGAGATGTCTCAGCTGAGTTTTGAATTATTAGTATTTGCTACTTAGATAAATGTGGGGATTGAGGCAGAAGGATATTCCAATAAAAGAAAATACCAATTAACAATAATCACTAAATGATAAAAAGCCTACTTACTTATTTTAACTATTTTGAAGTGGGCACAGAATAAAAGTCTTTCATTTAATAAAATATATGTGATGAAAAATGGTGAATTCTGGCATTAGTGTATTTATTCTTGGAATAAACACTCTTCCAAGAATAAATACACTAAAACTAAACTATATATTTATATTAACTTGACTACCTCAGTATGTACGAAAATAAACATTGAATATATTTTTAAAAATGTATTCCACAGGCCCATAATGAACAAAAATTATGGGAGGAATGATGTGCTCAGTACTCCTAACAGCAAGTGAAAAGTAGGGCCACTGAGAAGAGAACAAAGAACTGGAAAATACGGTTCTTGTCTTTAGTTGAACGTTTTTCCACATATGTTTATAAAATGTCTGCTCTAAAATAAGTGATACAGTTTTACATTTCTAAACGTACTATTTAATGAATTATTTTCCTCAGTTTTCTATCAAGTTTGAAATCGAAGAATATTCATTTCTGAAAACCTGATTTTCAGCATCATTTATTTCTATATTTTAGATGCAAGATAAAACCCAAATAATATGATTTGAACCTTGCCTAAAACCTTTTATTGAAA
This sequence comes from Pteropus alecto, assembly GCF_000325575.1. Taxonomy (NCBI): domain Eukaryota; kingdom Metazoa; phylum Chordata; class Mammalia; order Chiroptera; family Pteropodidae; genus Pteropus; species Pteropus alecto. Next base: position 1,231,948 of record NW_006433946.1, read on the forward strand.
TTATTTACTTGTGTCCCAGAATACATACATAATTATTTATTAAAATCATTTTTATTCATTTATTCAATTATTATTCATTTATTTGCTAATTGGGGACACATTTGATGATTATTCACTGTGTGACAGATCTTGTGCTGAAAACTACAGGTATAAAAATGAAAAGACATGGTCTCTCATCCCAAGGAAAACATTCTCTAGGTAAAGAGAAAGACATTGAAATAAATTATCACGGGAAAAGATACATGCTATAATGAAGACGTGTACAAAACGCATGGGTGCGGGGTACATCATGGGATCTGCCAGGGGGGATTAAGGAAGGCTTCAGTCTGAGGCTTGTAGAATGAACAGTTATTTGGCAAAGGGACTACTGGAGAGTGAGTGTTCTAGGAAGATGCCCAACATTTGCAGAAAATAGAGCCATGAAAAAGTGGTAATGAAGTTAGCATTAATGTAACGGCTAGGCCAGAGGAGAGAAAGAGTAATCAGGGGTATCATTTATAAACTATATAACTGTCTAATCAATGTACCGTATACTTGAAACTAATAATAAAGTAAATTTTTTTTAAAAAGTGGTAATAACTAGTAGCCACTAAAAGTAGTTCTATGCCTTCAGAATAAACATAGCACTAACAAAGCAAGGACAAATGGACATGAGATGGAGCAGATTGACAGACTTTCATAAAGGTCTCAATCGTTTTCTTAGGTGTAATGAAAAATGTTAGTGTCATGTATACCAAATAATTCTGAGAACATAATTCCTAGAAGCAGTGCTAAGAATGAATTGGGACAAACTATTGGCCAAACGGACAGCAAGTAGGGTATTACAATCGCCTGGGGAGGCAAGCAGCATCTGAACTACGCTGATGGCAGTGGGGATGAAGAGTGAGTAGATTTGAAATAGGATCAAAAAAGTTTTCATAATTTTTAGATGTTAGTGATAAAGTAGACCAAGTAAACCAAATAATAAATTCCATGTTTCTGATCTCGATAAATGAATAAAGAGTGAATGTTGGGATAGATGAAACCTACCAGTTTGGGAAGGGAAGAATTGAACATTAGATGGAATTTAGTTTGAAGTGCTTGTGGAAAATAGCTTACATTCAAATATTTAAGCATTATTTTAATAGTTAATTGATTAAGGGATATAAACAGACAATTCAAAAACAGATATTTACAACTCAAAAATACACTTTAAAAGTGTTCTACTTTTAATAATCAGTGAAATACCAAAGAAAGAGAGGTGCTAATTTATTCTTACTTAACAGCAACAACTGAGGATTAGAGACTTCCCATGCCCATGCAAGTTGAATCAAATAGCGTCTGTTATTCAAGAGCTACGCATTTATACATACACTTAGACCAAATAATTCATCTCCTGGGAAGCTATCCTAGTGAAAAATTATAACATAGAAAAAAAACCATATGCACAAAAAGTTCTTTGATGTATTATGTAATAATACAAGAAACCAAAATCCACATAAATGTCTAAGTAGTTAGGAAGAGTTACATAAAACACGGTATGAATATTTGATGGACTATTATATAACTATTCATAATATAATAATGCATAAGTACAACTTTGGTCAATTGAATTATTAGCCCAAATTATTTATCCCTTTGTACAACTAACTGATTTAGAAAAATAACATTTAGTAAACTAAATCATCTTAAAGGAATAAACTATTTCACGTGATATCTGGTCCCAGAATATTTGTTAATTAGCAAAGGCTACCTACAAATGCTGCATTACTAACAAATGAAATTCTGATGTTAGTTATCTCTGGCGGTATGGATAGCCAGGGTAGAAAATGATTTAGATAAGGAATATTGTGTAGCACACTTCAAATTGTGCATGATATTCCCTGGGACCAAATTATCTCCCTTTAAGTTAAATTCAACTCATAATACTAATTTATTTTCCTTGAAAAGATAAAATGTTCCTTCAAATAACTGCTCAAAGTTTGGATATTCAAAAGTTTTTCTTAAATAGAATACAGAAGTTCCTTACATTTATTATAGCAGAAAAATCTATTTTTAAAACATGTTCATACCTTATTGAAAAGAAATAAAATAGTTTTTAGAAAAGAAATAAAAATTGACAATGATTATTTAATTATTTAATTAAATTAAGTAAGGCCTAAGAATAGAAAAAAGGGAATAGAAAAAAGGGAAAATGGAGTGCACGTAACTCCAAACTATAATTATGTATTATTTTTCCTATTTTCAAAGTTTTCTGTAATGTTGAATTTATTTGTAAGACATGTATTTGACTTCACCTTTGTTAATATCTTTATTTCTACATCAGCATATAGTAAAACTTCTCTATCTTACCTACCATGTAGTAATGCTGTTTTAAAGTTTATTATGATGGCGTTATAAATGACTGATTTAAGCAAAGTTAATAAATCAAAAGATAGGAACAAACTATTGTAACGTGACAGAACAGATATAAATTTTTCCAGGGGAAAAAGAACAGGCTATCTTTTTATATAGAAACCATTGTATGCTTTTTTCTTTAGTAGAATCACCAAGTATGTTTTAAAATGTTAAGTTTACTGAATAGTTTAAGCAAACTTAAAACATGTAGATTTTTTATCATCATCATAATGATAATAAGTAGTTAACAGTAATGGACATATTTATATTTATTTCCAAAGCTTTTATGAGACTACACAATTGAGAGCACATACTTATGAGCCCTTATTATTTTCTTAATGGAGCAACTCTGAACAGGCTCAATGAAAAGAGCAAAGGATGACATTATATAAGCGGCAAAATGAATCCAATCCTTTTATTATTATTTTTTTTTTGTCTCTCCTGTCTTCTGTAACTTAGCAAGAACAAATTAAATAGTAAATTCTGGTTCTCTGTAACACTATTATGAAATTTTCTATTTAACAAAATGGTTTCCAGTCCCCAGCTGATGATCTAATTGTTCTGAGCATTTAGGAATTCAGGCAACTTTATTAAATACCTGCTATGTGCTGTATGCTTTGAAGATACTGAGATTAATTAAAGTCAGTCTCTGATTTCCAGGAGCTTTTAATTTGGTGGGAAAGGAGATTTAAAAAAAAAAAAATTTTTCAAAAACAAAGCTGAATGTTTAAAGCAGTCCAGGTAGAAACGTAATATATTTATCTTAATATATTTATGTTTACACACCATAAATATATTTAATGTATATAAAATAACCTTGTTAATTTAGAAGCTTTGAATCTGGGTTTTTCTAATCCTTAAGATCTTTCTGAGATCAGACCTCTCAAGTCAGATTAATATTAAAAATATTAACTGTCTACATTTATTTCCTAGAATCAACTCACCCCAAAGATAACATGGACATCAATTTATGATAAGCTTTTGAGCTTTCATAGAGAACTAATAGACTAAAATTCATTCAACATAAACAAACTCTGAACTTTAATATTTCAATCTATTTCAAAGATATTTTGAAATGAGCTAGTTTGACACAGGGAGAACTGCATAAAATAGTACCATGAGCAGGAATCATAAAGTACATAATATTCCCTCATTCCTTTATTTATTTTTTGTCCAACAGATATGAGTGAATATCTACTGTATTTCAGGCACTATGTCATGGATTGGGGTTATAATTATAAGCAAACAAATATTGCTCCACTTTCCTGGGATGTACCTTTCTTTTTTTTTTTTTTTTTTTTTTGTATTTCAAAAAATTCAAAGTAGATGTTCAATAATGTTGTTTAACAATGAGTTTTGAAAAAAAATCTTGTACTATCAACCCCTTTTGTCCTTTTTTCCATAGCCATTATCAACTTTTCATATACTATACTGTTTACTTATTATATTTACTGCTAATTATCTATCTCCTCTTGCTAACATATGAACTCGACAGGGCATGAATCACCGTGTTTTATTCCATGGTGCCTCCCAAGCAGTTAGAATCGTATCTGCCATTCAGTAAATATTTGTTGAGTGAATGGATGGGCTTGACAATATTACGCAGAATGAGAACTAGAAACTGAAATTTAGCAAACAGGCATTACTCTGAGCACAATAAAACATAGTGAAAAGAAATAAACATAATCATTAAATAAAAATATTTTTGTATCGATATATATATAATTTGCATTAAACTGGCTAAACAATATATAATTGTACTTGTGGGTCATATATTGACTTCTGAATTAGAAAATCCCAGATTCAAATGTCAATTCGACAGCTATAAAACCTCTAGAAATGTATCGAATATTTTTGAGGCTTAGATACTTGGTGTGTGAAATAAAGATAATAAGAGTTCTCTCATAGTTAAATGAAAAATAGTATATACAATAGATTTAAAAAGTATCTAGTACAGTGTCTGACAGTTGGTACCCTGTACATCTTAGAATCCTTTCCCTATCACCGTGGCAATCTCAGTCTATCAGTTAGGATGACTTTGAGTCAACCGCAATAAATGTCTCAAATGGCTTTTAAAATAGGGAACTTTATCATTTCTTATGGTAAGTACTCCAGAAATAAGGCAGTTATACAGTTGGTTAATTTAGTGGCTTACTGATGTCTTAGTTCTCAGGTTGTCTTCATTTTCTACTCTGACATTTTCAGTGTCCAACTGAAAAAGTAGCTACTTATCAGTAGTCTCATCTTACAGGAGAGGAAAACTTTCCCAGAAGTCCCTCAACAGAATTCATTTCACAGCTCATAGGCACCATGACAAAGTACCTCTAAGTATATCTCCATGCTTTCACCAAGACCTGACAAGGAGAATTAACTCTCATGATTTGCTTAGACCTAGATTGAGCTCCAAGCTACAGATAGGATAATCTTCCCTGAGGGATGCATAGAATAATTCCTGTTCTATTAATCAGGGGGAAAAAAGTAATGGGTTTGAGTTGGTAAACAATTGATTCTACTCACACTACACTCTATAAATATATTTTCTTCTTGTAATTTTATGCTTAGCTTCATTTCTCAAGCAGAAGAAGCATTCTTGGCTAACGATGGTCAGGTTTCTAGGATACATTTTCTAATATCAAGCTAAATGAGTGGATTGGACTAGACTTAGTAGTTTTTAACCTGTATTAAGAACCCCTTTTTGAAATGAAATTTTCTAGAGGATTCCCAGTGTTTCCAGGAGATAAAAAAATCTGCCCTTGTTGAAATGAAGCATGGTGTGTTCTTGTGCCCCAGCTAATCATTTAGTGGATTGGAAAAAAAAGAGAGCATGTTAGACCCTCAAATAAATTTCAATTTTTGGTGTTCCTAAAATTTCATCTTATTATCAAAGTCGTCACATTCAATAAGTGGAGCCATGCCTAATTTGGGGCAGATTCAAAAACATTTAATCTAAATCATCATTCCCACACACCTGTCCACTTCTTCAAATTCCCATCTCTATAGATATACCTTGGAACTTGTGTTTTTTGGAAGGTTCTGATAAAGATAAATTATTTGCCTATGGGTATCTTGGCTAATTTTTTTTTTTTTGAGAAAAATTAAGATTTATTGAAAGTATATTTTAGAAGGAGACTCACTGTGCTAGGGAAGACTGCAGCCCTGTGGAATTCAGGAAGAAAAGAGATAAGATAGCACATCCCAAAGGAAGGGGCTAAGTTATATTTTAAGAAAGATTCAGTACCACAGAATAGGTCATGATCATATTAAAAGAGAATTAAGCAAATATTGATACTAAATGAAGCAATGATAAAGATACAAAGCCATTGGAAGCTTGACTTGCAAGGAAGGTATGAATGTGTGTTTAAGGGACAACAATGGGTAAGTACTTTGAGATTGACAGGTCTGGTAAAGGAGCTTCCTAGGACTGAAATTGGGAAGAACGCAAAAGACAAATAAGAGAAAAGTTTACAACATTACTTATGACTAATGCTGCTTAAAAGTACAAAGAAATGTTAAGTACAAATAAAATAAGGTCAACAATTTCATGGAAGATCTTTATGTCTATTTCTTTATATAGAAAATAGGTTGCTAATATATATTTAGCTTTCTTCATGGGAATTTATGAAGAAGTTGGAAGGATCAAGTGAGTTTATTATGTAAAAATATTTTATAAATTTTGAGATTCGTTGGAGGGACTCATGGAACTCAGTATACAGTTGTATTTATGGTTAAAATTGATTACAACAACCATAGTAAGAATATACCGCCCGAAGATAAGAAAAAAAAGATATGAGCAGAATCTGGAAGAACCCATCTGCTCCTATGCTTTCTCCTTCTCGTGAGAGGTTACACAGATAGCATTCTTCCTCTAGCAATAAAATGCAGCAACACATGTGCAATGTTGCTTCAAGGAAAGCCCGTTAGAGACTTGGTACCCAAAGCTTTTATTGGATACTGGTCATACAGGAGGTATGCTCTGATTAGGACTTACTAAAATTCCAAGAAAAGGTGTGTAGCATAAACTACATTTTTTTTTGCACAAAGTAAGAACAATAAACCATTCTTATCAGATAGGGATAGTTGAAACACTCCAGAAATCCAAGTTTCAAGTGCCAACCTACCAGGCAGGACTTTCTATGAATAGCAATTTCAGGTCTGTTATGCTAACTCTTTTCTGTATAATAACAGCTGTAAAATAGCTTGCCATATATTATTATATAAACCAAATTAATGAAATATTAAATAATAAACACTAATGATATAAATTAATAAAGCCTATATAAAATATTATTAAATTATAAGAAAGTTTTAGTTTTAATATGGAATAATGTGCAAAATTGTTTTTTTTCCCCCATTACCCTTCCCATTTCAAGTCAAAAATGAATAAAATCCATATCTAGGCATTTATGGTTGTGTATACAATTAGCATTGCATCATGTATAAATAATATTTAATAATGTTATTAAACTCTTCTTAATGATAAACTTATTACTGTTTGAAAATACAACAGAAATAAAGAAACAGTCCCAGAAACACACCAATGAGTCTGTGATTTGGTGATAACTGAATTGGAGGTTATATTTTTTGTTTTAAGGTACAATATAAACTACATCACCTTCAGAGATGTTAGATAGAACTGAAACTAGTGAACTCTGATTTTTCACCCACGAAAAAGCTATTTTCTAAGCATTCTACTGTGAAATTTGCTTACAGCAAAGAAAAAGAAAAGCAGAAATGATTTACCAACTGAATAAGCCAAGGCAATTTTACTGTGTGTACATTCTTAGTGCTTTATAACAGCTATGGACCACCTCTTTGTATTGGAGTAAAAGATAGCTTTTTACATAATGTGTTCTCTCAATCAAAGGCAAGATATAGAAAGATTAAAGAAAAAAAATCAAATTGTTACTATTTGCTCTTAGATATCTTTTTTGTGCCTTGAGCTGTAGTTCACTGAAAAAAAAAAAGTAGCTCTTTGTGGAGAATAGATATGCAAGGTATAATAAAAAATAAAACTCAACCTTTAGGGGATACAGAGCACTTATGCGATTCGACTATTGAAAAAAACTGTATTGTAAGCATCAAGGTAAAAGAGATTCAAAATACATTCTGGGTGGGCCCAAAAACAATTCTTGAATAGGTTTTTCCAGAGGCTTAGATTTTCCATAGTACAGTGCATCCATAACACAAAATGAACATCATGGGTCACCATTTATCATCAACATCATCATAATGATAAATAATGGCATGTCTTTGACTTTTCTGCAAAATCATTTATATGAAGTTTCTATAATCCAAATCTCACCCTAAATATATGGAGATATTTCTTTGCATTGGTACAAAAAGATAAAATGCTTATAACACTAGTGTAAATTAAAAACTCATCTTGATCTAAGTAACACTGAACACTCTTGTTTTACATTTATAGTCTACGTAGGTATCTAGATTAACAGTCCCTCCAAAAAAGGGGTGGGGAGTGTATGCACTTGTAAGTGTACACAAGGATCAACCGGGTTAAAAAAATAAAATATTAAACATTCTACTTCTATTCATGAATTTAATTTAAAAATAAGGAGAAATAAAACTAAGCTTTGCTAATGCATGACATGTGGACCAATGCTGGGGCCCTTACTCACTGGGTGTGACGGAGTCCTGTTTCTACACATTGTAAAGAAATCCCAATGGAAAAGTTGAAGGTGCAGAGAGTAGACAATGCAATGAAACTCTGCCTTACCCTCATCTGACATGTTTACTTTCAGCATATTTCAACCTACTGCAGTTTACATTCATGGGTCTGCTTACTGAAGTTTATAAATTATATCGTCCAGTTTTAGTTAAACCAACCCTCATGAAAAATACAATGTCTTTACAAAATTTCTTCAAAATTACTGAGGAAAAACATAAGGCAAACACAGGAAAACACCAAGAGTAGCTGAACTGGTACCTCTAGTATGAGTTCTTTACCACATTGTACAGCAGAAATCATGATGATCTAATCAAATCTGACAAGAAGTTGGCAAGAAATACAATATGAAGTAAACTATACAATATGGATTTATGTCCGCTATTATTAACGACAAATCTTGTCTCAGCAAGGTTTGGTGCTTAAAATTTTAGCTAATAATAGAAGTGTATGTTTACATAATTTACAAATAAATAATGTTAATATTTTAAACAACGAGTCCAATTTAAAGTTTAGAGAACATTATTCAGGTGAGCGACTGGTCAACTGCTTTAGACTAAGACTTTTTAACCATGTTAGGTAATACGATCTACTTCTCCTACATTCTCTAATGGCATACACCAATATTTGCTTAGGTTGGTCAATTTCATTATAATCAAGAATATAACCCAAACACGCAGGGCCAAATTTTATACAAATGTGAGCAATGAGAATTTGAAAAAATATGACATTTACTTTATGTGGAAAATTTCAGATAATTTCCTCCTCAAAACCATTAAATTCAAAATGAGCAAACTAAAAAAAGTTATTATCTTTAGACAAATGCCACTTTTACAAGTTTCCAATGCACCAGACTTTTGTTTACAGAAAGGAGAATCTCTCTGAGTGATTTTCATAGCTATTGGACTATTTCGACATTAATGGTTATTATAATCAAATTTATTTTTACAACTATAACAATGCCAACCAATGCCCATCAACTGATGGTTCTAATTATAGTTCTAAAAAATTATGACTAGGCATCAACAGAATCAACTAACTGTGATAAAATGCTTCGAAGAAAGCAAAGTTGGTGCCATAATACACTGTATTGTTAGAAGTCAGCATCCTTTGAAATATTAACGTAAGGCTGAGAAAATAAAATGTAGCATTAAAGCAAAGTATACCACAGTGATTATATAGCTGGGTATTTTGAAAATGTGTTATTTTCCTTTATTCTCCCACATATTTCATTAATTTAATTTATTTTATTAGAGAATTATGAACATATTTAATTTTATGAGGCCTTCATAAATGTTTTCCTCAAATGAATTATGACTTCCATCTACTTTTCAAATGTCAATATTACACTTACATGTGATTTTTAAAGCAGAATTGACAATTGTGTCTGACCTGATTAGAATTAAAATTTGTTATCACCTGCTAGGTATTCATCAGTTGAACAGTGGGAACTTCTAGCTTGGTGAATCTGTACAAATATTAAAAAGGTAGTCATGGCTCACTCAGCAGTTAAAATTATATGTGGTCATTTTTAAAAATTTTATTTTATATTAGTTTCAAGAATACAGTACATTGGTTAGAGATTTATATAGTTTATAAAACAATCCCCTTGATTACTCTTTCTCTCTTCTGGCTCTACACCTAGCAATTATATTAATGCTGACATCTAACACTTTTAATTATTTCAAATATGCCCCAGAATTGCCAACCTCAAGGAAACATGTTTTATTTATAATCCTGCTTCAAATTCCTGCACATAACCTGTATTCAGTCAAAAATAATGGAAGAAAATAGAAATTTTTTTCAGTTCCTAAATTAGGTTTCTGTTTACAGATTATTCTTAAGGTAAGTCAATTAAACCACATGTTTTGAATTCTTTCAAATATTGTGGCTTGCTGGAAAAATAACAGTATTTTAATTTTTGCCTTATTGTACACATCACAAAAGAGAAAAAGATTGTCAAGATTTTCATGTGATGACCTCTGGTAAGAAATAATAATGTTTATATTAGCAAACATTTTTCCACATTTATATGATGAGTTAGAGGTTCCAGATAAATATGTTTTCTAATTTTTCTGACATAAATATGTAATCACATGTGATAATTCACTCAAAAGCTGAGATAAATGTATTCATTAAAATCTTTTCTGGGGGAAAATCTTTCAGTAAATAAATTATTTCTGTATGTGATTATAGGTAGAGTCAATTATCAGGGCTTTACACAATTCAAAATGACACATTATATTTAAATTCAAAGGGGAAAGAATTCAATCTTGTCTAAACAGGCGTAGTCTTTTAAATTAGAAATATCTTTTCCCCAAAGTAGGTCTATCTATATTCAAGATTTAATTTTACACTTTGAATAATGTAAATTTAAAAGATGCCTAAACAAAATTAAAAAAATTCAATTCATTCAAAAAGCAAGGGTCACATCTGTCTTTTTTCATTGTTACATTTCTAATGATTCTAATGGTGATTGGCTGGTAGTTGGTACTCAATAAATATTTGTGGACTGAATAAACACATTATTCTTATAAATAAATCCAACAGTTAGTTACATGATCTTGGACAACTCATACTTTGGCGGGGGGCAGGGGGGTTGGTACAACTATCCTTAAAATTGTAAAATAGTTAAAAGCTTCCAGTAGAACATTTTATGGTTATAGCAAGGATTCATAAATATGAAAACACTATGCAAAATTTAAAGATCATGGAGTAGGTAATATTACTCTTACCTACGATGCTATTTTGAATGTTTTTAATCATATGCCTCTGTTTTCATATTTTCTTTCTTTCACTGTTATTTCTTCTCCTAGAATTTTTAGATGTACACCTAAACCTGTTATGTCTAAATAGATTAGCCCTAGAACTCTCCTTAGCTGTACTTACAGACAGACAGACAGAAACACACACTCACACACACACACCCAGCATCAAAGCATGATAATTTTGCATAATGGCACCAGAGGTAGTCATAAACCACTAATTGGTATTTAAAAACTAAAAATAAAAATGTATTGCCTTGTAAAACTTTGAAGAAAAAAAAAGATAGCTATGTTTAGATGTCAATAAAGGAAATTTTAAAAATGTTTTGCTAGACATCTTAGGCTAGTTTGATGTTTGTTATTCAGTTTAGTTTTATTTCGCTCTCATTTTTAATATGTAAAATCTTCATGAGCATAGATATTATTCTTAATGTACTTTAATTTTTTTTTTTTTACCAGGAAAGGGCTATTTTTCTGTATAAATATTGCAAATGAACACTCTCACTCTGTAATTCTATAGTGTATTTCACTGGTATTTGATAAAGGTAGTACATGTAAAAATCTAAGCAAGGTTGCCAGCATTTCTAAGGAAATGTGTAAATGTCTTAATAATAGTATCAAAGTTGATGACGATGTTTTCACAAATGAAGAAAATGATATTTGGAAGGCTTAAATGAATCTAACTTTACACAGTAAAAAGGAGTTGGAAGTGGGATTTGAATCCAGTCTGTCACCAGAATCAATGTTTTATTTATTCAAACCACAGTGCCTCACACATAGTGATACATTTTGTCAAATAAAACCCCTGAAAATAACCTTGGTTATTTCAAGTCCTATGTTACTCTGACACATGAAAATACTAATATTTTGATTACTAGATGAATGGACATATGTAAAATAATATTTATTAATTACAATAGTTATTTATTAAAAAATTATAGTAAGGACAAGGACGTTTTCAAAAGTAAGTTGGCTTCTGTAAAGTGGATATACAATTCAATTATTTGAACCATTAACAATTCCACTTTCTATTTGAATAACATAGAGCATTATACAGTTTCACATTTATCTTAACCATTTAAATATATTGTTCATTTTAAAATAATAGTAAGTGCATAAATCCTAAAGATGATTAAGTGATTTGATAAATACCCCAAATCTAATAAGTATCAGAGTTGTATCTCTTGATCAAGAGCTTTAGCTCCCCCATTGAATTAGTAAGTCTTAACCCAGGAGTCTACAAATCCTTCCTCACACAATCTCAATAGACTTGATAATTCAAAACCTTTAAGAACCAGATTACTCTTTTCACAAAATAATAAATAGTTTTACATATTTTCAATTGCTATTTGTTTAGTTTGATTACATTCACAATAATAGATGGCATGTGACTGTAGTATTTCAATACTTCAGTATTCCGGATAGACACTGAATTTAAGATACAATCTATTGGAATTTTAAGATTACATTTAGCACTAACGAACCATGGATATTCGATGCCTGAGATTACTCAACTAATGGACACCCCACGCACCTTTCATAGAGTGAATTTATTTTTAGGGTCTGCCAGCAATGCCATCTTAGATATGACGGGGCCAAGTGAAAGGCACTGCAGTGGAAGAAAAGGAAGGTACTTTTCAGAGGTGACAATGCTGTTCTTAGGGCATTCTTGCAGTGGTTTTGGTAGGCACTCTGCTCTGAACTGAATGTAACACCATCAGTGTCCTCCCCACTGAGAGTGGGCTGTGTTTTCATTTCTAACCTATCCTCTCATGAGAAGCAAGTGAAAGATTTTCCCAAAGCTTCTGCGGCACACCAGCTCCTGAAGAAGATTGAGTGATTGTTCTCAAAAATACCAACACCCCAAATTAAATCAGAATTCATCCCCTACTTTCTCCCCTACCACCATTACTCCTTAAAACAAACAAACAAACAAAAAAACCTTTCAATAGAATTTGTACAAATCTTCCCTAGATTATTTTTAATGGGCAGCCAAGATAAAGAAGCACTGGTATAGAGTTTCTCTGTTCAGTAAAGACATCTTAGGTGGGTAAAATCTCATGGGAGGTCATTAACACATAGAGAACTGGCTGAGTATCATTTCCAAATAGGAACTTTAAAAGGTTTTTGTTTTCACATCACTGTTGTAGCTGCCAGCAGCCCACTAACACAGCTACCAGCAGCCTCATCCTTCTCAGGGGATCTATAAAGTTCTCACTAGTCACCAGATTACCATGATCACAGGACCTGTGAGGACCATGATTAGGAATTTAAGAAATACATATATAATTTTTAGCTCTTTGTGAATAGGAATCTCAGTTTGACTTTAGCACATCCAACTTTTTTAAATGATTTAGAAAATTTCTCTGAACAAAAGAAGGAGACTCCCTATATTTTATAATGGGACACTTGTTTAAAAAGTTAAATATTGTACACAACATACTAATCTATTGCAAACTGGTCTATCTTACTTTTTTTTTTTTTTTTCTGTCGGACATAAGCCTGTCTTCTTCCAAGGTAAAGTAGCTGTGCTACTTTGTTATCACTTTTGTTGTCTAGTTATCAAAAGACATGAATGACACTTAGGATTTGAGAGCACATAAATTATTTCTTAATCTTTAGGTATTCCCTGAATTGTCAATTAGCCTAAGAGATGAAAAAGAAGGAAAAATATTATTCCCAACAAATCAGCATAGCTGATACATGCCTTTTCGATAACAACACTGTTTAGATTTTCTTTTTCATTTATAGTGAATATCATTCATGTTGTCCACTATAGAAATAATTTATCCCTAGGGTACTTTCCTCTAACTACTCTAGTTTTAGCCATATCACTCACTGTAACAGCTGAGATTAATGCAGCTTTTCAACCATCTTTAAGCAAGAATATTCACTTGCATTAGCAGCTGCCCGGCTTCTTAAAAACTCACTAATCCTTTAATCTCCAGACACTTTTTTTTTCATAAAAGATTCACAAGCAAAACAAATGCAATATGGATCAAAAAATTTAATCAGAATGCTTAAAATGCAATTACATTCATCAGGGTGTTCTGTTAGGTTGGGTATTAAATCTGGGCTTTATTCAATATCCTCCTTTTATTATAAAGCAATATTTTTCCACTCTGTAAACCATCTGATCCCTAGGCTAATGTCTTCTCTGCTAAATATTAAAAAGAGAGAGCACTATGAAAAATGAGCTGAAGAAATATTACACTTATTTCATGAAAAAAGTTCAAACTAGATTCTCCCTAAAATATTACTTTATAAATGACCACATAATTTGATCACCTGGAATTCTAAAGTTACACTTTCAAACAGTAGCAACAGGATTGTTATCCTACTTTAAATGTTAAATGTATATCCTCTTACGCATTTCCTCAATTCAGTTAAAAATGTTGACAATTTAAATTTGAAAATAATAGTCTATTGTTCCAAATTCAGTATTTGCAAAGTTTAAAGGGAATGCTGGTTTCTTCATGCAAGAAGAGTAGCCTCTCGAGTTAAAAAAAAAAAAATCCATCTTGGTTATATTTCTCCAATTCTCTATTTCACATCTAATAGCATTCAACTGTAACAATAGCTTTGAAATAAAGAGCTGTCCAGAACAGCATGATTTGAAACAGCTGGGTGCTTCTTTTAAGTCCATACCCTAGCTATAACACAGTGGTTGGAGTTTTGTAAGACATATGGAAGTTAAATGAAGCAATGAGAGAGTTCAGAGACTTCCCCCAACAAATGTCATCCTTGGAGTAAGGGAAACTTACTCAAATATGTAGATGCACTAAGACCTTAGTTTTGCTTAATTTTTAATAGATTGTTTGTAAAAATTTTAAATCTCTCAATTATTTATTAAGCCAGTTTGCCCTATTTTTCCTCCCAAAATGAGCTTCTGCAAGTGAAAAAAAAAATTAACATTTTCAATCTCAATTTTTCCCCATTAGGTGAAAAAAGAAACAATTGATTAATGCATTATTATAATCCTTTAATCAGTAATCAAATAAAGATTGTAATAGTGTTAAAATCTATTATATATAATTCATTCAGTTGCCACTTACTATGTTCCCAACTGAGCCCATATAAGACATTGCATGGACCAGCAAGGAGATTCAAGGTTTCAAGTGGCTGTTTGCACAACTACCTCTACATTCTCTGAAAGCTATGAAACTGCCACAGGCCAAGATACTACACTAAAATTGCTGCTATTACTGAAAGTGAGCGCTCTCAAGTTTTGAGGCCATCCTATGTGCCAAACTCAATATGTATTATCTTACTAAATCTTCAATAATAGCATTATGATGTTGTTCAGTGTATATTATAAACTTTTCTCACCTAGGCAATTTTGATATACATGGTTACTATAATACTCATGTTACAGGCGAGAAAACTAAGAACTGCAGAGGTTATATATCTTGATCGAGGTCACCTGACAAGTAAGGGAAAGTTGGACTTCAAATAGACGCTGTATGAATTAAGAGCTTGTGCCCTTTTTTCCAGACTAATGTTGACTTCCAATGTCAGCCTGTACCCTGGACTTAATTCTATATCTGGACCTATTTATCACCTATTTTGAAAGATAGAGATTGAAATGTTATCCCCTTGATATTAGGCTCAACAAGAAAAACATCTAGAAACCCTGATCCTGGCTAAAGTGGATCCATTTCTGTATATAGAGAGTATACACCTCTGGGTCATGTGCATGATAGGTCATGGGCTGGCATGGTGTAGCCAGGATAACACAAGGAGAAATAGAACAAAATAGTCTACAAGTAGTTTGGTGAAACAAGAATTCTCCCTTATATAGAGATTCAAACTGAATCTTGAATCATGACAAGGTCCCTAATCTAGCCTAAGGGAATAAAATGCCACAAGTCCAGAGCTTTCCCGCCTTGTGGGATTCTAAAGTTTCTTCAGACTACACTGACCACCTGACTTAGAGGGTGCCTTTTTAGAAACTGGGAAGCATTTAAGGAGCAATATCTATTAGTTTGAATCCTTACATATTATTTCTCTGCTTCTAGGTTGGTTCAGAAGTAAGTCGAAGGGAGAACAATCATGAACTTGTCAAATTGTTAGTTTTGCAATACTATGAACATGCATTGGTCTTTGTGTTAATCTTGAAACGTAAAAGTATCCAAGGAAGAATCTAGTGGGCTAGGGCTTAGACACCTGGAAGTTATGTAGTATATTCTTGAACCTCTTTCTAGAGATTCCAAATATGAAGGGCAGTATCAAAATAAATCAGCTGGCATGCTACCAGTAGATGCTCAGCTGAACTTGACCTTTGTCAACCTTCAGTCTTTGCAGTACATAAATTTACCTCCAAAGAAGTGATTGGTATGATGTTGAGCAAACCACACATAAAATTATTTTTCTCAGTAGGTAATGGTTCGAATTTTCTGAATAACCAAATCATTCTCATATTCATCTATTTCTAAATATGGATGCTCATTCTTAGACTATGGAAAACTGTGGTTGGTAGTATATAAACAATTAAGTACAGTTTTTTCTCTGAAGGAATGTGGAAGACATATTTTCCCTATAAATATCAGCATGAAAAAATTTTGTGAGTAGTTATTTCTGCTTTATAAATAGTGTGTACATATTATTTACTGCCCAACCTAGGACAATTTTGATAGTGAAAGTACACATTAATAACTAACACTGGGAAAACAGATGGGAGTATTCTGGGCAAACTGGAACATACGGTCACCATATTTAAAAAGTACTACAGAGGAATTTGCACTATTATTGTTTATATTTGAAAGTTTAAAATGTTATTCCTTCCTCTCCACTACAGTGGATTAAAGCAATTTCAATAAAACAATGCAATAACACAGTAATAACAGTAATAAAACAAAGTAAAACATAGAATACTTATGTTTTGTTTTGTTTTTTAATCCAATGTTTAAGTATCAAAGTTGATATCTTGGGCAAAATTCCTTTAATATAGACATATGGCACTAGTTCTTAGATTGTCTAAATATTCCTTTACAGACATATTTTAAAGTTATTTATTGTTTTAAGAGTATGCAGCAACCAAATCATTTTTGTTCCTTAAAAAAAAAAATCCAAAATTTTATTTTTTATTCTCAATATACAAAGTTACTAAGATCTTATTTATAAAGACAAAAGCATACATAACCTGCAAATGACATTTTTATTAAAGTCATCATTCTACACTGGCGTTCCAAAGAATATAACCCAAAACATACTACCCTATGGCATAGTAAAGTACAAATATAGAAGGCGGAGAATAGCACATTCTACGCACAAACAGCATGTATTAGTTTTAATAATGACTCAATACCAGATTAGAAGAGTAGTTGAACTATAATACATTTTATATAGCACAGCCTCTTTGTACAGTAACTTGATACTTTTTTCCTCTCTCTCCTCTAGCTATCCTTTAGCATAGTTGCTGAATTTTAATCAAAACATAAAAATAAAGAATAAAAGGAATAACAGAAAAGCCAACTTGGAATAAAAACAAACGATAATTTTATAAACCTCAGCATAATTCTGAGAAATAAGATAAAAGTATCTTCTCAAATAAATGATTTACCAAATATTAATATAATTAAGCTACCTGAAACTATTTTATTTGGGTAAAGCCTACTACAAAGGTAAATATGAGATTAAAGGTTAATGTTTTATACATTATAATAAGTAGCTCAAGAGGCAAAATGATTATCTAAAAAGAGGGAATGGGAAGCTTCTGAACTCCCCACTATGAGGGAATGCATGTATTTATTACTGTGGTATTGAAGTGCATGGTTAAGAAATTCATAATAAATCCCCTGACATCTGCTTATGGAAAATGGTAAGTACCTCAAGGAGCTGGGAAGATGCAGTTGGTAGAGGACATGATCAATTTAAGTGTGCTGTTATTTCTGTAATTTGAAGGTATGCATGTGTTTCTTGATGTAACACACACATGCACCATACCTACTCAGACATAATTGCAATCAGGTTTACATACATGTGTATTGCTATTAGGAGAGTAGGGCAGAGAGGAGCAGGAGAAAGTGAGGAGGGGAAGACAGACAAGGAGACAAAACATAAAGTTATACAGAGGCCAAGAGATTGATGAATGGGCAATGAAGACAAGTTGGCTAATGTGTACAAAGAGGAAAAGCAATAAGTAATTTCAGGAGTTAGAGTAGTAACCGCTCATTCTTCTACTATCATGACTAATTGTATAACCAAGGTTATCTTGATTCTCCAATGCTGTTAGCATATAAAAATATTCAATAAATCTTCTTTTCTAATGTGAAATTATAAATTTATAAAATTATAAGCCAAAACAAATTTTTAGAGAATTTAGAGGATGTATAGCTAAAAAAGTCCTTAATTGAATTTAATTTATATCTTTTCATGTGAGCTTACCAGGATTCTCCATTGAGTTAAACAAGGAATACAACCAACCCAAACTAAGAATAGAGGATTAACAAAATCATAGTTTGTAAAGGTGCATTTTTTTCCTACCAGCCATACAAACCTTAGCTAGCATTTTCTCTGTAAGCTATAACAAAAACCGAGTTGTATATAAAAAATAAATTCTGATATAGATGTTAGATAGGCCATAGAAATATATTTTCTATTACGATCTGTTATGCTGTATGATTTTCCATTGCAAATAGACAATGCATCTTTCAATGCAATGTGATAATGCTACCTTCCACTTCCCTCACGGATGTATAGCTAAAAAAATTCAATTATGATCATCAAAACTGTAAATAAATTGAGTTATTCAGCAAGCAATGAAATCTCTGTGAACAGTTTTTGTTATTACCTAGTTCCTCATACCATTCCTTGAAATCTCTTGCTCTAGAAAAGGTCTTTTGATAAGTGAGGTTCACAAATATATAGTGATCATAATTTATAAGAAATAACTTCATCATCACCACACTGTCTGATTCACATGCATTATTTGACCTTTGTCAAATCATAAATATATATATGTATATTTTTTTGTAATAGACATATTTTAAGACGGATTTCATGAATAGTCTATATACATATTTATTTTATGAACTGAGATGATAAAATTATTCAGATAAATGTCTATTCTTTTAAAAAGAAATCAAGCAATGTGTGATTAAGTTTAATATTAAAATTCCCCAAAGGAAATTTTAAATTAACTTTACAGTAATAGAGCTATGTCTCCCTTTGTGAAAAAATAATAAATAAATAAATAAATAAATAAATAAATAAATAAATAGGGAGGGAGGGAGCGACAGACAGACAGCCTGACTTTGGCTAAGATAGCAGACTAGGTAAAAGCCAGGCTCACTTCCTCCCATGACTACATTAAAATAACAATCAAATTATAAAACAATTAACATGAAGAACCCCTGAAGTCTAGCTGATCATAACACATATATCTGAGGATATAAAGAAAAAGCCACATCCAGACCAGTAGGAGGGACAGAGAGGTGAAGCAGGCTGGTCCCATACCCGCACATGGCAGTTGAGCACCTAGAGAAAAAACCAGGCTGCAGAGCCTTCCCTGAAGAAACAAGGGGCCCTATCCCCACACAGGGCCTCCCAGCCCAAAGTTCCAGTCCCAGGAAGGAGAGTTCCTACAAAATCTGACTGTAAAAATCAGTGAGGATTCTGGCCATGTGGGTGAAATGGAAGTAACCTGAAAACCCAGACATCCACCTTAAAAGGCCAGAGTCTGACTCATTCCCTCACTCTCAGACACTTACCCTGGGCTCCAGCGGAGGGTCAGCAGCTTGGGAGACACAAGAGACAAATGGGGAAAGACTGAGCTGTGTGGCACGAGAACAGGGCAGGAGGGACAGCTACTACTGTTCCTTTATTAGGCACCACTCCAGGAAGTCTACAGCCCACGACCATCTTGCCTGTGTTGAACACTCCCCTAGCACAGCCAATTCTGAAGCTGCATTGGCTCAGTGAGATTGACTTGCTCCACCCAAGTCTCCCAGGGGACCTTGTCCCACCCAACCCACAAATTGCCCCAGGCAGGCCCATTGCCAGGCAGCCAGCCCCACCCTGTGCTTTTCCTGGGCCACAATTCAACAGCAAACAACAGCCCTCAGCTAGTGCTGCCCTCGCACAGCCTGTGCATCTTGGGAGAAACTTTTGGTGGCAGGCCACAAGCCCCATCCTGAGCTACAGTATTTCTTGCACAGATCTTAAGTGTCTGTGGGCCTGAGGCAGGCAGTGGCTAGTTTTGCTGCTACCTGAGACTTTTACAAGAAGCTACAGATTCAGCACTGGAATGAAACCTGATTTTTCATTGGCTGGGTGAAATCTGCTTGCTTTATCCTGGTGACTTCTTAGGTCCCTGCCCCACCCAACAGGAGTACCACCTAAAGGCTCTTTCAGTTGAGGAGTCTTATGGCAGCCTGCAGTCAGCCTCACCTTGAGGGGCACTGATCCTTTTGCTAAACTGCCCCAGACCTGGTACTAGGGGTAACCAATCTTGGCTCACAGAGTAGTCTCTCCCACTTGCCTCTCGACTCAGCACAGGCAGCAACAAAATCAAATCAGTAATCAAAATTCCAAAAAACAAAAGTCCTGAACCAGACAGCTTCATAGGTGAATTTTACCAAACACTGAAAGAAGAAATAATACCTGTTCTTCTTAAACTATTCAAAAAAAAAAAAAAAAAAATTCAAGAGGAAGAAAGGCTTCTAACTCTTTTTAGGAGGCCACCATTATCCTGATCCCAAAACCAGACAAAGACATTACGAAAAAAGAAAATTAGATGCTGATATCCTTGATGAACACTGATTCGAATATCCT
Source organism: Pteropus alecto (assembly GCF_000325575.1). Classification (NCBI taxonomy): domain Eukaryota; kingdom Metazoa; phylum Chordata; class Mammalia; order Chiroptera; family Pteropodidae; genus Pteropus; species Pteropus alecto. The sequence goes on from NW_006433946.1 coordinate 1,252,543, forward strand.
CAAAAAAATACTAGTAAACCAAATTCAGCAATACATTAAAAACATACACTATGATCAAGTAAATTTACTCCTAGGATGCAAGATTTGTTTGTTATCCACAAATTAATTAATGTGACACAAGAACAAATTGAAAGATAAAAATCATATGATCATATTAATAGATTCAGAAAGAATTAATTAATGTGACACAAGAACAAATTGAAAGTTAAAAATCATATGATCATATTAATAGATTCAGAAAAAGTGTTCGACAAAATCCAGCATCCATTTATGATAAAAACTGTCAGCAAAGTGGAAATAGAGAGAACACACCTCAACATCAGAAAGGCCATATATGACAGACCTACAACTAACATTCTACTGAATGAAGAAAAGCTAAAAGCATTTTCCTTAAGATCAGGAAGAAGATAAGGATGTCCACTTTCACCATTTCTATTCTATATATACTGGAAGTCCTAGCCACAGCAATCAGACAAGAAAGAGTAATAAAAGGCAACCAAATTGGAAAGGAAGAAGTAAAACTGTCATTGTTTGCCCATGACATATTATTATATAGAGAGAATCCTAAAGATTCTATCAAAAAAACGTTAGAACTGATAAATGAATTGAGTAAAGTAGCAAGATGTAAAATTAATATTCAGAAGTTGGTCGCATTTTTATATACCAACAATGAACTTTCAGAAAGAGAAATTAAGCAAAAAATCCCATTTATAATTGCATCGAAAACAACAAAATACCAAGCAATCAAATTAACCAAGGAGGAAAAAACCTGTTTTTGGAAATTATGTCATTGAAGAAATTGAACAAGATACAAATAAATGAAAACATATACTGTGATCATGGGTATGAAGAACAAACATTGTTAACATGGTCATACTACCCGAAGCAATCTATAGATTAGATACAATCCTTATTAAAATACCAATGGTATTTTTGAGAGAACTAGAACAAATAATCCAAAAATTTACATGGAACCATAAAAGATCTTGAATACCTATAGCAATCTTGAGAAAGAAGAACAAAGTTGAAGGTATCACACACCTGATATCAAACTATACTACAAGGCTATAGTAATCGAAGCAGCATGATACTGGCATAAAAACAGACACATAGATCAATGGAACAGAATAGAGAGCCCAGAAATAAATTCATATCTATATAGTTATTTAATTTATGACAGAGGAGACAAGAATATACAATGGGGTAAAGACAGTCTCTTCAACAAATGGTGCTGGGAAAACTGGACAGATACATGCAAAAAAATGAAACTAGAACACCTTTTTACCATAAACAAAAATAAACTCAAAATGAATTAAAGACTTAAATGTAAGACCTGAAATCCTAAAACTTCTAGAAGAAAACAGATCTCTCTGATATTGCTATTACTAATTTTTTTCTGATGCATCTTCTCTGGCAAGAGAAACAAAAAAATAAATAAACAAATAGGGCTATATCAAACTAAAAGGAAAGGAAAGGAAAGGAAAGCATCAACAAAACAAAAAGACAACTTACTGAATGGGAGAAGATATTTGCCTATGATACATCTGACAAGAAGTTAATATCCAAAATTCATAAATTACTCATACCACTCAATAACAAACCAAAAAAATCCAATTAAAAAAATCTAATTAAAAAAAATTTTCTCCAGAGAGGAAATACAGATATTCAATAAACATGAAAAGATGCTCAAGGTCACTTAACATAGAGAAATACAAATTAAAACCACAATGAGCTACCACCTCACACCTGTCAGACTATCACCAATAAATCAAAAACCAACAAGTGTTGGCAAGGAACCCTGATACAATTTTGGTGAGATTGTAGACTGGTACAGCCACAACAGAAAACAGTTTGGAGGTTCCTCAAAAAATTAAAAATAGAACTACCTTTTGACACAGCAATTGCATTTCTGGGTATGTATCCAAGGAAAACCAGAACACTAATTCATAAAGATCTATGCACCCTATGTTCACAGCAGCACTATTCACAATAGCCAAGATATGGAAGCAACCTAAGTGCCTAGCAATAAATAATTGTATAAAGAAGTTGTGGTACATATATACAGTGGAATATTACTTAACCGCAAAAAAATAAGTCATTTGCAATGACTTGGATGGACCTAGAGGGTATTATGTTGAGTGAAATCAGTCAGACAGAGAAAGATAAATACTATATGATTTCACTTATATGCAGACTCTAAGGAACAAAAGAAACAAAGAAAAACAGACTCATAGATAGATATAGAGAACAAATTGGTGATTGCTAGGGGAGGTGGGTTGGGGAGCTGGGTGAAAAAGGTGAAGGGATGAAGAAGTACAAATTAGTAGCTACATAACAGGCACCATGGGGATGTAGAGTACAGCATAGAAAATATAGTCAGTAATATTGTGATGGCTGTGTATAGTGCCAGATGGGTTCTAGAGTAATCAAGAGATCACTTCATAAATCATATAAATGTCTAACTCCTGTACTGTGTACATAAAACTAATATAAAATAATAATAGAAAAATAATATATATATGATTAACCTTGACTTTCTAGGTAAATATTCTCTCACTTTTATCATACAAATACTTTGAGGGTGAGGGTTCTGTCTGTGAATTGAATTGCTCATGATCTCACATTGGATGTAAAAGTTGAAGGCAAGAATGATACAAATGACACATGCAATTAGTAGGTTATACTGATCACTAGAAGTGATCAGTTCTGTAGAACTCACTTCTTCAATGTGCGATAAGCAGAAATGATTAATGATAATGTACGAGAAATGCAAATTTTTTAACTAATTTCTTGTCTTTTTGTGGTAGATATGCAAATTCTTTTCTATTAACTTCTTATCCTCTTTGTGGTAAATAGATCACAAATTATTAATTTATTTCAAACTTAAAGTGTCAATGGTAAAACAAAATAAAGTTGCTGATGCACTCATTAAACTTTTCTTGTAAGTTTCCATAATTATGTAAAAACATAAATGGTGTTTTTTTATGCCAATAAGTCTCTTGGCATTCATCCTAAATATTTGTCAAAAATCAGTTTAATTCTAGAAGGCTGTGTAAGAAAAACCACAAGCCAATTGCTGTCGAAAGGCACAAATTCTAAAGAGCTCTCTTTCATGAATAATAAGGAAAATATACCATGGTTGTATGATGTTGAACATAGTAAAAAAAAAAAGATATTGCCGTTCATTCTTAATAATTTGACTTGAGTTGTGCTTTTTAATTATGCCAATTATTTTCTAATAGTTTAATATTATTCTGATTAATTTCTAGCTACAGGGTCTTCAAAAGCTTGTTATAAACCTAACTCTCTTAAATTGCTGCCTTCTTTGTTTTAGAAAGCATCAAGAAACTCACAAAACAAGTTTATACATGTCAAATTTTAGATTAAAAACAGATTGCTCCTTTTATGTGATAACGGAATTGAAGCAAGATGAAGTCACCTCAATTATCATTGTCCCTGAGTTTTATTGTGTTCTATCCATCTAGATAAATAATTACCTAGGCCTTCTAACTTGCAAGCAATTCACACATTTAAAAGTCTGTAATTTTCTGCATGTCTGTCCCCTTGCTGGCACAATTAAAGTTTATTGACAGTAAATATTACAAATTTCTATTTTTCTATAGAAATACTGGGTGCTAAAGATGCTTTTCCAAATTATATAATCTTAAGCAATATATTATTTAAATATTAAAAAATAAGAATATTTGTGACTATACTAACACTACCATAAAGTTAAATTCTGTAATAAATGACTGCTAAAAATACTTTGGTAGAAATATAAATTATTTCTTAAACCTATTCTTTTTGAAATAAAAGGAAATACATTTAAAAAAGAACTAGGAAAAAAATGAAGACGATATTGACGTAATGCAAAAATGATTTGAATATCACCATTAACATTATATATATATATAACTATTGATATTAGCTACAATGAATTTTTAATAATTTTCTTCACCTATCACAGGTAATATATGTACTATATACACATACATACACACACACTCCTGTGTTTATGTATGAACTCTATTTTATTTCTGAATATTTAGTACGATAGTTATATACAATCAAAATATATATTTAGAAAGAAGCACCTTTAAAAATACAATATGGAAATCAAATTTGTATGAAATTCAAACATTTATGGAACATTTAAATGTTTAGATTTATGCTAGGTTCTACGGAAGGTATAAATTAATTCTTTGTCAACCTGTTATATGTAGGAATTGTTTTATCTCATTGATAACATAGTGTATTAATGTGATGTGACTAGCTAGGGCTTGCTATTATTTCACTAAGACCCTAATCAATCAAACAGTCAAAGAGATTTGAGTTCTGAGGAGAAACAGGTGAAAACATAGGTCTTGGGTCGTCTTTAAGAATTGAAATAGTTATAAAAAACAATTAAAGAAATTTATTATTCTAGAAAAGATTTGAGTCTTAGAGACACAAGAAAAAACAACTAAACCAAACAACTCAGCAGGTGGAATAAGGGTTTGTGATCTATAGACAATTAAAAAAACAATAAACTTAGTTATAGAGTATTTATAACTAATGGGGTGATAAAATGATCATATTAATTTTTTTACTACCCTCAGAGCCAACAAAAATATTTTTTAATTTAAAGCATAAATAGATAATATCACATGATTAAAAAGGCAATCTTTTCTATTTCTATCTTTAACATTTTATATTACTAAAGTTATTTGATTGAGTCAATATAAAATATAATCATCCAGTAAAGTTTCAATTGACTTTGCTGTTAATCAAATATTCAAAGACACTAATGAAAAGAAGAGCTGTATCTCACATAGAAACCTCATTCAAGATTTTGGTTACATGGCATGCAGAACAATCATTAGATGTAGAAAGCATTCATTTCAATAGAGAACTTCAAACTTTTCCATGTTAACTTTTAATACACCCCAAATGTGTTTGCTAAAGGAATAAAACAATAATTTCATAATTTTATAATAATCATATAATAAAAATCGTAACAGTATTTTAAAAGCCAGACTAATATTATAAAGTCAGTTTCTTATAAGCAAAAAATTTTTAAAAAAAAGTTTTTACACTGTTTTTAATTCAGTTAAAAATATTTCTTTGTCCTTTATATTTTTAAGGAATAATGGCATTATCTTTTGGTGTCATACATTAGAAAAAGTCATCTTCCATAGATTTCTGCACAAACATCTACAGAAAGTGTTCATAAGTCAAAAGTAATTAGACTAATTTATGAGGAGAATACTGTGTACTTGAAACTTTTGTCTTTTCAATCACAAATTAATATTGTTTTCTTGGCTATTTTTGTGTCATACAGAAAAAAAGAAACTTTTACAATGGGTAAAGAAAACTTGTAAATGTATATAGTATATTTTCCTTAATTTAAAGAATTCGAAATAGTTAGTTGAACTGTATAGAAATGGTGCTATTTCATCATTATTTTGCCTAGAAAAAAAGATACTTTCATATGGTTCAACCTAAAAATAGCAAAGCATGAGTTAGAGAATATAAAGAACTTTTTCACAAAGCAAAAATAGAAAGCGACATTCTGACTCAATATATGAATTTATGGCTACATTCATAGGTTTCTGTGTGTTCAGTGGAGAAATCGGTAGAATGAATCGCTTAATCATTTTAATTTTTTTTTGGTCCTCCTTCTTGATCCCTTAAGTAAGTCATTGAGATTTTGCTTCATTGCAAGAGTTTCGAGGCAAGGTCCGGATTGAGACTGCAGAGAACAGTTTGCAGGCCAAACTACAGTTCATAGGCAGCCACCCAATGGGTCGGAGATGCAAGAGGCTCTCTAGTATCTTCCTAAATGGTATCTCCTCCAGTCTGGCAGTAAGAATTAGAAAGTTAATGAAGCTCTGCTAACTTCTAACTCTGCTTCTCTCTTCAGGTTTTGTGAACTCAAATCATTCTTTTTCCCCTAACTAGATATTGTTAAACATGGTTTTATGGTTAGCCTGTAGAATTTTCCTAATATGTCTGATCCTCTGAAATAAAAAATGAGTGGTTCAGATGTACCTTTTTAGACTAGACGACACAGTGCTAAGCCATGTTGAATATGTTACGTGTAAATGATTAATTAGGATTATCTTTGACAGCCAATAAGTAACTTCTTGAATGATCATTTTCCTCTTTTTTAAATTTATTCTATATGTCCTGTAGCTCAGCTATTGGGTCGTTCTTTGGTGAAAAAAGCCCTAATTATTACTATTTTTAGTATTACCATAGTTGGTACCTGATAATCTATATTGCATATCATATATTGAATGACTGAATTGATAAATATTTTTAAAAATTACTATTTGGTGTTATGGTCCATGCTTTTTCACTATAACTCTCAATTTTTTTTTTTTCTGACTCAATTTTTCACCCATTTCTGAAATAATGCCTCGAGTTTAGTACCTTCACCATGTCTAACTCTCAATTTTCCTCACCACTCTTAAGGTCTATTGAAAAAGCCTCCTAAATAGTATCCTTCTGTTGATTTTTTTTCTAAAATATAATCATTATTATGTTATTCCCTAGATAAAAATGTATGCTGATTTGCCACTTCTTCTAAGATAAAATCTAAATATCACCAGCACAGGATATAAGTCCTTTTATAATCTCGTCTCAACAATTTTTCATTTGATTTTCAATCGTACCATTACATGAACTCTTTGATCTAATCATACAGGATGACTTCTATCTTGCCAGAACACACAGTATTATCATGAAACACAGTATAGCACAGTGGTTAAGAGGCCAGACATTGAAGCCAGCTACCTGAAGTCATACATTCACAAGCATATAAGAATAGCTGGCACAAGGCTGGCTATTATAATATAAAAGCTTCCTCTGTATTGATTCACTCTTCTCCCTGAGTCTGCTTGACCTATCTTCTTCCTGCTCTAGGACATGCCTGCTCATCCATGTAAAATTTAGCTTAAATGTAACCTCGTCTAACATGGTATCTCCTACCTTCCCAGTTGTTATCCAATAATAATTACTGCATCTTTATTATAGCATTGTATCACCTAGGAGCATTTTGGCCAGTTTACATTTTTTTCTATACCACTGCAAATTTGATTTATTAGACTGCAGAGGCCAATTTGTTATTTTAGTAATCCTAGTACTTAGCATATTGCCTGGTCCATAGGAGAATTTTCAATAAATGTTTGTTGACCTAAGTTAGGTAAAATAATGCAAAAATTAAATCACATAGCTTAAAATACATTGGACAAAAAAACTCAACTCTATCATGTGTTTAAGGTATATTTTCATATTCTGTTAGAGTACACTTATTGCATTTTTGTAATAGAGTATTATTAATATATAAATCATATTAATAAATTTAGTGTATTGCTTTCTTCATATGTATATACGTGTGTGTGTGTGTGCGCGCGTGCGCACATATATATATTCCACAGAAATCTGTTTAATTTGCCTTTAAACTTCCATGGAGGCAAATGACTTATCTAGGTGAATTGTTGGTTATAATTTTCTTACGAACTTAGAAACTGGTAAGACACTTCAGTGACTTAGACTGAGTCATTTTCAGTTAGAGTTCATTGTCCTCCACCAACCTCCCTGAGGTTTGATTTTTCTAGCAGTCGTATTGGTATCCATCATGCTTTTCTTTCTCCAGCTTGCTCCTGTTTTCTTAGAAAATGATTCCATTTAACATTCCATAGATTGGGGAATAAAACTCAATACAGACTACCTTAATGTATTTCATTGTCCCTGTCAATTATTTATGAAACACTTTTTTTACTTCTCAAGTACCAGTGGCCATAAGGACACAATTGTTTCCAAAAGTTACATCAAGTTTATAACATGCTATTAAGCTTCCTTTTTGATTTAATTGTAGCATAGTATTGAAATACACTGTCCCAATCATTCATATTCCAGATACTTGTTAATAATGGATTTTTATACTGACATTTTTCTACTGTTACAGCCTATATTTTGAAACCTAACTATATACTCTTTACTGAGATGTTTCTATTATTTTAAAAATAGAATTATGAGATATATACAGTTGAGTTAAAGGAAAGATTTTTAAAGACTTTGAGAATAAATTGCTATTAGCTCAATAATCTAATACCAATTAGGGATATATACTAATAGATCAATTCAAAATAACTATACCTTTTGTGGTACTCTAATAAGCTTCACATAAATAAATGTTAAAATATATAAAAAGCCAGAGTTTCCAAATCAAAGTGCAACTTCCATTTGCAAAGGGGCGCCTCGAAGCCTGTAGGTAATTTTTATTACAAACAGTACTGCCTTACCAAAATAAAACAAAATGAAAAACATATGTTCTCAGTGTCCACTTCTGTGAATTCAGAGACATCAGTGAGAAATACACATGTATGACTTGTAAATATAGAATATTAGATGTTGATCAAGAATGCCTGTCCTATGTTGACTTCTCATTGTTTGGGGCAGTATAAGGGAATTCAATTATTCATTCATCCAACAACAAACAACTATTACATTTATGTCATGTAGCAAGCATGGTACTAGGTCCTGAAATAAATATATTTAAGACCTAGATTGACTTTTAAGAATTCACGGCTCAGCGTGGAAACATAATTCTAAATATCACGTTATAGCGTGATTAGTTCTATACTCAAGATTGCATAATATGTTAATAGCATTGTCAGGAAGTAATTAATTCTCCTGATGAAATTGTGTAAAAGAGCATAAAATAAGGAGGGAAGGAAAAACACTTCATAGGGAAGTAGAGGGTGTCAGTTCAGAATTCTTTAACCCATCAAAAGATATCTGCATTAACTCTCATGCACTGGGACCATATTTTCTGGCATAATTTGATTTGTGCTAATGAATTAATTGATTAGACACCACTTTACCTTTTCCAAAAGCAGTATCTTAAATAATGGGTCATTTAGACCTTATATTGGGCAAATTTTAGAAAATGGAGCCATAGTTATACTTATGTAGTACATCTATATAAAATGGTATTTTCAAGAAGTATGAGAAAAATTCAAATCTTATTTCAAAAATGAATAAAGAAAATCTAAATTAAGCAAAAGCTCTTTAACTTGTGTTTTAGTTCATAAGGTAAGGATATAAATTTACATTAAGAATAACTTTAAATTCTATCTAAAAAGTTACATTATAGTGAAGATAACTTCAAGTAACAGCTGTGGCTACTAGTTATTCTTTTTACAGGCAGCCTTAACCTAGTAAACACAGATTCATAAGACTATATTTGTTCAATGTAATACAAATGAGTACAGAGAGAGAGAGAGAAAATAAATGTCTAAAGGTGGAGGAAGGTACTAAGAGATACAGAAGGTACAAGGAGCAGGTCTACAAATAAAAATCACCAAATTAAATAAGTATACATTTTAATATTATGCCTTATGCAGTCAGGCATACATTTCAATAATTGCCTTTAATGATTATTCATGAATGAATTATTAATTCTCTAGACTAAAAATATCACTGCATACTTGCTAAACAACATTCCTTCAAATGAAAAAAATGTATATGAAAGAGCAAAAACCTTTTATATCACTATTATTTTTATAAAGTCTTAGTGTTTGATCTTGTTATAATTAATGCTTGGTTTGTTAGAACATTTCACAAATTACAACATTCCTGTTCATAGATAGATATAATATCCACAGAGAAAATATTGTTAATAAATTATTTTGCAGTAAGGTTATAATAAAATTTTATGTGTACCAATGTATGACTGCATGGAAGTCTCTGCAAATGTCAGCTAAAGGCTTTTCTTTTCAATCTCTCTTGAGAACACTGTTTGAAAATCCAGGCCTTTGTTAAGATGTTCTGTTAGAAGTATAAAAATTCCCCCAGCCTGAGGAGAAAATAGATTCTCAAATGATCAGAAAAGGTATTTCTTTTTCTGTTCTTTCTTACTAAAAAATAAATTCAGAGTCATGGTAGCACATGTATATGTTCAACAGTAGGTCAACATATTTAAAGGTTAATATGTTATGGTAATGGCCTACCAAAACAAATGATTATCCAAATCCCCTTAGAAATAATTGCAGTATATTTTTGATAGTTTCCCCATTATACATTTACTTTTTTTATTAGTGATACAATTTTTATCAATTTTTATCATATTCCTGATGAGCTCCTTATAGTGCAGGAAAACTAGACCCACCTTGGTCATGGACCTAAAATGTAGAAAACATTTGTCAATTAGTTAACAAGAGGAAGTACACAATTTTTAAATGATGAACTCAAATATATCTCTCTAGTTGTAGTTATGGTTGTGCTGTAAACTACACAAGAACTGTCAGAGGTGAAATCTTAACTGACCTCCTAATAGTGTTTCTCAAATGTAATGGGATAGTGAGAATGACTCAGTGGGAAGGAGTGAAAGAATGAATTCTCCTGAATTGTAGTCGGCATCCCTTGGGTCAGCTAAGCCTTTCTTTTTTACTGTAGCAGATTTCAGACCTCTCTTCCACCTCTCAGAATCACAGACTCAGAAGTGGAAGAAGTCCAGAGAAGATCTACTGCAACTCTTATAACTGAAGCATCAATAATCTCAAAATCGTGTTAGACGGGTGGTCATCTACTTTTCTAAGAACTTGTAGCAAGGTCACCAGCCTCCTGCAATTTCAAGAAATTCTTTTTAAAAACTTTATATTGGTTGAGATTCCAATACAAACTTCTCTGCAATTTCTCTCTATCATACAAAAAAGTATAAATGTAATACATAAATACACACACACACACATATATACACATGTATATACACACACATATATGTATATATATGTAGATATAAAAGATTTATAAAATTCAACTCTTAAGAGATTTCCACTATTTACATACATGCACACATTTTTCAAAAGTGGTGTATATGTTCTACAACTTGCTACTTTCACTAACTATATCTTAAAGGAAATCTTTCCTTTTTAGTCAAAGTAGAACTAGCTAATTTTTTTTGTATAACATTAAAATATATAACCATACTTTATTTAACCATTTATTTAGGGATGAGATTTTGCTTGTTTCCAAATTTTCATTATAATCGATAGTTCCTCATGCATGTAGGTTTGCCCAATGCATTAAGTTTTTTGAGGCATAAATTCCTAGAAGTAAAATAACTGAGTAAAAGAATGTGTCTCTTTAAAATGGATATTGACACTATCTTCAAAAATGTTGTACCAGTTACAACTCTCAGTATATGTGAGCGGGCATCAAAATTTTCATTCTGATTCTCCAAGAACTATTAAATTAAGACTTTAAGATTATGTCATACAGATGTGTTAAAATAATTTCATGCTTTGTCAAAAAGAAAAACCCTCATTTTGCTAGATAAATTTATTTATAATGGGGAATGAAGACTAAATAGAGTATTTTGATATCAGTCTCTAGTTTCTTTATGCTGAGCCAGTAAGAACTCCTTTAATAATCTGACTAATTCATTGAGACTCATCTTTATTTTTCAGGTTTGTATTCAACTTTACTCTTTTCCTACTATCTACTTTTGACCAACACCTACACCTCCTACTTCCAGAGATTTGGTATTTTTTAATTTTTTCTTTTTATGTAATTGATTAAAACTAGGTATTCAAATAATGGATTTTAAATGACTAGATGAAGGCAATATTTCCTCTAAAGAATTAGGTAAAATTTAGAGTTTGATCATGTATCATCTCCATATCTCTACTCTCCATGCACTGTATCTGCATGAGCCTTGTAGGGACCAGTGCTCTTCCTTATACTAGAGATGCTATAGGACAGGTAAAGCCTTTTATTTGAGTAAAATCTTAATTTTTTACTTCTTGGCAATTTCATGCTCTGCCATATAATAGCACAGAGAATCCTCTTCAGCAGGCTAATCATCCTCTATTCTGTAGATGAGACATTTGCTTTTTCACTTGAAATCAGAGAGATTCAGCTATTTCCTTCTGGTCACTGAACGATGTCACATATAGTATAAAAAATATAAAAATTACTACTTTTACCAAAAAATTATTTTTTGTTAATCCCAAAATATGTCAAAGTGCCAAAATAATGGGTTATATAAAGGTTTTTCAAAGACCACATAATATGGGCACTATATGTCCTATGAAATACCCACTCTTTAAGCAATAGCATGCACTGTCATGCTTAAAATACAAGTACTAATAAAAAATAAATAAAATACTTTTAATGTAAGGAGCATGCAGGTCACATCTCTTCTAAGGCAGATATATCTATATTTCTTCAGTTGTTGGTTATTAATAATTCATTAATTTTCAAGCTATTGCAAATTCCCCTTGAGATATCATTAATAAAATACTATCCAAGTCAGCATGATTAGTCAAAGTAGCCAAACTACAAAACCCATTTAATTACCCAGGAATTTGAAGAGTGCTGGCTCTTGCTTTAATTTAAAGAACTGAATAATCTGATGCTCTCATAATTACAAAGGATCTTTAGCTTCCTATATTTTGTTGGCACTTTTAATTATTTTTCATACTTTTCTCCCTTAGATGCATTCCTTTAGTCACCCTTTTAAAATAATAGTGAGTAAATTTTTGAGGAAAAATAAATGAGTACATACTTCTGAAGTAAACTTAAGAATAGACAAATATGTAAGTACTTAACATACATAATATCACCTTTTCTCTCCTCCATTTCTCAAGTGACATATACAAATTTTGATCAAGGAATGCAGACAACAAATTAATAGCATTAAATTTTGCTAAAATCTTAAAATTACCTAACTGCTTTCATTTTATACCTACTCTAAGAATACCAATTTTGCTGATTCTAAGAAAATCTTTGCATATACAAATAGGCATTACAGATTTTGGTACTAAAGCAATTCTTAATTTTACTCTAACCCTATCTCACAATTGGTCATGCACCTGATCACACCATATTCACTTAAAGAATGGCAAGGCAGAGAAGTGAAATGAAGCATATATTCACCATTTTTTTAGATGTTTATACATACTAGAGCCCTGTTCATTCAAAAAATTTTACCAGATCATGTAGAACGATTAAAGTTAATTATTTTCACTTAGTAAATATTTTTCTTTCAACAATATGTAGTTTTTCCGAATAAGTCTCAAAGTCAGTGTGCTCAGTGAAAGATACCAGTCATAAAATTGTGCACACTGTGATTGCATTTATATAAAGTTCAAGAACTGGTAAAATGTGTTTATGCAAAGAAAAAATTAAATAGTGGATGCTGCAGGGACAGTTACTGACTGGAAAGAGGCATAAAGGAACCTTCTGGAAGTAATGAAAGACTTTGCATCTTCATATGTATATACATAAATAAAAATATTAAGCTTTAAACTTAAGATTGGTGCATTTTCTTCTATGAAAGTTATAACTCAGTTTTAAAGTCTTTTACGGTGCCAAGAACAAATATTAAAGTTTAAGTAAAAAATAAATTTCAATAAACTTTCATATCTATTTCCTTTATTCTAATATTCCTGTTCAGTTAGAATCCTGTTATTTCACACCTTAATACTGAAAAGCCTACTGAGATGAAGGCTCATAGTTTGTTCTCCCTTTCTTCCTTAATTCTGAAACCACTGATTTTTTTGTATGTGTTAATCTCCCTTTAGCTAAAGGTGGTCAGTCATAAGTGAATAACTGGACAATAGGACGTACATAAATGTAGTGTGTACAGCTTCTAGGAAGAGTACATTTATGGAAAGATACATGATCTTCTTTATTTCTTCTGCCTTCCTGTTGGCTGGAATAATTACACGATGGCTGGAACTCAAGTAGCCTTATTTGACTACGGCAAATTCATGTACTGAGGATGGAGGAGTTACTCAGAGAGTCGTACCAGCTCTAAAATAACTACCTCCAGATTTCTTTTAGTTGAGAGGAAAATATATATATTTATTATATTTAAGCTACAGTTGATCTATACATTTCTTTTGATCACTAGTAACTGAGTCTAATATAAGTATTCTTGATATATATTTTTTCCTTTCAAATATTTCTCACTATAATCTATCAATCAAGCATACTACTAAGGATTTCTAAAAATATATCTGATTATAATTTCTCCTTCATTAGGATTTCTTCTTCCATTCCAAGAATATTGCTATCATTCCAGGTATAACAGCATTGCTGTCGTTAAACAATCATGTTGAAAAAGAGAATGCAAAATCTGATTCAGCATTTTTAAGTAAAATACAAATGTGGATAAGAAATGAAAGCGTGAAGATAACAACCAAAATGTAAATACTTGTTTTTACATTATGAAATAAAATATTTATATTTGTATTGTATTTTTCTGAATTTATTAAATTTATGACAATAAGAATGCATCACTATTATGTAATTAAAACAAATAACTTTTTCAAAAGCAAAATTAAAAAACCTTCCACATCGTCATAAAATTAAATTTTTTTTTTAATTTCAAAACTTAGAGACAGTAACAAATCATAAACCTGCCACTCTCATTCTAAACATTCCTCATTGTTCTGGAGGCTTTAACCAATTAACTAATAAAAGGAAAATGGAATAATATAAAACTTGGAAAGATAGATAATCCTGTCAGTTGTGTATAATATCACATAAAATCTAATAGTATCAATTAGAAAACTAATAGAATATAATTGATTTCAGCATGGTTGTAGAAGTCAAAAAAATATGCAGAAATCAAAAGTTCCTGTAGCAGATCAAAAATCTTATTTTAAAAATTCCATTCATAATATATGTTGATATTTAAATTTCTTAGGAAAAATATCAAATTAATAAAAAAATAATTATCTTAATAAATGTTGCCAAGAAAATGTTACCCATTTCAGAAAAAATAATCCTTGCATTATATGAAAACAACAGAAAATAAAGTAATTTTTTAAATAATAAAAAACAAAGAATGCATTAGAAAAAATATAAGACAATTCTATATTTGAATCGAGAAAGCCTATTAATTTGCACAATTAATAAGAAAATAAACCAATATTCATTGAGTGATTTATTATTACAGTCACTCTTCTAAGTGCTTTTACATCTGTTGATTTATATTAGTTTCTATGAGAAAGAAATTAATATATAGAGTCACAGACCTAAGAACAGAGAGATTAAGTCATAGTAAATGCTGAAGCTGGTACTTTAACTCAAGCTGTGTGGTTTAAGATTCCTCACTCTTACTCACATTTTTTATCCTCAGTAGTTACAAATGAAATGAGTGACAAAAATGACTACTTAAAATCACAAATTTCTGTATGAGAAAAAAAGACAGCAAAAAAGTTAAATTCTACCAAAAAATATTTGTGACATATATGATAGATAAGAGGTTAATCTTAAGGAGCTCTTATAATTCAATAAAGAAAAATAAAAGACGAATAAATACCTCTTAATGCGGACCAAAAAAAAAGAAAAGCAGTTTTCAATTAAAGCAATATCAATAAACAATAACCAAATAATGTTTAACTTCACTGACAATCAAATACAAGATTAAGCATATTAAGATATGTTATTTTTCATATATTATATTGATGTGTTTAAATGGTTGTTATTGCCATTTTGTCCAGGGAGTGGCAACACAGGCACTCTCATGTACTGCGTTAGGACAATTTATAAAACTTTCTAAAAGGCAATATACACTATTTATCTAAATTTAAAATGTATGTAACCCCTTTGCGGCAAGCGTACCCTTTTAAGAATTTAGCCTAATTAAATAAAAAAAGAAAAATGTCGCTGAAAACTGAAATTTGCAGTAATCATATATGTAAAAGTGAAAAATTAGAAACTAATTAAATGCACATCTATTAGGGAGGGATTAGTTAATCAAATTATAATACATTTCCACAGCACAATACCATTCAATCACAGGAAAGAAGAAATATAGAGATACATAATACTAATATGTGAAGTGTCCATGGTAAACTATTAAGCAAAAAATTTTGTTATACATTACAATGGGTTGGATGGTTCTATTTATTTTGATATACATGTCTAGATGTTTGGTTTTTAAAGTCAGGAATACTTTACAAGAAAGTTTCAGAGTTGGGGATGGGTATGAGAGTGGGATAGAAGATTACAATGTTATCTTTCTATGTACTTATAACTATATGATTTTCCATAAACTTAATTATTTACATACATTACAGGTAACAGTAAAACTATTTTCATCTTGAAAAAAAACTAAGTAAAAAACTTTGCATTCCATAATACTCTTTTTGCCTTCTCCTGCCATTACATGTTACACTCAATAGCTAAATCTGATTCTGATGAAGGTCCTCATCTCAATTTTCTCATTACTCCTGGATCAAGACTTCATTGTCATACCCCGAACAATACTTGTTTTTTTTTCCTCTTCCTAGAATGTTCCTCTTTCCAATTCTACCTGGCAACAATTATTTAATAGTAAGAATTTCTTAAAATGCTACTGACACTTGGAACTTTCTGTGCTACTTTTTCTCTTGTTTTTCCATTAAAAATGAAAAAACTATTAGAGATCACAATATGGTTTATATTATACAATCTGTGTATGTCTCTTCTGTAAAATCCTCTAGGCTGCTCAGTGGCAGTATCTCATATCTTTTTATCCTTCCACCATGTCTAGCCCTCAAGCATGCATATAATAGATGCCCCAAAAATGTTCACTAAATTGCTTAATTAACTATACATATATATTATCTATCGATAAATTAAATGATAATGAATTTTAAGAAAAATGATGCCCTAGAGAAATGTATTTCATGTTAACGCAGTAGCATAATTGTCTTTATTAAAAGTATATCATTAGTAAAATTCTTGTCATGCTAACAAGGTTGAGCATCTGAAGTTCCTAAAACCGTTCAAGCAGCCACTTAACTCCAGGCAAGGGCTTATAATGGCAACAGTCAAGTACTAGCTCTAACAATGGAAGAGACTGGCAGAATCAACATTAAGACATCCTTATGCAATTTATCTTCATTTCAATTAAATCAAATCTATTACCTATGACCTTTTCTCTGTGTTGGGTTCTAATACCTGCTGATCGACCCTTTGTTTCCTCACCCTAAGGGGGAAAAAACACTATTCTTTAAAACTTGGAAGTATTTAAGATATAATTGCCTATGCCTTCTATATATTATAGAAAATCTCAATATGCTATAACTTAACAAGTGATAATTCAGCCTATTTAAATTATTCTGTGGATGGGAGACTCACTCTGTAGAAAAGTTTCTAATTCGAATTTTATATAGCATAAAATAGAGGAAATTAGTTTGAAATTGAAACTAAAATATGTCTCCTTATAATTTCTACCTACTGGCCCTAAATTTTGCCTCTGAAACAGCAAAATGTAAACATAACTGCTTTGTAATATAGACCTGAGTCTATTTCATGTTTCTCAATTTCCTTTCACTCTTTTTTTATATTAAGCACTTACATCCAATAGCAGTACATACTGGACACATGATCCCTATAATCTTCTTATTCATCTGCTTTGCCCTCACAGTCTCCCTATTTTAGCTCATTACCAAAACCCTAAGGCAGTATTGTCCCAACTTATCAATTCCTTTTTTTCTCTCTAGTTTTAATTTTGAAATAGCTACCCTGCACTCTAAAACTTTGGCATGTCGAGTTGTCGCTCCAATATCTAGTACCCTTGTCTACCTTTCCTGAAACTCTATAAAAGTGTACCTTAATAATTTATTTCCTACTTTTCCTTTATCATCGTATGTGAATTTCCTACTTTTTCTCTTTTGTCCAATCTGTTTCTGAACCCTAAATCTAGACTTTAAAGCCAGAACCTTTTTTCAAAAGGGTCATCTTACCCAGGGGGAACCCCCAGATATTAGTAACGTCTGCCTAACAAAATTTTTCTAAATGTGTCCATTTCCAACATGTATTATATTTGCATGACTTTGCTATCCTTATACCTATAATACCTGCTTATTCAGAGCATGGAGTTTTATCATGCCATATCCATATGGTAATAGCCCCTATTTTGGTCTATCCAATTTCATCAACCCAATCTTGCAACCAATAGTTAATATCTATACATCTTATAGTGAAGGCTGTAATTTTCCAATTAGATTAAACTGAAAAATTAATCGTAACACTATATCTCATATTTTTTCTCTGTTATGTAAGGCAAACTCTGGAAAAATTAAATTAAATTATAATAATATTAGAATAACAATAATAATTCTATCTTGTCACTCTTTTTATTTTGAAGAATCAAACAATAATAATGCTACCCTATTTAACCTTTTATTCTGAAGAATAAAAAATATTTTATTTCTAGAAACAAAATAAGGAAAGCAAATTAACTATACTTTATAGACACCAATTTAGATGAGCTGAATATATATATTTTAAAATGTATTCAATTCTCTTTAATTAATCTTTTAAAAAATGATGATTATATTTACAGCTACTTTCTTGAAGAGATATTTAAAATTAAAACTCCTCCGAAGGTAATGAGGCCTTAAACCTCTCTTCGACTTCAATCTGGCTGTAATCTCCCAAGGAAAACTTACAAATTATAATTTGTTACAACAATTAAAAGAAAAGTTAAATACTTATATTATATCAGAGGGAGGCCAAAAGGTTAACATTTTCTCTCCCAGGGCCTGAAAAAAAAGTCAATAAATGAATCTCTGAAGTCTCTACCAAAAAAAGCTGGATCTTTAGCAATAGTAAAGGAAAGCTACTCTGAAATTACACCTGTTAAAGAAAACAGAACAAAGAATAATGTAAAATCTGTAGAGAGAGAAAAAAAAAGCTGCTATACTTTTTTAAGTCCAGAGTGAGTTTCATCATTTTCAGTCAGGATTCAACATTAATTCTTGATGAAATAAATTTTTAAGGTCTGTGTCTGTACTTTAAAATATTGAAATTTATCCTTGATTATTTTAGAGAACGGTAAATTAGAACAAATTATGTGCCTGTTAGAAGAATCTAATGATGGGGAAAATTAAATCTGATTAATAAATTTTCTATAAATTGAATATTTTTCCTAGTTCAGATGATATAAAGCATAGAAGACAAACAGGTAAAAACATGGTTCTAATTTTATTGCTAAGGGCAGTAAGTTCTTTTTCAGGTTATGTTATATTGGGCATTTGCACATGCTGTTCCCTCAGTCTGGAACCCACTCCTTGCAGCTATCTGCATATCCTCTCCCTTGCTATTTCAGCTCTTAATTCAAATATGACCTTTTAATTATACTTTATTTGTCCATCTTATCTAAACTGCAAACCCCACCCCACCCAACCAGTTCCCCAGTTTCTATCTTTTCTTTGGCATTGTTCTGTGTGTGTGTGTGTGTGTGTATGTGCGTGTGTGCGTGTGTGTATATTCGTGTGTGTGCGCATATATACATACACACAACCACTAAAATGTTTCACAATAGCAAGATTTTTTTTTTTTTTACTTTTGTTTAGTAGTATATTCTCAGCAATAAGAATAATGCGTAGCACATGGAAGGCCCTCAATAGGCATGCGTTGAAATAAAAAATGAATGAGAAAGGAAACCTAGAAAATAATCACATAATAAGCCTATAATTTCTAACTAGAAATTCTAAAAGTTCAGAAGAAAAAAATAAACGTATACTCATTTTTTTTTTTTAGAGGCTAAGAGAAATATGGAAAGCAGAGTAAAAATAGAAGTCATACAAATGGAAAAGAATAGTACATATCATAAGTTTAACATGGCATCTTGGGGAAGGCTCTGTAATAATTAAATTTTATATAAGCACATAAACAAATGAAATATGGGATATAATGTTAAATTAAAATTTAACCCATAATCTCTTAATCCCACAGTGGCTGCTCAATCCAAGTAGATTAAACTGAAAAATTAATCTAACATGGGACGAACATGATGTCAGTGCCTAAGCTTAAGCCCGCCCAATCTCTTGCATACTAAAGGCTGTTGAACTATCACTCATTTATAACTGATATAATTGAAATGGAGCTTCACCATGGGTGTTTAGACACAATTGCTAAAAACTTTCATTTGTTCCATATCATTTCCAATTTCATTATCATTTTTGTGCATCTTTGAACTCTGAATTCTTAGCTTTGATTCTTTAACTTATTCACTGGACATAGTTTTCTTTTGGTCTTAAAATGTCAATATTTCTCAATAGGCTCAGACATAATGTACTCCAACCTTCATCATTTTTTCTTCCTTATAATAGGACCACTCCCCTAAGTCAGGTTCTAAGTATTAGTTAGAACTCTAGTGCAATGGCTATCAAGAGATAATGTACAGCATCTTGGTTTAGAATTAGTGAGCATTAGAGTTGAAAGATCACAGGGGGATCACATACACACCCCCACACAAAAAGACAGCTGAGAAAAATAATGGGAAGGAAAGCAAGTAGAGTTCACTAAATCATTCCCTTAAATCCTAGATAACCACATTGAATGACTGCATTGTACATGCACTGGAATCAAGATTTCATGGAGTTAACCTACTCCATGTTGTTCAGCATTTCTCTCTCTCTCAGATGCCATAATGCTCATTTCACTTATTTAATCAAAAATTCTGTAGGATTCTGATTATCTCAAAAAGGAAAATTGTGCATTCACAGTCTTCTTTGATATTATTCCAATTCATCTTTTCAATTATTTTTCCTAATACCCCTTTCTAAGCAAATCTACCTAATCATGCTTCTTCAAATGCCTTAAGTTTTTATTCCCAAATTGTTCATAGACTAAAACTCAATGACTACAATATACCTCCAATGTGGTTTTTCTGTTTAATTGTCTGTTAGTTATCATACAAATTTGTTGATCCACCAAAGCTGGGCTATTTTGTTCACCGACATATCCCAAGCACTTGGAATATTATTGCTGAAGTAAATAACCCTGAATCAATTGTTTCTTCTTCATGTGTCTGCTTTAAATTAGGCCTTCATTAACACTTTCCTGGACCATTATAAAAGTCCTCTAGCTAAATACTGTTCCTAAGATTTTTTTTCAGGTTAATGAATTCTCTCTCCTTAGGAATGTCATCTAAAACAAAATTTTTTTTATCAGATCATTTTTCTCTTAAAAATAAAGTCATTTCTAAGAAAGTGTGTTTTATAGTCCTACATAAGTCTATTTATTCAATTTTGTTTACTGCCACTCCACAACCAGAGCACTTTTCTTTGGACTTCTCTACAGAAGAGAATGAAAATTTTATTTATATGCAAAAGTACCGAATATAGGTTATTGAGCTTTTATAATGAGTAATAAAAGCTCAAGATTAGTGAAAACATGGCAAAATATGGCAAAAAAAATAATAAAACACTTTCAAACAATTACTTTCAAATGTTTTTACTTACCATCATTGTAGAAAACATTATATTGGCTCTTAAGTTTATATATATATAAACATGTGTGTGTGTGTGTGTGTGTGTGTGTGTGTGTGTGTATCCTGTTGGTTCTGTGTCTCTGGAGACCCACCCAAAGCCCTGGACACTGCCCCCAGTTC
>NW_006433946.1:1273989-1303502 GCF_000325575.1 Pteropus alecto
TTATTCTATTTTCTCTTCATTCCATTATGTTCCATTGTATGCAGACACATTTCACTAAATTAATTTCACTAATGAGCTATGATACACAATTTGAAGAAAAACAAATCTGCTAAAGGGGTTTGAATATTTTGGCATGACTGAATTATAGTTCAGGGTATAGACAGCATTATTCAATGAAATTAACTTTCTGTTGGTGATCCTGTGACTGTCATAGAATATTTGAGTTATCTCGTTATACTTAAAGTAAATGCTACTTCAGTTTTCAAAAAGAACAAGGAAAAGTAATATTTCACAAACTACACCATTGGTAATAATTCTAAAATAAACAATTTAAGAAACCATTTGTGAACATAGGGGAAAAAAGTTATAATCACTCATGTCCAACAAATTTCTGTAAAAATTAATCAAATCAGGCTAACCTCAGCTGCCTAGTTGCTAAACTAAGATATCAACAATAGGTAGTATAATTCTCAAAGGCATCAGAAAGTAAAAGGTCTGTTCATTCCTATGACAGAAATAATATGGTGTGGTCACTAACTCTATTTCTTTCTACTGGATGTACAACTAGACTATATTTCCCAGTCTTCCTTGAGGTCAGGTGAGACCATGTGACTAAGTTCTGGCCAACTAAATGTGAGCTGGAAGTGATACACACTGCTCTCAGACTGGCTCCTCTTCTATGTAACCCAGCCCCCTTTCCCAGCACTTTACTAAATTGTTCCCCTTATACCTCATTTGTCACTCATTAAGTTTCCTTAGTGTCCACACCTCACTTCACCACTGTTGGCATGTCAATCATTAGATTCTTTCTTTTCTCTGTCTCAGCTCACTTAGATGTTCTTACCAAGTTTCATGCCTTTAAATACCAACTATAGAGATAAGTGAGAAAATATATGTTTAGTCCAGACATTTCCTTGAACATCAGACCTGTATATCTAATTACTTTCTGAGTAATTATCTCTGAAAAGCATCTCGGATTTAAAAAATCCAAAACCGAACTCCTGATACTCCTCTCCAAACTTTGGCCTCAACAATATTCAGTGTTTGGTAATTGATAAATTAATTCTTTCATCCTTGAGTATCATCTCCCACAGTCCACACTTATTCCATCAGCAAATCCTTTCCCTTCAAAATGTAGCCTAAAGCCAACAACTTTCACTAGTACTTTCACTGCTATTATCCTGGTCCAAGTTGTCCTCAGTTCTCATATCTTATTATTGCAGTAAGTGTCTAAATATTGTCTTATTTCTATAATTTTACCTGAAGTCTGTCATTCACATAGAAGCCTGAATGATCTATTTAAAACTTTATGTCTTAAGAAGATTCATATAATAACAATATCCAGAATAATACGTTCAAAATGACAATTAGATCATATCACTTTTCTGAGCTTCATATATTAATCACTTGTTCAAATTTTAAAAATGTGAAAAAGACTGTTTAACATGCTACATTAAGACAAAAGTAATATGAATAGTTGTTTGTTAGAATAATTTTAAAAAGAGTTTTCAACACAAATTAACATGCCAGTTGTATTTGTTCTCTGAGGTTATAATCCCATCATAACTTATGATCCTATTTGTTTGGCCTTGTTAACAAAATATACAGAATTAATTTGCTTAGCCAAATCTGCCAGCCTTCTAGAATATTACTTTGGGGGTTTGGCAATAATAGTAATCATTCTTCAGCAATATGTATTGCATGCCTATAATTATATTTTCTTATAGTCTACAAATGATTATACCTATGAAATATACTTGATATTACACAAATATTTTCTAAGTTTAAAGCTCTTGGATATTATAACTATATTATGAGAAGTAAGACTGCATTAATAAAATGAAAAAAATTAAAGAAAAAAATACATAAGCACACACTCTAAATAGTACGTTTTATTTTACCATAGCCTTACATACTCACACACATACACAATTATTTTAATCAAACATGGACTTAATTTTATGAACATATGCCCATATTTATCTCATGTTGAACCAGCTCCAAAAATAAATTATTCCTAGCTGTTATTAGAGATTCAAGGATATTTAGCTAAGTAGGAATATTAATAAATTAAAAAAATTACATTTTGCCTTCATAACGATTCTTAGGAAGGGGTATTTTCATCTGGTGTAAGATCACAAAACATAATTTTTTAAAAATTCATAATTAAAGTATTCCTCACAAATTGAAAAAAAACAAAAGAATATGAAATCGGGTCTTCAAAATGTGGCTCAGGTATACATTTTTTTCCCCTGCACTAGCTCTTCTGAATTAGACCCAAGAGGACTTATTTCCTTGTCCCTGCCTAAACCTGAAAGTAAACAATGTGAAGGATCCTCTTTTACTTGTCTGACCCAATTCTGCTTCTTAAAAATACCTTTTATCTATGAATTTTCCAATATGAATAGTAAACTTTAAAATGGAGAGGTCGTGTTAATATCATTTAATATATAATAGCTTTTAAAAGGCTAAAACAGTAACATTATAAACTTTATTTTTATTGTCCTTGAAATTAATTACGTCTTTATATTTTTAATATGATATTGCCGATCTTCATCTATCAAAGTCTTCTGGATGAGTTTTTATCTAAGGTAGTTAATCATTTTGATAAAAACACTGTATAAAGAGAATGCTTAATGACTAAATTAAACAAGTTATTTCATTGGCATTTCTTTTACATTTAATTTGTGTTTTTAGCATAGAAGAATTAGGAAATTACCTGGAGTTCACTGCCACAAAAGATATTACAGAGACGTAATAGATTTTTGAGTGTCTATACATTATAAATCTAAGTTATTATGTATCTGACAAAAGTAATTTGTAAAAGAGGACTTCTAAAACTATTTATCTGACATTTATTCAAAAAGCATTTTCTGCACTTAAATTAGAATGACCGTAGAAATTTGCTAACTCTTTATGACATAGTGACTTAAAAATCCATTAAATGTTTGAAAAAAAAAAAAAAAGTGCTACTTGACTCTTTTGTAATTCTAAGAGCAAACAGCTATCTAACATTTTCAGGATCATTACATTAAAAATGATAAAAAAGAAAATCATTAACTAATTTGTATTTCTCTTCTAATGGGAATAGAATTAGTAATTACTTTTGCTGTAGTCAGTCACTTGTGTCGAAATCACATGCCTATAGTTCAAGGTATAGGGCCAACTAACCTTAAATTACAAAAGCTCACCATTGTATTTATATACCAGGACTAACACAAGTGACACAGAATATTCAAGCTTATTCATCTAACTTATTATCCTAAAATTTCCTTTTCCTATAATATATTTACTTTTTTATTTTTTATAGACTTCAGTCATGTTTGGCCCAGTACCTTACATATTGTTAACACTCAATAAATATTTACTAAGTTAATGTGAGAATCGATTTGGGTATTTAAAAGAGATGAGAAACGAAGTAAGAGCCTGTATAGTCCAGACTTTCACTCAAATAAGATTCATGGGCATTACAACTTGAAGTTTTATTTACTTCATAGGGCAACTTACAAATATGCAGAAATTAGTTCTTTTTGCATTTCACCTGTTTTCCTTATGGAAATGACAATATAATCTGTGGTTGGAAATTTTCAAAGCTGCCTTCACTTCGTCCACCTATTTCCTTGATGGCATTAGTGATCTGTCTTCCTAACGCCATATTTACTTTATTTCAGTTCTAAAATCGTATTTTAAATTCAGAAAACGCATCCATCTGTAACATTTTGTATGATAATTATTAGATATTTTCTAGTACGAGTTGATTCGAAGGGCAACAGACTGTTACTTTTAGACAGAAATTATGAAACCAACCACAAGGCTGTTTAAAGAATTTTTTAAATGATACATCTTTGTCAAAATAACCTGTAAAATTACACAGCATTGTGTTTTACAGAATTTAAATTTGATTTTAAAATTGTCTGTATCTCCACTGATATGTTATTATAATTCAAATGTGTTAGAATATATTTTTAATGGAGTCTAGGAACAGAATCCCAGTTGACCTGTAGGATTACTTAACAGAAAGGGCTACATCTTTGTTAACTTGAGTTTACTACAAATCATTTATTTTTCTTAATTGTAGATTGTTCTATCCCTAAGGATAATAACATAATACAATGAAAGTGGTTGTCGTCAAGTCATATATTTGTCTTGACTGCAACCAATCAAATGCTACATTATTGGTACAGAATTACTCTCTAGAATTAGGCAAACAGAGATGTGAATTTAGCTAAATTTGTAAACTCATATCTTCAACATTGAGTGATCTTCTTGGGCCCTCCTGTTAAACCAGAGTACAATTTTAAGTCTCTTTTAATCAGCCTACAAAGTGTCTTACACCTATTCTTACAGAAGGGGCTGCTCTGCACACACTAACCCGAGGCCTCAGCTTTCCGTCACAGGCAGTATTCCAAATATACACCCAGGAACATCCTGAACTATAAACTGATTCCTAAACACAAGACACATTTAAGAAGGAGAACTTCAAAAAAGTTAGTGGCTCTCTCATGCTCGATTAGAAATTCTCCTCATACTAACTGGGATTTCAGAGTAGATCAACACAGGGAAAGCAGTTGTTCTCACATCTTAAAATAGCACAGACTGAACATTTAACCTTTCTCCTGCCCAGTCAGAGTCTAATTACTAATTTATGTTTAAACACACACATGTACACTTTTCATTTTGCATTTCTCATAATGGAACAGAACATAGATTTAAGTAAAACAAATTCATTGATCTTTAATATTTGGAAAGTAGCAAAAAAGATATTTGTAGGAATTTAAAAGAATGATGTCAACTAGTCAAACTCAAATTTTCTATTAAAACATTGGTCTTTCAAAATAACTCTATTTTAAGTAATTATTCTTTAGTAAAAGATTTTGTGACTCTTTCAATTATTCATGAGGGATAATTATGTTTTCTAATGCTATATTTAGCAATTTACTTAGGTTCTACAGAGGACATGAACTCTTAGAGCACTTAGAATAACTGTGTCTGCCCAAGATTTGTCACATGTTCACTGTTTATAAGTAACCTAGTCTATTTACTAGATACTGTCAAAGCCTAGCAATACAAATACCCATTAGCAAAGATTAATCAGCAGAATTGCACCAAATATAGTGGCATTTTCTATTTTCCTAAGGAATATTTACAGGCCTATCGCCTACTCCATTTCAAAGTTGTATATTAAGATTCAAGAATACCTTCCAAGCCAACATCTCAAATCTAAATTGGAATGGCTAAACAATAAATATACAAGTCTTTGCATTTAATGTGATCATATTTAACCCTTCTACTGTGAAGGAAATGAGGAAAAATTGATTATTAAAAATCAATTAAATAACTTTAGTTTTAAAGATATATAAAATAATTTTTATTTTGAAATAAACTTGGATTTATTTTGTATTTTTCTTTCATCTGGGCAAGTAAATGTGTGGTATTGGCAAACAAGAGAATAGGCTGCTCCAACAGAAGAATCATGTATATGATGCCAAAAATTCAGAGTATGTGCCTTCAATTTGCTGCCCCTGTGACCTTGGATAAGTCACTTAGCTATTCGAAACTTATTTCTTCACCTCTAATGGTTTTTGTTCTCCCTTTTTATAGAGATTGCAGCCAATAAATGGACATTTTTCTATGAGAGAGAAAGGATCGTCTGGTAAGTAGATACATCAGATCCCTTCTGGGGAGCCTGACAGGTACATGGCGTTACGCTGTGTGTGGGCGCTGATCCTGGCAAGAATAGTGAGTGACCTGCTGTTGGAGCCCATGGAGGTAATCAGAAGGAGTGCTCCAAATGTCCTTCTGAAAGCATTACCCACCTGGGGAAAATTCTCATCCAATGACTGCCGAAGAATAGCTTTGTCATAATTGGCCTTCTCACCTCATGCACAATGTTTATCCCGTTTCAAGATGCCATCTGTGGTGTTTTCCAACATCACATCTCAGAGGCTGAAGGTATCATACATAACTGGAATAATTATTACAAGGAACACATCTGGCACTTTTGGAATTATCAAAGAAAAATGCCAGCTCCTGCAGCCTAATGATATTTTTTTCTGTGTCTTATCATCTTTGATATTAAAACTGCAGTTGATGTTGGCACTTGTGAAGTTGGATAAAGAATGCTGTATACACAAGCATGATTTGCAAAGGCAAAGAAAATGGAAAATTTTGCTTTTACATAAACATGATAGTGAGAGTACTTAATTTGTAATGCTTTCTCTGTTTAAAGAAATGCAATCCTTTGGACATGGGTATATAGGTACAGAATATTGTGTAACTGTTATAAATTATATCCCACTTTTGACTTTTTATGACTTTCATGAGGTTTTCAGACTTATAAAATAGTGGGGTTTTTTGTTTTTAGTTTTCTTTTTAGTTAGAAAGCTTCGTAACCTTCCCAAACCTATACATATAACTCTCTCACTCTTCTTCAGTATTGTTTCGCTCATTTGTATGATCAGTTTAAATGTCTTGATCTCTTCATGGAATGGTATATGGGTTTTGAAGCTAGAGATTATTATTCATTCATCTCCGTGTCCTCACAATGATTTTTCCTTTGTCATACAAAAATTTTTATCAAATTATAGATAAGTATAAATTGTTTATAATGAAGAAGTCTAATGGCATTTTAAGAGGAGCTTTTTTCTAACACTAAACATTTAAACAAATAAAACAACCAACATTTCTTTTGCCTGTAAAATGTAATGGTGGGACATTACTGTCCTTATTTCACACCAGATCTTACTGCGTAGAATATTTATTGACATCTAGAGCTGACATATAATAGTGATTAAAAATAATTTAAATATAATTCTATTTTAAAATAAAATACCTATTCTACATATACATATGAGAAAATAGCTATTGAAAACAAACCTATTATCTAAAGTTTGATTTCTTCATTCCCTCTTTGTTTCTGAAAATATTTTTTGAATACCTCTTGCAAATAAAGTGTTGAAAAGCAGATTTACTGCATTAACAAAAAAAGTCCTCAAATTGAGTAATTTCCTTCAATGTATTATTAGACTATTATGGACCATTAAATATCATAGGTTATAGAGTTCGATTTTTAATCAATGATATAACAACTAGAAATAAAAAGAGCAACAGAGAAATAGCTCCATTTAAAACAAATTCAGAGTTTAACTGTTTTTAAACTTTATTTAATATTAATTGTTTTCATTATTTAAAATATACCTTAACACTGTTTTTTTTAAACTACTGTTTTTTTAGAAAATTAAAAGACTTTACTCAGTTAAACTAATTATCTCTGTAACCTCAGACCTCATATATAACCCTGCTATTGTATTTTCTTTTCTCCTCTTTTACTGCTTATTGTAATAACTTACAGGTTTCTTTCCTCCAAATCCCCCACAATTTCCCTTCCTCTGGTTCTAATCAATTATACCTTGAGAAAAAGATAAATGTTATCACTCACAGTTCCAAAAGTATGGTTTGAATAGGTTCCAAATAATTAATAACTATGTGATTAATTTTAAAAATAAAAATATACTTTGTGTTTGTAAATTTATTTTAGAATAAATAAACATCATATTGAATGAAGGTACATCTTAATGTCCCATAGCAGTTGACTAATTTGATAAGCTTGACTTTATCCCTGAAAAGTGATCTTGGAGGTTAAAAAAAAAAAAAAAATCCAAATAAACAAGTTGTAACAGGAATATCATTTTGAGAGAAAGACCAATTAATTGGAGTCAGATAAAGAAATTTCAAATTCTGTAACTTCCATTCATTTGTGGAAATGTGAGTGGTTTTCTAAATATCTTTCAGGTACTTGAATAAACAATTAAAATTTCATACATGGTTCCTATCGAAATGGGTACTCAATAAATATGTAGGTGATTGACTTTTTCAACAGAAGAAACTCAGCAAGGAACCGTAATATTTAATTCCTTTGTGGCTTTAATTCAATTTTTCTCCTAAACAATATATCAATCAGAAAAACGTTCATTTTAAGTGCTTATCTTGCGACCTGCAGCATTGAGTACACAAAATGAAAAAAATAAAATGCTACCTTTACTTAAAGCTCAACTACTTCATTGTATGAATGTCCAGGATTAACAAAAAAAGAAATGTAACTGCTAATATATCCGAAACTTGTTCTTACATATTTTCTTCATTATATCAAACAGATTTTAAATTGCTAACATTCAAAACTATTTAGAGAAGAAAATGACAACACATCAGATTATTAGCTAAATATAGTGCTATAGAAAGAATATTCTGAAAAGAATATTGGCTGTGTAAAGATAAAAGAACATTAGGGTCAGCCATTAATGTCAAAGGCAAGTGAATACTATTCCAAGTATCCCAGATAATATGCACTAATAGTGGGTTTTAGCTGGATTCAGGCTGCTGCAGGTGCATGTTTAGCAGCTGCAGAGGCGACATACAAACACACACACACACACACACACACACACGCACACACACACACGTACACAGAGCGTAATATAAACTAGCTCTCTTGAAATGTAGAGAACAGAAAACTGTAAACAGAGAAACCTCAAAAGTAATGAGCTCATATAAATGCGTCAACACAAGCACTCCAACTCCTTAAGATTGTTTAACTCATAACAGTCCAAGATTTTAAAGCATGTGACAAACACATACTTAGCCTGAAATTCTAGGAGAAAATTCTTTCTCTAAAACACTTAACTTGCTGGTGGATCCAGAGCAATTTATCTAATTTTTCTTTACCTCAGTTTTCTCATTCTACATAATACCTTAACAGTTGAATTTATCACAAAGTCTTGTTACCAGGATTACATACAGGCATAAGATCTGCATGAACCAGTACAGTGCCTGGTTCATAGTGCTAAACAAGTTTTAATTATTACTTTATTATTATTCTACAGTTGATTGATAGTGTGGGTGAAGTAAAAATACAAAATTATGATCTATTTTATTGTCAGATATTTTATTTGAATACAAAAAAAAGCATACTTTTCTACTAATTTTTCAGTTATTCAATATATGTGTTCTACTAGTTTTAAATAACACTGAATGGTTATTATTTTCACTGCAGAATCAGTAAATGAATAGTAGCTCCCAAGCCTTCTTTTTCTGCTAGACTAAAAGATTTGGTAGTCACTAACCAACTGAAAACAATTACACTCCCTCACAAATACACAAATACACAATCAGCATTTATGGAAACACAGGTACTATTTTAAGTTATACGGGAAGGAAATGAGAAAGGTTTTTGCTTTCTTGTTTTTGTTTTATTATCAGAAGTAAACAAAAGGATCCTCACAGATGTTGTAAGAATCATCAACTTAGGCTAATACCTTATCTTAGTTGAAAGAATATCTTAATTATATTAAACTTTAAAATATGTAGTACCTTGTATTTGTTTCTTAGTGCTACCATAACAATTTACCACAAACTTAGCTGCTTAAAGTAATGCATACTGTTATAATTCTGGAGGTCACAATGTTAAGCAGTTAGGTAGTCATGAGTGACAGGAGCAAAGGCCCAGCTCTGTAACCATAGAAACGTCCCTTAAGGACCTCCCTAAAACACCCATTTTTATGATCATTAATTACCACTACACTGCAGAAGCAGAAAGGCCATAAAAGCTGCTGGCTTAAACCAGACACAAACACATGCGCAGAAAGTAGTACTACCTTAACTGGCCTGTAAACTCAGCCTTATCATACCATCATTATAATATCACGTGTATGCCCAGGAGTTCATGAATCTAATTATAATAGACTGAATTCTGGATAAGCACATGCTCAGTAGGCAAAGGGTTATATAAGAGCCAACTGTTAATCAAAATGACCTTACATGTCAATCATCTAGCACCACCCTTGTAACCTCCCATCATGGCCCAAATATAAACAGACCTTCCTAATTCTGTGCTCTTATAGCCTCTTCACTGAAACCCATCCCACTATGGGAGCATACTCTATCTTTTGTCTTTTTAGCTCCCTAATTCTATGAGGCTACAGCCTTCCTTGGCATGGCCCACCTCTTTCTAAAAATGCACTTTCAATAAATCTTAATTCTAAATCTCGGTGACCTGTAATTCTTTACTGAGTCAACGAGGAAGAACTGAGGACTTCCACCATGCCACTGGGGTGACACTGGATTTCACATCATCCCGTGTGGTAACAAGTCTGAAATGAATCTTGCTAGGCTTAAATCAGTATGTCAGCAGGGCTATGTTCCTTTTGAAGGTTCTAGAGAAGAATCTGTTTACTTGTCTTTTTCGCCTTCTAGAGGTTGTCTGCATTCCTTGGCTCATGGCCCTGCCCCTTCATGCAAAATGGATCAAGTCCTTCTCATCCTGCCATTACTCTCTCTCTGTTTCTTTCTTCTATTAAGGATCTTTGTGATTACATTGGATCCATCTAGATAATCTAGGATAATATTACTATTTTAAGTTCAACTGATAAGGAAATAATTCCATCTGCAACTATATTCTACCTTTGCGGAGCAACCTACCACAGGTTTCAAGCATCTGGATGTGCACATCTTTGACAAGCCATTATTCAGACTATGACTTTCTTCTCTTCTGAAAATTTTGGAGCGACTATTATGTTTAATGCACTTTAATATTTCAATATGTTTTAAATATGTACGTACATACTTACAAAACTGTATATAACTACTTTGTGAAAAGTAGTCATATAACGAAAAGTAAAAGAGTGACTGATACACACACACAGACAGACACATACATATTTACTATTGTGTATACAATGGTCAGGATCAGGCTGATCTGAAAGACCTCTCTGAAAAAGTGGCATCTGAAAAGCAACTTTAGTGAAGTGAAAAAGTAAACATAGAGATTGGGGAGACAATTTCAAGCAAAGAGAACAGTAGGTTTAAAGACTCTGAAGAGGAAAGGTGTTTGGTATATTTGAGAAATAGCTAAGAGGATAGGACAACCTGACTGAAATGGAATGCGAGAAGGGAGAGGGGTAGTGGTTAAAATATAAGAGACAAGAGGTAGCTTTAATTTAAAGCTTCTTTAAATTAAACGGAGAGATTCTTTGAACAGAAGAATCTCACAAGTGAAAATCAGGATTATGGTTGCTATGTGCAAAATAGACTGTTATTAAGTCAGAGCTGGAAGCAGGAGGACTAGTTTTGAGGCTATTCTAATGATCCAGGTGAGGAATAACAGTGTCCTGGACCATAGCAGGAGCAGAGACCAGCAAATTTTGCCATCTCTTTATTCTAAACATACCCAAATCCTACCATAGCATGTAGGATTTGGGTATGTTTAGAATAAAGAGATGGCAAAATTTGCTGGTAGAAAGAAGTTGAAGTCAGGAAAATTTTAAAAAAAAGGAAAATAATCCTAGACGACCCCAAGATTTTTTCCAAAGCCACTGGAAGAATATAGCACACATTTACAGAAATGGAACAAACTATAGGGGAAGCATGTTTAGAAGGAAAAAACAAGAGCTTCATTTTGGACACACTAAGCTTATAGATACCTATGAGATTCTGCTGTCAGATATTACTAATAATTAATCAATATTCATTCTCACCTCTTTTATAAAAGATCTGGGTGTTAGCTGAACACATTTCTTAGTCTCTCTTGAAGCTTGGTGTAGCTATGTACCTTAATAATGGCCTCTGGATTATAAGAGAAAGTGATGTGTGCCAGCTCCAGATTGCACCCTTAAAATAATTATGTGTGTTCCCTTGACCCTTTCTCCAGTCTTGGTACTAAATACTGAAGAGAGCAGAGTTGTCCTATCAGTACAAGAGAGAGATTAACTGATGCATTGCTTAGGTAAATATATTTTAGAGTCTCTTTTATAGCAGCTTACCTAGTCCTTAACAAAACAGAATATCTATGCAAAGATATTTACAAGACAGCTTACTCCTATACTATATAAGTCTGTGTTCACGGGAGAGTTCAAGGATAGAGAAATCCTAGTGGGAGTCTAGCATGTAGATGATATTTGAAGCCAAAGGATTGGATAAATTGCTGATATCTAGCATTTTCTTCAGACAAAAATCAATTTTCTCCACATCCATGGATTCACTCCACAATGATGAAATAGGCACTAAACAATAAGGCTTTTACCTTGATTTTCTTTTTCCCTTTGATTGCCACTCCCCAAACTCCTAATACTAGCCAGAATTCTAAAACACATATATCCATCAAGCCCAGAGTAAAAAAAGTGAGCTTTTGCCTTGGAAAAAGAACAAGACATCTTATTATTCATTATTTTACTATTTAGAGACCTGGACTTATTTTGCTTTCTACTTGAATATTTAGGATTATGTTGGTTTATAGGTTTTTCCCTATCAGAGGTCATACAATGAGGAATCCGGAGAACATAGATGTTCTGTTTAATCAGGCAGCACCTATTTTTTAAATTAAATATGGGTGACTTAGGTAAAGTTTCCTTTCTAGAATCCATCAAACCCAATGACTCTCCATGATGTTGCTCATCATTTCGATTCACACATCAATACAACTGAGTTGGCACTGATAGAAATGTGAGTTTGAGAGTTCAAGCTAAAAATTATTTTTTTTAAAAGACTGTACCCTTATGCAAAAATACAACATGTTTTATCTTGAAAATTTGAAAACATTTATTTTTAAAGACATATTTACCCTGTTGTTCATTTAAGCATTATTCATGGTGGCCACACATGGAAGCAACCAAGGTATCTTCCATAGATAACTGATTATAGAAGATGTGGTGCATATATACAATGGAATATCACTCAGCCATAAGAAGAATAAAGATCATCATTTGCATCAATATGGATGGATCTTGAGATTGTCATGCTAAGTGAAAAAAGTCAGAAAAAGTTGAGAACCATATGATTTCACTCATATGTGGGATATAAAACTGAAAGCAACAAACGAACAAGACAAACAAATAAAAACTCATAGACACAGACAAGAGTTTAGTGATTACCAGAGAAAAAGCGGGGAGGGGGAGGTAGATAAGGGTAATAGAGGTCAAATATATGGTGACAGAAGGAGATTTGACTTCGGGTGATGTAAACGATGCAATATACAGATGATGTATTATTGAATTGTACACTTGGAACCTACATAATTTTGTTAACCAATGTTGCTCCAATAAATTTAATTTTAAAAAGCAAATTTGCTTATTTTGTACACATCAACTACTGAAACTTCATAGTGAAACTTTATAGCCTAAATCCATACATCTTCCCTTCTCTCTTATAGCAGTTTTACTGAAGCACTGGAAAAACATATTCAGGTATCTCCTTCACATGCATGGTGTATTGCTTAATACAGACAGAACAAGAGAGAGAAAGGATTAGGGTTTCATCAGACTGGAAGCCAGGATTTGACCTCTGAAAGTCCCAATGGAACCTGAAGGGTCAAGGACACCTTGGGTGTTAATATTTACACCTACAGGTGTGATAATCAGGATATCACAGTTATAGTGACACTTTTGTCTTTGAATTTATGTTATGTAATTAGCTAAATTTTCCTGACATTAATGTATCTTTCAAAAACTTTGTGTAAATTGGAACAACAAACAGAGGATAGCATTCATTCCTTTTTCTCCTACAGTAAAGAACCCAGGGAATACAAACTATTAAATAGATTTTTTATTATACTTGTGATTTCAAATCTATTTTGTAAGTTTGGTTTAATAAAGTCCTTCAATTATCCACTATGGGAAAAGAATCTATGTAACTAAATAAAATCACAGACATAGCTGATTATATATCAATGTGTGTATACCAAATGTATATGAATAAATTTAATTGAACCATGAATCTGAACACCAACTGAATCAGGTTGCTCACAGATTCACCCAGCATTTTATGAAACCTATTATTCTTATTTGACATTACTGCTGTATAACAGAACATAGTGACATTTGATTACCTTCTGTTTTATTATTGCTTTGTAGCAAATTGTTCTCACCAATAAGTGATAAAAATACAGAGGTGATTGTAGTACAATCATGAAGACATCTATTATCCTTACTGCGTAGTAAGTATGTCCAGAAGTGTATGAACAGCATAAACCTGGTCTCTTTATTTACTCCATCTTGAAATAATTGTATCACAAATAGAGAATTTATTTATTTTACAAGCTAGATAAAAGCACATTTCTAAGTTACCAAAAAGAAAAAATGCATAGGTTTTAACAATTTTATCTGTAATTTAAAGAATGACCCAAAATGCAAAACATCAACTACAAATACAATTTTATATCCTATGTAAATTATTGGAACACTATAAGCAAATATCAATTTACTCTGAATGCTTATGTTCCTATGTGCTCATTTTGTTACAACATTCAATGTATTTATACTGGAGGTATATTTTCTGTAATAAATATCCACAAACTATTTGAAAACCACACATTTTTCCACTACTCTTTGACAAATATCGGCTGGCAGTAAAAAAGCAGAATAGTGTAGATTTGATTTATGTGTTCAATTCCTTTAATATCTTTATTTTTCAATGATTGTCATGAGGTTATGATTATATATATTCATCTATATCTATGTGTGTGTGTGTGTGTCTCTGTGTGTGTGCTTTACTTTTCTATTTAAATATCAGATGTGAAGAGAAGATAACTAATATAAACTAACATGAAAGTCTTAATATAACTCGCAATTAGTATACTTTCCAAAGCCTGAACAACTCTTCTATATAAATTAACTTTAAAAAGATATAAATGGTTATATCTTGTGGGTGGTTGGCTTATAGCTTGATTCTAATTTTCCAGAGCTATAACATATTTACCCTTTTGCCATACTACGAAACATACTGAAATTTTTGTTAAATTCCTTTCCTATTATCCAGATAATAACAGCACTGTACCCATGTCATTAAAATACATTGCATTTAAAATTATTTCATGAGGAAAATATAGGTCTATATTATTACGTCTCATGTCCTTCTCAAAGCAAATTATTTTACTAAAAATTATGTGACTGTGTTACTTTATTCATAGTTGACAAAACAGAGTAGTGCCAAGCAAATTGAACCATTTCTTAGTAATAACCATCATCCCTGTTTGGGAACATCACGGCCTGCAGCATCAATGTTTATGAGAACAAAATACACTTATTTTGTTACAGATTTGCAACTATTTACTTTCACTAGAAATAACTCCATAATTTATGTAAGAAATATTTGCAGCTTGCTGTCTGTATTTTAGAAACATTCTAAAATGCGTATAAGCTGAAAATAAATGTCAATTTGAACAACCTCATAGACATTTTTTGAGTTAGTTTAACTTCTCTGATAAAAGGATAGACATCTTCATTTGGCCATCTTCACAATTTAGCATGTTAGTATTGTATGAAATATTTTCTAATGCCTGCTGTTTAAATGAATTTCAGAAGTGTAAGTAAAATCAAAACAAGAAATAATGTGGAAGTGAAAAGATATAAATGATGAAAGTAAAAACAAAAACGAAAGAAATTAGAAAAACACTTTGACATGTTGTTTCATCCGCTGACTCCCTAAATTTCATAGCTACAAAACTGAGTTGTAATGTGATCTCATAAGGCTGTTGTAAGGAATAAATTAAAAACCCTATGTAAAATATTAAACTTAGAATGTGTCCTTTTGTACATAATATATACTTTTAAAAAGTATTTAAATGTTATAAAATATTGCGTGGTAAAATAAAAGTGGAACCAGACTGAGAACTATTCATTACACACTCCAACTAGCTATTTGATATAGTGTCTGTCACACATGGACCTCATTTTTTTCCAGTGAAGAAATCAAATGTGATCATCTCTAAATCACTGAGTGTATAAATTAGAAAATAAACCAAATCAAAAATTTTCTTTGAAATAAGTTTATGCATATAAAATTACAAAATATTTCAATAAGAATAGCTCAACAAAACAATAGAAAACAAATAATTTAACAAGATAAGGCATCAGAGAGGAACATTAAAATCAAATAATTCATGGAGAAAATAAGCAAAAGCAGTGAAATACTCAAGGCCAAGAGATACAATCTGAAGTAATAATACAAAAGACTTTGGCATAATAAGAAAACACAAATTATATAAATGGTGTATGTGCAGGCCAAGTTAGAAAAATCAATAATGAAAATAAATATTTGAAAAGAAAAAAAAAACAACATGAATAATATCTTTAGTAGTAAGCCAAGACAAAAATACAAAAAAAGAAAAGAAAAAAAAAAAAACGAAAGTACATGTTAGAAAGGAGACTTCACTTTATGTGATCTAAGTTGGCCATATGTCAATACAAAGATTATAACTTTTTTTTTGTAACAAAGGACAGCTTCTCTTTGGAATATGATTCCATGAATCTTTTTATAGTTGAAGTAAATGAAAACCTGGAATCATTGGTACAATCATGTTTTAATATATTGATTCTTTATAACAATCAAAGCTAGTAAAGACCCTTGATTAGTGGGTTCATCTGTTTTTAAATTTTTATTTAAAGTTTCTCTTAAGACTTTTAATAATTCATTAAATATTTATCAAATAATTACAACACAGAAAGAATGTTCTAAGATAGAGATAAATATGTTTTTAAGAAAGTTTTAATCAAGTAAGTAGGGAGATGTGGAAAATTAAATGCTATAGGTGAATTGCTAAATATGTATAGAGTTAAATGGTTATAAAATTAGAAAAATACACATTAGCAAAATTGTACATACATATACTTATGAATAATATGTACATTTTACCTAAATGTAATCCAAATAAAATAATTTGAAATATAATTTTCTAAAGTTTACATGTTTCACTGTTTTAAATATTTTTCTTACCAATATTATTGATTAATAATATTGCTACAGCTATTTTATGGAAAGGAAAACAGAAGAAGAATAAGTGGCTTTTCTCGTCTACAGAACAGGTTAATACATATAATCTGTTTAAAATCCCAATCCTATTTCCTTGGATATTTTCTATCTTTATATTTAAGGTTTTTTGGAACTTTGGTGAGGGCAGCTGACAAGGTTAAGGGGTGAGTAGAGACAAATAATTTAGAGCAGAAGACAGAATAATATTGACTTTCTCTCTGATCTAGACATTTCTGTCCAAATATGTCAATCTTAATTTGTTTCAGAGCTCTGGACTTAGTCCTATTATCAATAGTCCTTCCTTATAAATACTTGATGTTCTAATATTACCAGTAAGCACTAAGTTTGGGGCTTTGTTACTTAGATGAAGGTAGTGCTGCCTTAGCATTCTTTGGTGTCTAATGATTTATTTTTCTAACTCAGATGACACCATTTTCTCACAGCAATCATTAGCTACCTTCAATAATGATCTTAATTAAAATGTCACATTAACATTTTATCCTGCATTAAATATTTTTTTATTTTTCAATTTTTTTAAAAATTTAACCAACCTTTCATTAGAGACATTATTACATTACTAAAAATGTTTTTAAATAGTACATAGCAGCCAAACTGAAAGAAACTAATATACATATAGAAATCCAACACTCTTTATTTTTAGAACAACTTTTCTTCCATGAAGTTCATATCCATTGAAATTTTATAATTTAATTTACTTGTATAGATCTAAAACACCATAAACTCACCAATGATTCTAATTTACCTAGGTTAATAATAATTCAGATAATAATAATAATAATAACATTAAAATCAATCTGCTAATATATCTCTGAAACATTCTTGGTCCCAGTTATCTATACTAATTACTTTTCAAATATTAACTTGTTAATTCTGAACAAATTATACACAAGATATTTAATAGTAAACTGAATTTATACTGTATTATTTGCTTCTATAATTTCATTTATTCAACTATTCAAATGTAATCAAATTTAAATATCATTTTATATAACCTATACTAAATTAAAAACACATAGGGTGCTAGCATCTCAATTAGTGAAAATAGCAAAATGTATGCCATTGAATGAAATTACTTTAAATAGTAAGGTTCATATGAATACTATATATTAACCTATAGATTTTATATAAGCAGAATACACAAAATAATATAAAAAGTATTATAACATGTAATATGAAATTATACTCAGGGATTGCAAACAAAAACAAGATGTTATTTTTTATGCAAAAAATTGGATAAAAATGTTAAAGTCTGTCTAAATTAAATATTACAAATTTAGATAAATTACACAAAAGGTCTTGAGACAATAACAAACAAAATTATGTAAATGTGGAAATGTATTATCTCATCTATTCCTCATACGTACGTAAATTTGTTTAGCTATTTTTCAGGGCAATTTGAAAATATCTATTAAAATTTAAAATATCTATGTGCCAATTTTTAGTAGCTATTCTAGAGACATATCTACACATAAGCCTAAGGAGGTATGTTTATGAATGTTTAAAGAAAGACACTGGAAATAAATATTCTGTTGATGAAGATATTGGAAATGCACTTATACCGTGGTACATAAATACTACAAAATATAGACCAGAACTAGGTAGTAGATCTGTATCTGTTTACATTTAAAGATTGCCATGACCTGTTTATGAAAATAAGACAAACAAAAAAACAACCTTATAGATATTGATACCAGATGGTAGCGGTGAGGATGGGTCCTTTAGGATTGGGTAAAGGGTTGTCAATGCTGACATGGGGATCCCAAAGCCAGCATCCTCCACAAACCTCTCGTTTGAGATAAATCAAGATATAAGAACAATAAAACTGAGCTGAAATTCTCTCAGAGATTGGTGCTTGTGAATGGCTTATCTCCTTAGATTAGCCCTAGATTTTACAGATTTTTCTAAATGTAGTTATTATCCTTTTTCCCTTCCCATGGAGGGCCATCTAGTCCCCAATTCTTCCCAAAGGTGTTCCTTTTCCAATTATGAACCAACAAATAGGAAGTGCTCCAGTTGGTTCTGTGCATGAATTAGTGCATTTAAGATTCAATTTTTCGTATGGCAATTTCCAAACTACTTAATGAGTGCAGCAGTTTGTCAACAATAGAGAGTAATAAATCCTCTCTGAAGATTTCCAAGTTCCTTCCAAGTGAGGAAAAGGTTAAATTTGGGAGTAAATGGCTAATGTGACAACCAAGGCTAAAAATGCAGCTGATCTTCTATCTAAAACACCTCCCCCTCTGTGAAGAGAGAAAATGAAAGGAACGCCTCTCATTTTCACTTTCCTATGTAGTTCATCTTCCATTACCATTTTCCTATTGTACAACTCAAGACATGGAATACAAAGATAAAAAACTTATCACTTACAAAAAAAAAAAAAGTTTTATTCAGATAAATCCTGGAGCCAGACTGCATGTGTTTGAAATCTGAATCGACCACTAAGAGCAGAGATTAAGAGCTACTTAATCTCTGTACATTTTGATGTCTTGATCTGTAAAAGGTGACTGCTTTAAATGTCCTAATGTTTTCATCAGTTTTAAATAAAATAAAATTTCTAATATTCTTGGCCTAATGATTGGCTATTTTGGTCTACTAAATAAGTTGTAAAAATAGACTTTTAAAACCATTTGAATTTTAAACGAAGATGTGTTGTTACTTTACGAGGCTTTATAAACTTCATATAATATTCAATATAAATAGTATCCCTTCAAATTATACAGTTATATGATATCCTACAGGGAAAAATACAAAATCAAGCCAGGAAAATTGATATTTATGTCATTAGATCACATCATAATCATGTAAATAAAAATTAAATATAACAAAAAAAAATAGGTAAAAGAAATAGAAAATAATAGTGAAGTGTACAAGCACACAGAGTTCCCATCAGGTTTCATGGTATTTATTCTTTGAGGCTCTCAAAATGAAACAGTTTAAAATGGTCACTGACCATCAGAAGAGTTAGTACTTTTTAATCTTTTAATCCACAACAATCAGTGTTCAGATTTTATCAGGCATAATATAAAAGTGATTAGTGTTCTAGTCCTCTGAAGTGAGAATTTGCTTATAGTTCCATTTCCATTCATGCTCTGTGATAAACAGATCCCAGAGAAGAGCTGGAATAGAGCCAAGGCAGGCAATTCGATATGTATGCAGACTTTCATATACTTTAAAAAACAATTCCAAGACCTCTGCTTGATCCATTGATCAAAATTCTGGAAAATAATATTGATTCTGCAAAATCATCGTATAAAATACATAATATCATAAACAACTACCAGTTTTTTTGAATTGTACAGAGAACTATTCCATTTTACTTAAGGACCTCTGTGTGTTGTGTGTGAGTGTGTGTGCACATAATAAATCACAACTTTGTTTTATGCTTGATTCTAAATTAATACACTGTGGTTAAAAGACTAAAATCTGGCAAAAATTACTATAGCTTTAAAAATGCAATTGATGTAATTACTGATATAAAAATGTCATGATTTAATTTACAGACCATTTTATAATGAGGAATGTAGACAAATATGCCCAGTTCAAAAGAGCCCGTTAGGCTTACTGCACATCAGAAAACATTATAAATTTGTTATGAAACTCATATTTAATGATAGGTTTCATCTTTAATAGATATGCAAGTCAAGCTTATCTTGACTGAATATTTTCATTTTCCTTCCTAAAATTGAACCAAAGTGTATCATCTTTCCTACATGATAGATCTCACGGTCTTAACAAGTGTATCTACCCATGCAGTGAAATGCTGAAAGGTGGTACATTTCATTCTGAGCTATTTATTATTCCCAACAGAGAGTCAATTATTTTTTGTAACCAGAGAATTTCATAACTTCCAACTCCACCATGAATGCTTTATCATGACACATTTCAACCTTGACCAGAACACTGCAAGATGAGGTTGCCAACATACTACACAAAACTCCTCATCTGTACAAAGTATGCACTTTTAAGTCATTTGGAAAATAAAAAGCCAATAGATGCTATTAGCAATCTGTGAATATTTCTTAAAGAACCATGACTTTCTTTACAGTGTCTGATGATAATTTTGAATAGACTGAAGTCTATGAGCTTTTATTGTGCTTTCTGCAAAATTGAATTTTCTTTCATACTTGCTGGGTGATGATTAGAGAGTCTTGTTTATCTTTTACCAATCCTTTTGAGCAACAGAGTATGACACAGTGTACAGTATAGAGCTACTGGAAGCACATTTTATTTTTTTTTACATGAACATAACTTTTTTATATTTTTTACATGAACATAACTTTTATTAAATTTATATTTTTTACATGAACATAACTTTTATTAAATTTATTGGAGCAACGCTGGTTAATAAAATTGCATAGGTTTGAATATACAATAAGATAATACTTCATATATATATTACATCATGTGTTTACCACCCAAAGTCAAACCTCCTTCCGTCAGTGTATATTTGACCCCTTTTACTCTTATCTACCTTTTCCATTCTCCCTTTCCCTCTGGTAACCACTAAACTGTTGTCTGTATCTCTAAGGTTTTGTTTGTTTTCCTTGTTTGTTTGTTGCTTTCAGTTTTATATCCCACATATGAGTGAAATCATATGGGTCTTTACTTTTTCCATCTGACTTATTTCGCTTAGCATGATCATCTCAAGATCCATCCATGTTGTCACAAATGGCAGTATTTCATTTTTATATGGCTAAGTAATTTCCCATTGTATATATGTTCCACATTTTCTTTATCCAATTATCTACTGAAGGATACTTTGGTTGTTCCCATGTCTTGGCCACTGTGAACGATGCTGCAATGAATAAATGTGTGCATATATCTTTATGGATAAATGTTTTCAAATATTTTTGGAATTACCCAGAAGAGGGATGTCTAGGTCATATGGTAATTCTATTCTTAATTTTTTGAGGAAACTCCATACTGTTTTCTATAGTGGCTGTACCAATTTACATTGCCACCAGCAGTGTATGAGGGTTCTTTTTTGCCCACAACCTCTCCAAAACTTGTTATTACTTGTCCTGTTGACGACAGTCATTCTAACAAGAGTGAGGTGGTATCTCATTGTGGTTTTGATTTGCATTGTCCTAACAGCTAGTGAATTTGAACAACTTTTCATATGTCTGTCAGCCATTTGTATGTCTTCTCAGGAAAAGTATCTGTTCAGGTCCACTCCCTATTTTTTAATTGGATTTTTTGTTGTCGTTGTTGACTTCTATGAGTTCTTTGTATATTTTGGATATTAATTAGCCCCTTATTGGAGACATTGTTTGCAAAAATCTTCTTTCATTCAGTTAGTTGATGCTGGCTGTGATGATAAAAAAAATATTATAAATCAACATTCTTTTTCTATTAAATTGTATATAAAATAACAGTTCATCTCAAAATTCATGTTGTCTTAAATACTGAGATCATTGCTCTTTCCAAAGGCTCTGCTATGTGCTGGTGAGTAAGGCAGATATGATCCCAATATTTATAGGGTTTTCATCCTAGTGAGAAAATAAATAATATAGCTGAGAAAATTAAATACATTACTCATTACAAGTTGTGATAATTACTACAAAGACAATAAAAATAATTATGCACAGTCTGCATAAGTACATATATAAGGAGAATGGTCTGGGTTAGTGAATCTAATTTAGATCACGGGGAGGTATAGACTGTCAGAGAAAGCTTGTCAGAGAATATACTTTTTCAACTAAGACTTGAAGGAAGAGTCAGTCATGTGATAAGTAATAAAAAAGTATTTCAAGTTTAGGAAAAAGTGTATCCAAAGTGAAGTGTTTGGTGTTTTCTAGGAACGGAAAGACCTCGGCAATTGTGTATACTAAAAGAATGAAGGGCGAATTGACAGGTAAAGATTGGGATCTAAGTGAATTTGCATAGGAGGCAGGTCTTGCAGGGCTCTATACACAGCATTAAGGAATTTGTATTTCACATTAAGTACAAATAGAAGGTATTGAGACATTTCAACTGAGGGAGTTACATCATTAGAATGACATTTTAAAAAGATCAGTCTGGATGTCCTGAAAAGACTGGAGTATAGGTGGGCAATGGAAACTG
This sequence comes from Pteropus alecto, assembly GCF_000325575.1. NCBI lineage: Eukaryota > Metazoa > Chordata > Mammalia > Chiroptera > Pteropodidae > Pteropus > Pteropus alecto. Next base: position 1,296,868 of record NW_006433946.1, read on the forward strand.
CAAGAGCAGCTAGAATGCTATTGTAATAGTATGAGTGAGAGCTAATGATGATTTAGACCAGGAGAGTGGCAGTAGAGATGAAGAGAAATGAATGGATTCTATATACAGCTTAGAGAGTCATTGGACTTAACAGATTCAATGGAGAGTGAGCAGAACTAAGTTGATTTTGAGGTTTCTAATTAGAGCGATCAAATGTATGAGAATACCAATTCCTGAAATGGTACAATCAATGGATGAACTGGTTGGAAGTGAGAAATGAGATTCAAGAATTTAGTTTTGGAGATGTTAAGCTAAAATATTTATTGGTGATCCTATATAAATTCTATATATACATTTGTATTTATGAGCCTGGAGTTCAGATAAAAACTCTGATATAATGCTGAGGATCTTTTGCATATAAATTTTTGTAGATCTATGGAGAAGATTGAGCCTGCAAAGGAGTCTGTAAACAAGACATCTTGAGAGAATATCTGCCCAAGAAAAGACGGATAACTTGTTGACAGACAAAGAGATACGACATCATTTACTAGATTTGACAACATGAAGATCACTGGCATTCTTGGAAAAAAAGAGAGTTTAGTTGAACAGTGTAAGTGAAATTTGAATAAAATGTGAAAAAATAGTAACAGAATGCGCAGATAACTCTGGAGTTTAGTGGACAGCCACAGGGATTTTCAAAGCAAGGAAGTATAAATTGCAAAAACTAGGCAAGAATTATAATAGATGATCTTAATGAAAGGGGAGGGAAGAGTTTGCCTAGTACTGCCTTGCTGAGCAGCAGAAAATAAAAAAAGTTCAAGTGAAGGTAATAGGTGTGTGTGCAGAGATATACCCTCTTCTGAGTCTCCCCTAATAGGTCTGGCTTTTTAGAGGTTGCTCATAACCTAAATTTTTAACTGAATACTGTTTAACTTAGGAAAGATTGCGTTAAGTTTGCCATCTTAATGGAAAACCCACAGTAGGTCCCTGTGTCTAGGCTTCTATTAAAAGATTTTGGAAAGACTTGTTCATATAAATTCTCTCCAGTCCATTGGGGACAATGGGCATCTTGAAGCTGCTGGTAGGGGGCTATAATACATACCAGATCTTGAAGAATAATACTTTTGCAACCTGATAGTTTTCCAGGGGCTAGTGTAATATCAGAGAACACTGAATTTTTCCTTAGAAAAGGTTATTTTATATTTATTTGCTATCCGGTAAAATTTAAATATAAATAAAAAAGAGATCAAAAATAAAATAAAGTTATCATTGGAATATTCCATAGAAGTTTTTGTTTCATCAAGAGTGCAAGATACATATTAAATCAATCAAATGAATATAGTGATTGGCTATATATTATGTTTGGAGAGGTGAAACAAACATAACACATCTCATGGTATTCAGAAAGAAACAGAAACACACACACACACTGTGGACATCAGTGAGCGATTCAAGTAATAATAAGTTAGTAGTATCTCTTTGGTCAGAATTACATGGTGAAGAGTCGCATATTTATAGTAACAAAAATAACATAACAACAAAAATAACTGACACCAGGTCTTTTAATGTAAAAAAAGGAAAAGAATGGTGATCCTAACAAAGGCAGAAAAAGAGCCAGGATTGGGACATATCTTTATCCCCATCCACCCATTTTCCTCCACCCATTCTCCAAGGTACCACTATTTCTAAATCTCTGTGTGGAAATACTTATTTCTCTCCCCTGGCAATAGAGTACCTGAGCTTGACAAGATAGTTAAAGAAAACTGATAAATAATAACTGCTTAGTGACAGAACAATAAATACTGTGAGAAGTTTCCTTTTCATCACATAATCAATGAGTCTTCAAGTCAAAGGCAATAATAAAGCTTTGAAATTCAAGTGTAGTTGGAGATAATTGGCTATACACACAGGGAGAAAATACTGACTTTACTAACAGCCATCTGGTTGGTATAAAATTATTTGCTAAAATGGTACTAATCTTAGTGAGATTTTAGCAACAGATAAACCTAAAGAAGATTAATTTATTATAAAAATAATAAATGTAGTAATTTATAAAGTCAAAGATATTAACACTACCAATTTATCCCTGCTCCTATCATTTTTGAAACATAGAATAAAACCACAGGGGGAAAAGAATAAGGATGCTTTTAAAATTACGTAAATAAATATATAGTGATATTTAGTATTATCTGAGATAATAGTACTTTTATATCTTAGAAATATGTATAATTTTAACAAAAGTAAAGAAGGGTGAAGTAGGAAGGCATTTGCGTTTCATACTTTTTTTTTCTCTCCTTCTGTTGTATTACTTTGAGTATAGAGAATAATAAACTTATTTTCATTGGAGCAACTGATCTTGTAATATTCTGCATTTAACCTTAAACTCTACTCCTTCCTCAGTTAAGTAGAACCAGATAAAATTGAAATGCATCACTAGGGAATTTCAAGCTTCACAGCTAACTGAAAAGGGAAAGGCCAAAAAAACAAAATAAACTAAACAAAACTAAACAAACTAAACTAAACTAAACTAAACAAAACAAAAAAGTGAAAAAGAAACACACACACGCACACACGCACACACACGCACACACAAAACAAAAAACGTGAAAAAGAAAAACACACACACACACACACACACACACACACGCACACATGCACACACACACAAATCCAACCTGTGATCTATTTTGGAGGGAAAGACAAAGAACTGCTGTAGGAAGGTGGTTAAGTCAGTCAGCTATGACAAGGAATGTTTGAAGGCCACATAAGTGCCAGCCTTGACAAGGCCAATATCACAGCTCTGTAGTCAGCAGGACACACACATACATTTTTCTTTCTCTACCCCCTTATACATTAGATATCTTTTCAGTTCTACATTAAGTACTACCCATAAGCTGCTAAACATTACTTAAAAGTGTAGCATCAGATACACTAAGAACTTTTAAAATAAGAACTATTTCCACAGCCAGCACATAAATATTTCGGAGAAAAATACCATAGTTTGAATTTTGAATCACTGAAATATAAAATAGGAAATCATTTTGCCTCATTGATCACCAAATTGCTTTGTATATAGAAAGATCTTGTTTCCTAGCATGATCTTAAATAATCCCAATAATTCAAATATACATCATTAAATTAACTTTTATTAATTTAATGCATTGATTACCAATTTTTTTTATCACTGCTATTTTTCCTTTCTTCAACAGTAAGTCTGTGGAGCATGTTTTGGATGAAGCCGTTTATTGTACATAATAAGATATATTTAAAAAATGATGCAGAGTTGAGCTTGGGGATAGAAAACATTTTTTAGTTTGGTTACGAGAGCTAATGAAACATCTGTGACTAGAACTGCCGCTCGTTTGTAGTTATTCTCCTTAGGCATGGAAGATCTAGAAATTTCAAAAGTTGTTAGGGAATTACGCATGCTATCATGGAATATTAGACATCCCAAACTACCTAGTTTTGTCTCCTAAGTATGTTCTTTTAAAGCAAATTATTTTGTGGAGTATTTTAAGTGAAGAATTAACAGAAATTAACTATATTTTTTTCTAGATGGCAAAGGAGCAATAGGAAGCTGGCCAATTTATTATATCTTTTTAACAACAATTTTACAAACTTTCAACAAATATTTACTGGGCACCTATTCCCAAGGGATCTACCAAATGTCCCAGATTATCTGTGGTGGAGTGAAAAAGAACAGTTTTGCTTTCAAGAAGGCATTTAGGAGACAATAATGTCAGTTATACAATGATCGGCCTTGGGTCTTGAAGGCAGAAAGTCTAGAAATATAATTTGAGTTACGCTGAGAACAAAGTGACTAAGCAAACTCTTAACTCTTAGCTATAACTACCTCATCTAATAAATACAGCTATTGCAAAAAAATCAGGCTATAATATTTGGTGATACTGAAATTAGAGCCAATCTGGAAGCTGAGTCATGATTGTTTAATTATACATTATATTACTGCTTTACATTTTAAAATGATAATATTGGCCAGTGTTCAATTGAACATGCTTTTGGATGTATTTTTCCAGTAGTGCCGATAAAGCTACATTCACACTTTCGCCCAGCCCCCATAGAAACGAATAGCACAAATGCAGAATATTATTAGTTATGTATTTTACTACAATGAACCAGGGGTTTTAAGTCTAATACCTATTTGTCATTATTTATTTTGCAATAGAACTTAAAGAATGCATCAAATGTGAAAAAATATTTTATAGCATTGATATAATGTATTTGATACCCTGAGCAAATACTTCTTCTACCTGACAAAATTATGTTCATTAATAATCATATGGTATTCATTATTTTCTTGATTTGTTTTTTGGTTTAAAATAATTGATAAAAATGAAGAATACATTTTGATTTATAATGTATTATTAAAAATCAGTAAAGAGTGTTTTATGTATGAACTAAAATCTGCTAGTTACCAAACAAAATATTACATCTTGCAGTTTGCATTCTGTTTTACCATTTCATGAATTTAAACACAAAGGATCTCATATTTATAAGCATGCACTATTGCTATCATTTTTAATTTTGAAACTATAGTCATATGTAATACCATAGATGTACAGGGATTATAAACGGGGACATATAATAACACATGAGTTAGTCACACGAACTACATCCAAAATAATTTAAAATTATTTTAAACAAAATTACTTTTCATTAAGTGTATTTTATAACTGACATGATTTAAAATTCATAATCTATAGTGATCATTTAAAACAGTGGTCCCCAATCTTTTTGACACCAGGGATAGATGCTCCCATGAGAATCTAGTACCTGATGATCTGAGGTGGAGCTGAGGCCGTGATGCTAGTGTTGGGCTGCAGATACAGATGAAGCTTCATTCACTGGCCCACTGCTCACCTCCTGCTCTGTGACCTGGCTCCTAATTGGCCATGGACCGATACTGGGATTTGAGGATCCCTGATTTAAAAGATTGGTTTTTATTATTATTTTACATTCTCAACAATGTACTCCTTATGCTTCCACCCAAGGTGCAGCATTCTCACAAGTCCACCCTTGGTACACCACTGCCCTAGTATCAGAATTTTTACTAGGTAAGGTCTTCTCTTTCTTGGCCACAGAATCAGTTAGGGTAATATTAGCTACTATCATAAGAAGACTCAAAATTCATAATGACCCAAACATAGTAGAGATTTCTTGCTAATGTAAATCTGAGAAGTACTTACATATTCTTTATATAAAGGGAATATAGGAAATATTTCTGATTGGTGGGCAAAGACTTATAATAGCAAGGAGGGGTCTGTATTCCACATGGTCATCGGGGATCCAGGCTGACGTTTGTTCTGTGGCATACCTGCAATTTTTAAGGGGTGATTTATATAGGAGTGGAGAACAAGGGGGAACATATTGAAAATCTTTCAAAGACTATGCTTAAAAGAGGCACATGACATTTCCACTTATATTAGGGTGACAAACTTAGCTGTATACCTATACTCAACTTCAAAAGAGACTGGGAAATTTATTTTAATTGTATCCTCAGAAAGAAGACAAATATTGATGAGCAATATTTGAAACCCTTGCTACTTTATTGGACAAGAATTTACTCCAGTCTCCAATATTTCCTTCTCTCAACACAGCTGCCTCCTTTCACTTTAGTACCCTTTCAAAACTCTTATGTCACTTTCTTTATTAAAATACATCATAATTGAAAGGAAATGGGATTCTTTATTAAAATGCATCATAATTGAAAGGAAGTGGGAATTCCAGGTACCACAAATGATATTTTATAGACATTAACTCCTTTCATCTCAGTAATTAACTTAATCTAATGATCGCTCATAAAAAATCCTTTTCCCAATGATCCATAAATACTGGCTAAAGGTTGAAAACAGAGAAGTATAATTAAACAACTGCTGTTACAAGTCTTTCACCTAATACTCAACCTGCCCAACCTCTAAAACTAAGAACTAGGAAAAATTTGATTTTGTGTTTATATCATCCCTATCTTATTTTGGAACATTATCTCCTAACTCGATTCAGTTTTATGCCCAAATAACTCATGCTCTTATTTTGCTCCATGGGGCTTCCATATATCCCATTCAACTTTGACCAGAGTTGTACTGGACGTTTCCTAACTTATGCCCTCAGTCACTGTTGATTCATCCCATGCACTATCCCTTAAGAGCTGTTCAGTTCTAGGTTATGCTGTGTCAATGTGATATGAATCTATGACATTGTGTACTAATATATGAGAACTGCCAAACAGTGGATATTGCTCTAATGTTATGAGCAAAATTTAATAAGCTTTACATGAGAAAGCCAAACTATTTTCTTCATGAGACATGGACTTTAAGCTAAATAGGGTACACAATTTTAATAGAGGTGATTGCAAATGACTACAAAGTAAGACTTGACTAATTTATATTTTTTAACATTTGTGCTACAATTATTGATAGGTTTAGGCTCTAGAAGACATGATGGTAGAGGTCAGGGTGAAGATAGTGATTTATTGGTTAAAGCATACTGTGCTTAGACTAGAAAGTAAATTCCTGGCCATAGATATTATGTTTTTAATAAGTTAAAAGAAATGACTTGTTAATGTAAAAAATTAAATATAATATGGATATAGTCTGTCCATTTCATGAATATAATAATATATATATTATATATACAGA
>NW_006433946.1:1303539-1391938 GCF_000325575.1 Pteropus alecto
TAGAAGAAATAAGTACTACACTTTTTAGAATGTAAAGTTATAATTCCACCACCAAAGCAATGGAAGAGACATTTGTTTTTACTTTTGGCATTTGAAATAATAAGAATGGTTCATCTCCTGCACTGGTTAAGTAAATAATGAGATTTTCAAATAAACAGAGACAATTATCAGGCTCCACATCAACAAAATGCCTTCAAGCAAAAAAGCATGACAACCACATAAGCTTTAGATTCTGGGAAACACCAACTACAAAACAGTTACACACAAAGTTCAAAGTTCAAAACAATCGGTTTCTACTCATGACTCTAGCTAGCTCTGTGACCTCCGAAAAATCATTTTCCTCTCTGGATCTCATTTTATTGGTTCGTTGCTCGATTTTACTTATTTTTAAATTAAGGGAGTTTGTCCCTTCTGTCTTTATAATATTATACTTACAAGGAGTGTAAATACTACTTAATAAACATAATTTGGCAAAAAAATACAAGAGTATTTTATTATGCAATCTGTATTATTTACACAGAAAATATATATTATCTAATAGTATTTACTATTTTTAGTATTTACTATGTAATATTTTCCACTAAAATAGTTCAATCTTCTTTTATAATGCATACAAAATTAGATCAATGATACCTCTTTATCATATAATTCTAAGGCACTCAGAGAATAAGGGGAAATTTAAGTATTTTCTCTCCTTCTGAAATTCAGGAACAGATCTGCTCAAAAACAACACCATTTAACATGGGTCACACACCTAGAATATCATACAGTCCCAAGAGCAGCAAGAACCATTCACTAAGGACCGAGGTATGGCACTGTTGATTTGCTAAATTTCACTGAAGCCTTTGTACGAGTTCAAAAGTGTTGTCAAATTTCATGCTCTGAATTTCACCTGGATGTAGAATTTTAATTTTTAAAATTTCCCTGAGAATAATAACTGTAACCTTTTATCAAGAGTGGGTTTGTTCTCTGCGGAGCCAACCCCTCTGCCAGCCACTCCAGGGAACTATCATTGTCATGTGGAGAAGCCAGCAATGTGAAAACTAGAGGTCTGTACTTGTTTGTTCAGTGTTATCAAATGCCAGCCTGGGGGCTACTTCCCATAAGAGAGCTCCGAATTCCAAACCACAGAGCAGCACAAATTCTTCTGAAAAAATCTTTTGTGTGCAAACAGAGGTTTAGCAGTATGCTTTCTTCCTGGGAGGAAAAAGAGCATGCCTCTTACCATCAAGCCTTCATGATATATCCATCCTTTGTAATCTCAGTATTATAAAGTTATATTAAGCTTCTCATGATTATAGAGTTATTAATGTAAGAGTTAAAAATGAAGGACTCGTGATAAGAAAATTATGTTAGTATGGCACCAAACATATATTTGTCTTGCAAACAAGGAATTATTTGAAACACTTTGATAATTTCACATTTTGAGTCAAGTTTTAAAATAGAAATGTTTTATACAGCACCATTGAAAAGACATTTAGCAGAATGCTGCCTCTTAATCTACAGTCCCCAAACAATGCCCTGCGTGAAAGTTTAGGGTGACCAGAAGCTTGGTTTTAACCTTTAATCACTTAAGTAAGAGTAAATGGAGAAAACGCTTTTAATTGTCCTCTTTAGTGGGAGAAAAGTGTAAATCTCCTAATAGTTTTAAATAAGTAAATATACAAACTAATAAGGAAACAAAAAGAAAATTTAGGTGCATGTAATAGATATTCACTTCAGTGCTATCTTAATTTATTCTGCCCTCAGTTAAAACAGTTTGTGATCTTGAATTCTAGGTATGCAATTTGACAAATCTTAACTGTTGAGGATCGCAGCTATCTCTGTACATACAGAAATTGAATGTTGACCTTCGGAATGAGTGTGTGAGGATGGAGAGAGGGAATGGGGAGGAGGAGGGAGAAAAAAGGGGGGGAGAGAGAGAGAGAGAAAATATGATTGCATAGTTCATTTGTAATTTACTCTTTTACTCTTCTCTTGGCAGAATGTTTCAAAAAAAGCCATGTGTTTTAAAACATAAAAAAGAAAAAGAAAACCAAAAGGGTTCTTGCAAGACAGACCCTAGAGCAGTTTGACAACATCAAATAAAACCCCTCCAGCATGTTCTCCCCATGTGATGCCTTTGTACATTCATTTCAGCCTGTGGGCACATTTCCCCTGACACTCAAAAGGTTTCAGTGCCATGTTGACAGATATAAACACATATGGATTACTCATTTCCTATTCTGTCTCCTGAGTTCCATACTGCTTTCTATAAAATTAATTTTATATGAAAATAAGTTCTTGGAAGCCACATTATTTTACATGTGACTAGAAAAGTAGAATTATAACTAGTTAATTACGTTGTTCCTCAGATATTAGTCAATGACATACAATTTACATGGTTGTGAATCGTAGAAACTTCATACATACATTAATATATACACACATCTGTATGTGTGTGTACATATACATATATATGTATATTATATTTCCATAAAGAGATAAAATATATGTACATATATATTTCTGTAATGTGTAACTATATACATAAATGTATGTTATATTTCTGTGGAGAAATATAAATACACACACAGTCTCTTTTTCAATTATTTATCTATTAGCCTGTTTTTCTGTCTTTCTTTGGTCTTCTACTTTATCTTCTGCTTAATTCTAGGTATGTGTCTGTATTTATTTTTTTAAAACTTTGAAATATATATGACCTATTCACCTGTATGGATTTATTACTACAATTATTTTACAGAAAGCTGATTCTGTAATCTAACATAAAATGTAATTTTTATGTACAACTATTCTCTTAAGTCACAGAATTTTTTAAAAAAAAATTGAAGCAAAGGTATAGAAATAGTTGTTAAAGATGCTTTTATGCCATGAAAACAAAAAGCCATGCTCATTTTTTGTTTATATTAGAAAAACTTTGGTCTTGTATATAGAAATATATAAAAAAAAAACCTTTTGGAATTTTTACAGTGGAAGCTTCATGTGGTTGCTGAGTCTGGAAACCAAACCGACTCTGCAGGTATCTCACCTCTCCACTGTTTTGACAGCACATGGTTCACTTCGTTTTCACACACTGACACAGAGACCCAACCATGCTATAGCAATTGAGCTACCAAAACACTACCAGCACTAGCCTGCCCTTTCTTTAGAAGTTCAAGTTCTCAAGCAAACAATAAGTAGGTGCTTTCATGATTTCTAAAAGTCCCAGAAAATATCTTTTAAAATATATTTAGCTAAAATAAGTCATAAAAAAGGCCTTACTGCAAATTCAGCAAGTCGGAAGGGATTGAAAATATACATTGTATTGTTTCTGCTTATTTAGAACTAAGTATGAAATATCTAGGCATTCAAATACCATTCTTTCTCGTGTAATGGGGATTTAAAAGGAAGCAATGATTAATGAGCTTCAGGAACACTATAAAAGTAATCTCTGGGGAAACGGATTCTTAGCTGAATTGGTAGATCTACCCAGTGGGGACATTTGAATACTTTGAGAAAGACTAAGAAATTAAGAAGTGAAAAACTACGAATAGGATTTGCTTGGCACCACTGAGAAAACTTGGCTTAAACTCAGAATTTAAAACCGACTAAATTGGTTGTTGCTTAGCTTATGTTCTTTTCTGTTTTCTCTCAAAAAGTCATCCAAAGGTGTTTTCTTTTCCTCTGAAGTTTCACAGCTTTAGCAGAGAAGTCAAACAATTTATTAAAAGAATAATGGATCTACATTTAATGACACATAGCTAAATGTAAATATATCTAAATACTATTATTACAGCACGTTGTCATCTCCGTGTTAGGAAATAAATCAACAATTAAACTTTATTAGAGGTCCCTATCCAAATGGAGCTGCACTTTTATTAAATGTTTGAACTTCAGTTTCCAGGTGTTCAGAAAAGAAAAATTGAGTATCATTCTCTGCGGATGTGGACAGGTTAATGGCATGCCCTCACTTGTTCTAAGGAAGTTAAGCACTAAGAAAATGTGACTTACACTTTGCCTAAGAACTTTTCCATAAAGACAGGCAGCAGGTAGGTACTATCAAGTGAAAAGAGAAAGAAGAGAAGAGAAGTAACAAGGATTAACTAAGAAAGTTATACTCTGAAATGCTATTTACTCCATCAAGAACTATACAGAGAAACAGGAAAGGAAATAACATCTATTTTGTGCTAATCATTATGCTAGGCAGTTGGCATGCATTTTTATTGTTGCTGAATTCTCATTTTCAGATGAGGAAACTGAGGCACAACACAAATTATTTTGATAGTTCCTTTGTAAGTTGCAGTGCTAGGATGAAATTTCAAATTTATCAGGTTTCAAAACGCGGATTTTTTTCTACTATTTCATGCTGCTGGGACTAGAAGAGAACATGTTGAAAATATTGTTTTCATAATCCAGAAACATGTCTTTTCATATAGAATACATAGACTAGATTTGAATTGTTATCATAAATCAACATTCTCAGGCAAAAGTTATATATCTCGATAAGAATCTTTCAGTCTTTTTATTTCTGAGCTCTATTTTTATCTCTTTGCCCTATTCCTGACTTTATGCCCAAATCATAGAGTATGTCTTTGATACAACAAAAGCTGCTTAATTCTCTGTGATTGTTTTACGTTTTTTTATGGTTGAAGTGCTAATCAGAGAACTATAAATGGCAACAATCAGAGTTGGCTCTTACTTATACAAACATTATAGACATGTATGGTTTTTCAACTATGTTTGTCCTTTGAATCTCACTGATTTTATTGCATTTTTGAAGGACTTTTTCTTCTTATAAACTAGTTTGCTTAAACAGTCATTTGCAATTATAATTAGAAATGCATTTCAGAGAGAAACCATTTTAGGGCCCATTCCTTTATGTTTATCTATTCATGCGAAATTTAGAAACTATCATTTCTGAAGCTTTAATTTCTATTAATTTGAGGATTATATATTACTATTTATTTCTTCTTTAAAAATCCAAGATTTTTGTGATTCAAAAGGAAAATGTTTCAAAGTCTTCTCCGGTATTGAATATCTCTTACTAAGTCATATTTTAATGGATTAAAATGTAAATGAACTGAAAAGTTTCACTAAATCTCTCCCTGATTTAAATATAAATCAGACATCAAAACTGTCATGAAATGTTTCAAGAAATACTATTCAGTTTTAAATATTTTTCAATATTTTATATTTAATAATAAACCAAATGTAACATAAGAAATTACTTCCCATTGTAAAACATATTAAATATATAAAATAACTGGATAGCTACTTAAATTATGCAGATGATATTCAATAAAATCACAAAGGAGTTGGTAACCTATATTTTGATCTTTGATGTATTTATTTTATACAAGTGACAGTTAGATTTTTCTTAATTTTTAAGAGGCACTTGAGCCAAGAAACTAATTCTTGATTCACCCCTTTCCCTGAGCACCACAGTCCAACATTTGAAGCATGATACACTTTTAATTGCAAAAATATATCATCATGACATGTAATTTCTAACTGTATAAAATGACAATGTAACGCATAGGTTTGAAATTTAGCCACACATTCACTATGTGAAAAGTGGTAGCAGTGACATGGATTGCTTCCATAGTTCATTTCATTTTTCTACCTATGTTATATAAAGGATATATCTATAGGTATGCTAAGTACTACTTCATTATTTTTTCCATCATTTCCTTACAAAACATACTAAACAGTATTCTCTGAATGACATTATAAAGCTCATGTCAAATTTAATAGTATTTTGTAGACAACTGACACATTTGGATTACAACTGGGTCATGCATAAACTCTAGAATTTTGCTCAATTTTCTTCCAAATAGTGAATGAGAATGCATACCTAAGCACATATAGATTGGCATACATTTTTAAAAAATCTTTTAAATTGGTACCTAGTACTGTCTCTCTAGTACCTTAAATAAAATCATATTTTTGGAATAACATAGTAGAAAGAGCACTAGACTAAGACGAAGAGAAAAAACTTATCTTGACAGACACACAACTTCTAGAACTAAATCAAAACAAAATAAAATGCACCCCAAAGAGTTATTTATCTGTTCTTTTGCATTCTAGTGTTCATAAAGGAAAGACCACGAAGCCAATGCCCAATTAGGGCATTTCACTTAATTTTGTTATTATATTATTTTAGTTCCTAATACCTGTAGGGATAAACCTAAATAGCTTGATAAAATGCTTTTCAATATCATAATAAGAAATATTAAATCCACTTATGCAATCTGCATCTCTTTTAGAATCACTTAACTTCTTAAGTATCTACACTAAACCTCATTAAAAATTAAAAAGGAAAAACTTTATAGAAGAGATGACACCTGGACTATATGAGTAATTTCGTAGATTCTCAACTCATTCACACATAGCAGAAGATGATAAAATTTCAGTGTTATGTGACCTCCTTCTTTCTCAGAATCTGTATAGTATGTTCATAAAATGAAAATCTGAAATTATACCACCTGGCTTCAAATACGAATTTCATAAATTATTGTGTGCTCTGGGGCATGTTACTTAGTATTTTAAAATTACAGTTTCTTTATCTTCAAAATAGAAATAACCACAGAAACCTATTAAGTGGGGTTATTATAAGGGTAAAAAGAGATAATGTTTGTAAACCAATGACCTCTACAAAGCAAGTGCTTATAAATTATCAGTATTATTAATAATAATAGTACATATAATACAGGCTTTATTATGCCATATAGATATTTTGATTTCTATATTTATTATGCTAAAAATGGCAGATAAAGTTACTAAAAACAAAAGCACAAAGACTAAGAGAATTCTGGTAATAGAAATAATTTTAAAACTAGCAAAATTTATAATAGGATTTTGGATAGGACATCACCAGATGTATAATTCTACATAATATAGAACCATACTTCTAAATATTAAGGCAGAAGTTTAGAGAATTGGTGGAATCATTAAAATTAATTATATTCTTTATTTTGTTAATAGATGCCAGACTACACTCATTAAATATATCATTAAAAACATCTAATTAAAGTTTAAAATCCTTTTATTTCATAGTAGATTGAAAATTAAAAAAATATATTCTTTTTGATATTAGCCTTTTCAACGGTACTGATACTATAAAATCAAACCCCTAATTTGCATCACAGAGAAAATAAAATTGAATAAATTGATCTTAGAAGGAAGAAAAAGTTTATGGATCACCATCTTTCTTCACCTTTCCCTATAAATACTGCTCGAAGTTGTTATGGTTATTATGATTCAATAACCAAAACAATTTGACTTAGCCTCCAATATGATTATAACTAGAAGATATAAACTCTATTGCACAGAATGAGTCAAAGTATTAAGGATGAAGGAAGGTAAAATACTATGAGAGAGTAACAGAGAAAACATTGTATTGAATTTCCAGGTAGAATGGAATAGACTGCTAAAGAAGATACAAGTGACAAGATCTTTTCTCTTGCTGTTTTCTTGATGACATGAATTACTAAGAGGGCAAAATTTAAAGGACATTACTAGAATAAGTAATTTTTTTTTACCTTTGAACTATATTTTCAGCTTTTTAGTAGACTCAATAAATCAACTAATCTCAGAGAAAAAAAACAATAATTCAAATTTCCTGGTTGGTAACATTTATTACATCAAGAGGTGTTGAGCCATGCAAATTCTCATTTATCTAATCCATGATAGATATAGATAAATGGAAAATTCCATTCGTCATTTATGAGATATTAGCCTCTTCTATTGCAATTTTTTTTTACACTTCCACAATAAACAGTTTCGCCATTACAATAGTAGTTATTTTGCCATAATTCTAAGAAAATAAAAGGCTGTTGTACCCCTATTCTCTTTACATATTACTAAATTTTATCAATTCTAAAATGCATATATTTTTATATTTAATATTTCTAAAATATCGATCCCTCATACAATCTTTTACATTTATGTTAGGCTTTCATTTCTTTTTTTAGTGCAGCCTAGAATAACCACCAACAAATATTTCTTACAATTGATGTTGACTTAGATTTAATAAAATTCGGTTGATATCTGAGAAAACATTTTATAGAATCATTTATTTTATGCTTTATTGGTTATTAAATAAACTTTATAGTATAAAAAGAAACTTTCAATGTGGACTGGGAAACCCTAAAGATGCAGGCATTGACTATGCCAAAAATAATTCTCAACTAATTTTTCAATATTATTTCTCTGTTATAAAAATAATTATAATGTCCTAGTTCTCACCCCTTTCGATGAAGCCATTAAGAAATAGACTTTGGGAACTACTTTTAACTAGATATTTATACTGTGGAAAATGAAGGTAAGAGTAAAAATCTCATTTTTAAAAAGTCACATTTCTGACAAACAGAAAACCCGTCATAAAACTAGCATCTTAAAGCTCATTAAGAAGCAATACATGCCATTCGAAACAAAACAAACTCAAAATGCAAAATGTGGTTAGATCTTAAATCATATATGACACATTTTATATTTTACAATTTAATTATGTAAGTCTAACATGCTTTTAATGATCATAAAAATAGACTGTTTCTATTATTTTTACCAAAAGCATAGTTCTTCTAAAATAATAATAATACTTATTGCAGGAACTACATGTAATGCTATACATATAATTTATAATTCCACTTTAACAAACATATTACAAACTGAGGATTCTTATTAGACTCATCTGAAGATGAGGAAACTGAGAGTTAAGTTGAATAACTTGTCTCAGAACAGGATTTGAACAAAAGGAGTCTGGATCCAGAGCCTGTGCTCTGATTTTCCATGCTGGTCTGCTTGTAAATATTCTTACCTACTGCACTGCGTTCAGTAAGATACGCTGTCCATTTAGTGCTGCACTATCTAACATGATAACCACTAATACAAGTGGCTATTTAAATGTAAGTGAATTAAAATTAGATAAAATTAAAACTTAATTTCCTTCATTGCACTAGCCAGATTTCAAGTTCTCAGTAGCTGCATTTGGCCTGGCTACTCAATTGTGCAGTACAAACTGAGTGTTTCCATCATTGCAGAAAGTTCTATTGGACAGTGGTGCTTTAAAAGGTAAAACAGATTAAAATGGAGGCATTTGACTATAAAATCATAATAATGAAGAATACACTTTAACAATGCTTTCACATTGCAGCTGGTGGGTAAATATTTGTCAGAAATATAATATTTACTGAGAGAAGACAGGTATGTAGAGATAATTTGGACTAGCTCGTATCTCAGCACAATGTCTTGAATATACAAGTGGAACAAAACAAAGCTAACAAATATTTGAACTGACATCACTTTACAAAAGAACTCTGAACTTTTACCAGTAAAACTAAGACTATTAATAAGTATTTGTGAGTTATAGCTAAGAGTTTAGTACCTTTGATTTTTGAAAAGCCATTTTGGAATGGCAGTGGTTATAAAATTAGTTAATAGAATTTTCCTTAAAAAATCCCATAATGCTAGACTTCCATCAATTTCTTACTAAGAATGCTAATTATACGGATTAAAAAAATGTAGTTCAGAAAGTGGGACCTCTTCAGGATCCCCAAATAGGACGTAAATCAAGGGGGCTGCTTGTTATGGCCTGACCAGATTATTTTAACACTCCTGACTGAAAATATGTTAACTAGAGAAGGAATAGTTCTATTCCCTGGAAATTCCACCATTCCATGTCTTATTTCTCCAGTAACAGTCTCCTCTCTGGTCATTGGTACAATAGAAGGAAAAATTACCATTTTACCTTCATTCAGTTTCATAAATTCATTCATCAGTTCTCTAAAATTGAGAACACATCCTAGAATTTGTTAAAATGGCTACTCTATCTGATCCTGTATTTATAACATTTCCTTTCAAATATATGTTTCTGTTTTACCTACACATAAACACATTTTTATGGTTTTTATTATTTTAGTTAATATACATTGTCTGGTATGATAAACAATCTTCTTTAAAAACATTGATCAGACTATTATTTTTAGAAATTGTGAACCTGATCTTAAAGTTGATGCCTTTGTAAGAATGTTCCACTCTTCACTAATTTCATCTGAGTCACAGGATTTTCACCAGAGGTTAGTTTTGATCAAATCATTTTCAAGTAATTTATTTGCAACCTAAGAGTTCTTGGAATCATTTTTTTTTTCTACACATATCACAATATGTTGAGTAGCTCTTCTAATGTAAATAGTAGTAGTATCTTTGTCAAACATTATATTTAACATAAATCACTGAACTAAGCTGGTTGAACCCACTCAAACATTACTGAGACCTTTCACAGAGCAGTTGAGGAATGCTTAGCAACTCTTATGTCAGAAAATGAACTCAGAATGAATATGTTTCTTGTTTAGGTCAAGACAAATGTCAGGGCCAATGAAGGATGAAACATGATGATAGAGATTTGAAATGAAGGGCTGGGGCAACAGGTGCTTGGCTTGAGACACTGAAAGACAGGAGAGCGGTGCTCTGAAGTACCAAAGACAGCAATCATACAGAGAATAGACAAAGAAAAGCCTCAGGCTTTTCATTGCCAGAGAAATAGATCTTATACATGAAGTAGTTTCAAAGTAGTATTAGAAGAGACACTCAAATTTGGAGCATCTTTTTGTCTAAACAAGTCACTTTTCAAAGCTGCAATGAAGCAACAGGCACCTATCTGAATATACAGAAATATGTACAATTGTTTTGTCTGTGTGTTGACACAAAGGAAAGCTAAAGACAAAAAATAAAAGGAAAGCTAAAGTACAGAGAAAGAAAACTAAAGTACCTTAGGCATCCTCTATGTGAAAAGTGCTATAGTTGACAAATTCCCTATCTTATTTTTTAATGACAATAAAAACACTTGGGATGGAATTTTCTCCTCAATTTTAAAGAACAAAAGGTTGATACTTAGACTGTAAGTGGTAATCTGGCATTTGAATACAGAATTTTCTGATTCCACATGCATACTTTTGAAATACATCGAGTCAATTACAAATGGGCTGTCCATTCAATATTAAGTTACTTATTTGACCATTACTGGATAATGTTGAGGGGGGTTGGAAAAATTAACGTTAAAAGGTACTGTATTTACTTGGATGTATTTTAATTAATATATTGCCTATGCATATTTGAAAGGAGACATTCAGATTATGTTCAGATGTTACATTGTTCAAATGTTACATCATTTAGATGTATCTCCCTGGACCAAGCATTTTATTTTATTTTTTTTAGTCTACCAGAATTCAGTAAACTTAACATATTTTTTATATTATTATTGAGGAAGTATGTAAGTAAAATCTGTAGTAATGTCTGCAGTCCAAGGAATAGCTTTTGGTGAACATAGGGCTAATTAATAAGAATGTGTAGGGTAGAGTTAATATATATGTGTGTAAGTGGCATCAAACCATTAACCCTTATGTATGACAGTCCTTATGTCAATCAAACATATCTTTTACACAGAGATACACTTTTCAGGAGGCAAATGTACTGTTATAAAGGCAAACTATTCTCAGGTGAACACAGTCAAAAAGATTTAAGGAGAAAACAAATTCTTTCTTATAACATAATTCATGTCCCCACAACTAGAACTTTTTTATCTCATTAAGTGCACTTAAAAATAAAATTTTACTTAAAAAGTAAATTCACCATAAATGACTATTGTCTTTTTAATGGTTTATCATTCTGCAAAGTTTGTATTAGGCAAAATGATGATACAGAAGAAAGTTTTTTTCCAGCATCTTCCTCATCTCTAGGTGCTTTTATATCCACATATTTTCATCCAGGCTCCCAGTTTTGTTCTTAACATTCTCACACTGAGAGTGCATTTCCTGTCATTCAATCAAAACTTATATTTGTTCTCTGTCCCATTCCTTCCCTTCTCTCCAGAGGATGGTAAGTCAATGAGATTATTTGGGTGAAGTAAATGTGAAGAAGTTAACTATATATTGGGCTACTATTTTTGGTAACATATCTGTTATTAATTAGAACAGTGTTTCTCAAACATTAGTAGTCATCAGAATCATTGGATGGATCCTTAAAACACATGTTGATGGTTTCCAACCCCAATTTCTCATCCATTACGTCTTAAGTGAGGCCCAATAATTTGCAGTTCTAACAAGTACTCAAGTGTTGCTGATCATGCTGGTTCTTTAAGAACTAAATTAAAAATTTAATTCACTAAGGCAATAATCAGTGAGATATTTGACTATTCAGCAGGTTTTCTACTTTTCCTCATATTACACAAAGTAAATCTAAAATTAGGGCAAGCTCTATAATCCTATATCAACATACATTATTATTTTTTAAAATCTTATCAGCTTGCTTTGTATAGCACACAAGCAAATAACATAAAACAAATATCTTTCCTAAACACACACACACAAAATCTTATCTGAAGTGAATTGCAATGTTTGCCCATTACCTTAAACAGGTTACCTAGAACACTTAGCTCTTTAAGATATTACTATAGAGCAAATTGTATCCCCAATTCCTCTTTATATGAACAGTTAGGTGTCTCTTGCCCTTCCTCATATATTCATACACAGAAACATAATAATGCTTACTGTGTAACTTCTGATTTTGAAAATTGAGCCTATTACCTAAAGTAAAATTGATGATTCTAAACTGTCTCAGAATAATGTTGGCTTGTAATTGTCAACCAACTAATAAATATATTAAAATATCTGGAAAATTTCCAAATTGTTTAAATTTTCCACTGTTAATTTTATCATACTTTTCTTTAGCTCATATTAAAGAAGGAAATTAATAATAACTCTTAAACATATACATATTTTTTTCTAAACAATTGACTCATTCTTTTAGCCATTTATTAATTACCCATTTCTATTACTGCACAAGAAAATATTATAAGGCTTTCTGGAAGAATAGGGAATACTTTTTTTAAATAATAGTGTCATATTTTGGTATGACACAAATTAAACAACTTTCACAATCATAATAAATAGCATAAGCTCAGTCAGTAGACAAAGTATGTTTAAATATGGCATAATTTTTATTAAATAACTTAATATTTTAGTAGTACGATGTTAAATGTGGAAATAAAAACTCTTTAAAGACTAATTTTTCATTTTGCAAGATTCTTCAAATAGCACATATTATGAAATAATAATATAATTCAAGTACAAAATTTTTGAAAAGGAATTTATTAATTTCTTCTTTGATATGAGAGAAAAATCATGAAGAAATGTAATGCTTCCTATGCAAGTTTTAATTGGAGCATATTATTTTTAGAGTCTTAATTTCAATCATCCAATTTTTCTTTATCTGTGTCATTTCCAAGTTCTTCCTCTTATCATTATTTCCATGGAAGCAGCAATTTAGTCAAAAACACTGCTCTTTAGTAAGATTACTATCTTTGAAAGAAAAAAGTAAAAATGTCGATCAAGGAATCTATAAATTCTGAACAATTTGTATTTACCATTATATTATCAATTCAATAGCAATCATGCTCGAAATAAATAACATAATCAGTATTCTTTTCTTCATCCAAAATATCACAGTTTTGGCTCACATGTCTGGCTAACTATGAAGCTATCTCTAACTTAAAATTATAATTTTGCATCCACTGTAAATGAAAGGAACAAATAATTTTAATATCCTGATAATAATCATCTTATTTGTTACTTAATATTTTACAGTGATACCTCTAAAATCTTTCATTTTGCAATATTAAAAAACATTTCAAGTGAGTGGACTCAAAACACACTTAAAAGCACTACATATATTGATGCAAAATATATAGATTATATTAATTTAGGTTAAATTAATAATTTAAATTCCTTTATCCCACTGCAGGATGATAATTAATTACTAATAAGCACATTTTGATTATAGGCACACATGGCAAAATTCATGATTAAAAAGGTCATAAAAAAACCTCTTCTACTACAGACTATGTGAACTATGAACTACAGAACTGATAAGATATCAATGGGATTGCAAGAACCAGTTTGCAGAACAAACTCCTATAAAGTGTTTTTTTTTTGTAGCAAGATGAAAATTTTGGGTTGTTAGCAATGACCTATCTCCAATCTTAGGGTGGAAAAAAAATGACTGATGATATTAAAGCATTCTGAGAAAGAACTACAAATGGTCTTCAGTGAGTTAGTCAATAAGAGAAATCAAAACTGAATTAATAAATTAGATGTTTTCTAAAACCAAGGGATTGTGCAAAACACTTGATATAACCGCTTGTGTATTTACTGATTTTTAATAAGAGCGAAAGTTGTTTTATGCAGAGATTTGATGATATGGTTCACCGTTCACCTGAGACCACCAAACACAGCATTCTTAAACCTGTTTCATATCTCAGTTTTCAGTCACTGAGCATTTCCTAAACAGTACTTCTGTTCAGTTGAGATACAGTATTATGGTAACCCTTAGACTGCACTTAAAATACCTGTAAATAGAGCAAGGGAATCATAGAGAATAAATTCTCATAAAATGAATAAATAGATGTTTAAATGCATTATAGTGTTCCTCCATATATCACATACTACAGTAACCAAACACACACACACACACATGCACACGTGTCTATTATGTTATACCGATAATGAAACTATATTGCTATTTCATATATTTTTCTTACCTGTCAAGTTCTTCAATCCAAGTTCTTGAAGTCCGAAGTTGCCATCTTTTCTGTAGTTTAAAAATATTGCCAAGGCATATCGATCCTCATAAAGTTTTGTCCCACGAATAATGCGCAAATTCTCCAGGGGCAGGTAACGAAACTGATTAAGAGCCACTAAGACGTATCCTGTGACTTCTCGAATAGACTGAAAAGACACAAGTAATTGCTTGCGTTAAAATATTAAAGACTACTTGTCATTATATGTATGTAGTCATTTAGAGTAAAATTATTTACTTAATTATAATTTTCAGTTTTAATAATACATCCCTTCCACATCATATTGCAAATAATTGCCTTGATAATACAAGATCACAAAAAGAATTTCATTTGAAGTATGAGTTGTATTTATTTTTAAAGTCATGCATATATGTCTATAGTAAAATAATGAATTTTGTTTTATGACGCATTCTTCATACCTGAAATTTTAGTATAATTAAAGGCATAAAGATCTCATTTGTTGAGATACTAAAATAAGTAAGAACACATAACCACCAATCAAACTTTATATAAAAACACAAATTGTTAAGTTCATTACAGATAAGACAAAGCTGTATTAGTTTGCAAACTGTGGGGTTTCACAGTTTCCATAGATTTCAAACTGCTAAATTGGTGTTTAATGCTATAGTTATCAAAGAACAGTTGATTATAAGTTTCTGAGGGAACACATATATAAGCAATATGCAATAAAGACTAATTATAATTACCTCTAATTTGATTATGACGGTAATTTTTATTTTTACTATTATTTAAATGTAGTTGTCTATGAGTTAATTACTTGAAAGTCTGTGAGACATTTTAAAACAAAAAAACTCACAAAAAGTCTTTAGGTTTCATCTTAAGTTACAGTTTTTTATTAAAATGAACAAAATCATGACAGTTAATAACATGTATTACATTAAAAAATAAATATAATGCAAAAGTACTAAAATATTTTATATTATTTTAACATCAATTTCATGTTATTTTAGACCTCTTAATTTCAGATGTCCCAGTGCATCATTTTTGGTATTCTCATCTCTATCTACTCTTATTCCCTTGCTGATCTTGTCCAATTTCAAGACTGATGATCTCCAAACTTTTACCTCCAAACTGTTCCCTGAATTCCAGACTCATGTCCAACTCCCTACTCTGTATCTTCACTTGAATGCCTATTAGACTTCTCAGACACACCTATCCTAAATTGACCAGCTATCTTCCTTCCACCATCTTTCAGGTATCCCTTCTCATCATAGTTGAGGTTGATTCATCCTTCCTGTTAGGCCAAAGTCCTGAGGCTATTTTTGACTATCCTCTCGCATATCAAAAGAAAACCATCCTATTTGCCCTATATCTAAAATGATCAGGAATTCAACTACTTCTGTCAGCCACTGCTATCATCTCAGCCACCATCATCCCTCATAAAGATTACTGCAATAAATCTCCCTGTTTCTACTCTCCATCCCTTATAATGTAGTCTCAGTTAAGGCTACTCCTCTTCTTTAAAATGTAGATCAAATCATGACACTTAACATTCTTAAAACCCTGAAATATCTCCCAAGTCGCCCAGAGTAACAAAGTTTTCCCAATAATGCGTTCAAACCTCTAACTGTTCTGTCCAGTGCAATAAGCACTAGCTATAGGTAGCTATCAAGCGCTTGAACTGTAGCTAGTATAAATTAAGAGATGTATTATAAGTATAAAATACACTCGATTTTAAAGACTACATGTTGAAATAATAACATTTTAGATAAATTGAGTTGTACAAAATTGATTAATAAAGTTAATTTTACTGTTTCTTTTTATCTTTTTATTATGGCTACAAAAATTTAAATTACATTTTTATGACTATCATTATGTTTCTAATGGATAATGCTGCACTATGTGATCTAGTCAGTTTTTTAATTTTTGTTTATTTGTTTGCTTTTTCTCTTTTCTTTTTTAACTCTCCACCTTGCTCATTCTATTTCAGTTTTGCTCGTCTCTGTTGTTCTTCTAACATGCCAAGTGTGGTCTTATCTCAAGGTGCTCACTATACTCCTAAAGGTTTGTGTTTCTCTCCCTCTTGTTATCTTCTTGGCCAATATCCTCACTCTCTTCAAGGTTTTGCACACATCTCAACTTCTCAGTTGAGGCCAACCCTGACTGATCTATTTAATAGTATAACCCTCCCACCTTTCTCTTCTGTAATTCTTATTGTTTCTTCACTATTTCTTACCTTCTAGTATAATATATAGTTTATGTATATATTGCATTTAGTATTTACAGTCTATCTCCCCCTTTTCCAGCATATAAGCTCTATAAGGGCAAGTACTTTGATTTGTTCATTCATGTGTCCTCTTGACTGGAACAGTACAGGTACACAGTAAGAAGCCAATAAATATTTTTTGAGAACTATGGCTCCTCCTTGAACACACTTTCACCACTAAGCAAAGTCTGCAGGGCTAGTAATTGCCCATCTGGAGCCTGCACTTTTCTTTTCTTGACCATGCTCCAAAACCCTGTGATTCCAGAATTCCATTTTCAAATAGCCTCTAGTCCTCATTCAGGGCCTGTGATACCAGCATCTTTCTGCCAGACAAAAGACTGCAACCAATGTCCATGCACCTAGGAAGGATGAGAGGTCCAGGTGCTTGCTTGAAGGGAGAGTATATAGATCTTGGATGTGTGGGCTAAAGTGTCCATTCATTTGTGTTCAAGGTCTCTCACAACGTAGGACAGAGGAGGGGCTAAATGCTGGAGTTCCCCTCTCTCCGTGTCACAATAATCCTGAGAAGTCCAAAAATTCTAATATTTTACCTGGTCTTCCAGGTTGTTTAATAAAGGCATATCTGTCAATGTTGGAGGATAAAACATATTTAATAATATCTGTTTTATTATAATAAATGATAAGATATAAGATATGTAGACCTCCATTTATACTCATGCTCCAGGTTCCACAGTTCTTAAGGATGAAGAAGCTGCCCCTAAACTCCTAGAGAAGTAGAATCCTGATGGGGCAAAGGTGGAGATGAAGAGTCAGGGACATATGAAATTATTCATGTCTGGTTTCAGATTGGAAATTTTGAGTCACTAAGAGCATTTCTGAGACACTGAGCATTTGAAATTGAAGAGATGAGTGATAGGGGAATAGAAAAGAGTGGTTAAAAGTTAGTAGTGGCATGCATTGTTTGTACACAACAGTTAGTTTGAAACTGTACCTGCCTGGAACAGTCGAGCCTTAAAGCCCTACAAGCTCCCCTTGGAACAATGGTTGAACTGTTAACCCTTTGAGTTCTTAAAAGAGACATCATAAACACTTTCTAATGACATTTGGTTTAAAGAGTAAAATTCTATCATTCATTATAGAAATAATTTATCCTTTAACATATACAATAATTATCAAGTGCTCTAGATTAGCTCTAGATAGCATTAAGATATGTTGGGGATGGAGGATGTATTAGCAATCCTTTCTCTAAAATATGTCACATATCCATCATTCTTTCTAATGGGCTCACCATTATTAGTTCCAATTCAACTTAAAACATGATTATTATCAAAAGCTATACAAATCCAATGGCCTATACTAAGATAAAGGAATACAGCAATGAATTTATTGGAGAAAATACAGGTAAAGCACACTCAGGTAAAAGAAGTGGCTTATAAGCAAAAAAATCAATGCCAGTATCAATTCTGCAGTATTTGTTAGAGGGATGGACTCTTTCTAGCTATGATTTGATAAAGATGTTAAGCCAGTTGATATGGCTTCTGGACCACACATTGGCAGAGGCTAATAATAAGGGCTCTAGTATAAGAAGTATTATAGGTATGGGCTAAGAACAATGCTGAACACATAGAGAAAGATCAAATGAACATAGAAGAGGAAACTCCAAGTGCCTTTAGTTACAAAATAAAGTAAACCATAACTAAGAACATCTTTGCATTCACATGTTATTTAATGTATTTACATTTAAATTAATTGCATTGTAAAATTTATGTACTTCTCATTCTAGAGCAGGGGTCTGCAACACCCCATGGCCTAGGAAGGTAATAGGGTGGCCTGTTTCTAATGGCTGTACAGCAGAAGGTGAGTGGTGGTCTAGCCAGCAAAGCTTCATCTGCATTTGCAGGCACTCACCAGCACTAGCATCAGGGCCTCAGCTCCACCTCAGATCATCAGGCATTAGATTCTCATAGGAGCGCTGGTCCCTGAAGCCAAAAAGGTTGGGGACCACTGTTCTAGAATATCATTAAATTATTCTTAGAAACACTTTTGTTGTCTTCATAAAAGGTCAGGTTAAAGCAACAGCTACTCCCTCTCTGAGATTCAGGTCCTAGAGGGATTGTCTGTTATAACTGAGATTCTGGTGTCTAAAATAAGCCTCCTTTTTTATCCATTGTTCTTGTTATTCTCTGGTCTTGCAAATAGCGTATCTGACTTAAACAAAAAAAAATGTTTTTGTTGTGTGAACTCTGGACATCATTATATATTAATGCTGAGGATGCATATGTTCAACTTACTTTGAACAAAGCTACCATAAGTGGGTGATATATAATTCACCTGTAGTGAATTATTTGATGATGATAACGATAAAGATCCTATTCACCTTTTCCTATATTCCCTTTCTCCTACCCAGACAAAGGATATAAATGATAGGGGGGCAGGGAATAAGATGATAGCAAATCTCTCAAACCAAGATTTGTTGCTCTAACCTTTCTTGTCTAGAGGTGCTCATGAAACCAAAGAATTTTTAAAGAATTATAAGAGATAAATATAAAATTCTTATATTTATAAACAGCAAACTACCTCGACTTCAATCTCCTAAATTTTCTGGGTTTTAGTATTCACAGTCACATTCTTTCAGGTACTCTTAAAACCTGTGAACAAATGTCTTGAAATATATCAATAGGAAACTTCACTACAGATAACATGAGCTACAATGTGTAGACTGCAAATAAAATCACAAGAAACAGTTTAATAATGGCAGGATTACTTACAGCTTAATGCTGAGAGTCACTAGCATGGTTATAAGTTAATATTGGCAGATCACTAAGCAATTCTGGTAAAAGTCAAGAGATATCTAAAAGTGTTAATTAACTTTTACAATCATGTCAGTTATCCATTGTTCCTCTCTTTTCAGGCATCAGAAAGAATCTTAGTAGCACAGCAGTTTTCACTATCTCAGATCTTGTTATGAAAATAAAAAAAAAAAATTTAAACACACAGCCTTATCTAAGGAAAGCATTATTGTAAGAAATGCAGGCTCAACTGCCAGGTATATCTGGACACAAAACCTAGCCTTCCTACTTACTAGCTTTGTGATCTTAGTCAAATTGTTTATTCTCATTAAGCCTCAGTTTCTTCAGCTTTTTTAAAAAAGCTGTATTTTTAAAATAGCAGTATTTCTATTATAAAGGTTTTGTAAGATTAGAAGATATAACAAAAGGGCCTAACAAACAATAAGTGTTCAACAGATACTAGCTATTACAAATATTATATTTGGTAATAGCCAAGATGAACTGTCTGTGGAGAATCTGATTTGAAATCCAAAATAATTATAACATATTACATAAGAACTGTTGTTTTTAATTTTTTTATTATGTGACTTTGGAATGTTTTTATCTTGCCTCTTCAAGTTGCAATTTATTCCTAAATTAAGGAATTCGTTTCTTAAATGTTTTCTGTGTACGTTATAGCTCTTAGTACAGACTCTGGCACTGAACAGATGTTCAATAATGGCTGTTGAATGCAGAGGAATTGAAAACTAAAAAGCTCTGCTTAAGGCCTTTTGAGATATTGTTTTTCATGGAAAATGATTTCATAAACTTTCTGCTAATAAAATCATTGAACAACAACACATCATGACTTGCACTCAAGGACCACAGTGGTAAGTAGAAATCATCAGAATGCCCCAGAAAGGAGAGAACCATGACTCTGGTTCAGTAAGTCTTAGTCCAGGAAACTGCCTATTTTGTTAGCCAAAGAGTGAGTACCCACCTAAAGGTGCCTCTCTCCTTTAGTAAGCTTCTGCTGACTAAAACTGATTCATTTGCATTGTCAATGTACAGCTTCTGTAGTTGCTTTGGTCAAGGAGTGAACACAGGTGAACATCATTAAAGCTTTAAAATTCTTAGAAAATTTTCTAACAAGGGACAATTTGTTCTGCTCATGGTATTTGATGAAGAAAATCAAAAGAAATGAAAAAATAAAAGAAATCTGACTTCTCATACCATATTAATAATAAACCTAGAAAAAAAGACATGGTTTGTATTAAAGAACAAACATTTATAACCTTTTCTCCCATATAATATTTTAAGGACAAAATGTAAAATCTGCAGTTATAAACTTCCCAGGATTTTCAATGGATGCCATTCAAAATTTAAAAGATTGCATTGCTTCACTGGATTTTCCATTTACCTCCAGATCATTCCAGAAAAAAAAAAAAGTCTATTATTTTTAAATTTCTATTTCATTTCACAATTCATAATAACTGCTAATTTCCTTGTATTCGACACAATCTCATTATTCTTTTATTCTAGTTGATTTTCCATAATTTGGTCCTTAGTGAGAGTAGTAGATAGTTCCTTAAATATTCCTTTGTCTACCTTAAGATTTATGTGATTGCAGTAACTCGTGATTCCTGAAAATTTACTTCCATGTTTAGGAAGAATTTTACGCACATTAAAAGCACTTATACATTCATTCTTGACTAAATATGTAAACCTCCGTTTCCTAGATTTTCTCCTACTCAAATTACACATCGAATCTATGTTCATTGGTTATTTTACTTTAATACAAGTATCACTTGAAAATATGCCTCTGTAGTGTTAAAACCTTCTTTGGTAAGTCAAACTAGTTCTGAATTCTTAGCTTCTACTTCAGTGTTTTAGTCTAATGTACTCATAGTCAATTAGATATCATCCACAAATAATACTAATATATTCCATCAGTCAAGACATCCAGAAATATAATAGTGATTATTTATGATCTGCAGACCTGAAATTAAATAAATCTGTAGTATCATAGAATAGAGTAAGGAGTGAAGAACTATGGGGGTACATGGGGAAGGAAAGCTCCTTATGTTGGTAATGACTGTAGAATTTATGTGCTCTCTGACAGTGACTAATGTTATAGCAAATTGTAACCTTTCTACCACTAAGATTTTCCATTAAGTTTCCCTAGGCAATTAATTTCTGTCTCTGCCCCTTACAGCAAGTCTAAGAATTTCTAAAGCAGAGAACATTCTTAACAATAACATAATATTAAGATATTTACCAGAAAAAAATAGTAAGCATATAGCAAACATTACCTATTCTTGCTGCATATAGAGAAAGAAAGTGACTGACTATATATCTCATTCACATGTGAAACCTCCAAATGTGATGGTGAATTTGGCTTTGGAATGTTGCTTTCAGTTTTCCACTTTCCCTAGAACTCCAATGATTATACTACCCTAGCAAGCAGGGACTCAAAGTCTGTTCTAATTAGATTTGGAAAAATAGAGTAATGTGAAATGTCATGTACCTGACTGTGGGAGGGTTGAATCCACGCTCATTTCACACAGCATGAAATTATACTATATGGGCAGAGAATCAGATCCAATTCTTCCCCGCAAAACTGCTAACTCTCAGCCACTTCCAGCCAGTCTCTCAGATGCTAGTGCTATTACAATCCCACGTTCTAAGGCCATTCATTCATCACCAGCCACTTAGCCAGCTCTTAACTCCTGACTTCCTAGAGGTGATCACCTTAGCTCCACTGAAAAGAGGACTACTTAACTCCCCTCTCTTAAAGTAATTATCTGTTTCTTTGTCCTCTATATCTTTCTTAGCTGGCCAGAAAGTTCTTACTAGTCCTCCTTCAGGTCTACATTCCCAAATGGTCCTTCATCTCTTAATCTTATCTCAGTTACATCCCTGTATCATAGATTTGTTACACTAGAATTACATTACACAAATTAAGTTGGGAGTTTTGTAGATCTATTTACATAATCACATACAAATCTCAATTTCATGTGTCTATATTTCAAAAATAATCTATACTGTAAAAAATTTCATCATCTCTAATTTAAAAATATATAAAATTTTTCCATGTGTTTATGCAAGTAGGGTTACATTTTAAATCTGAATTCCAAATCGACGATTTAACACTTTTCTATAACTATTTAAAATATAGTATTGAACTTATTTTTTTCCCCAAGAGATATACTCATTAAGCTCCAGTGATTTGGAGAACTAAATTTTAACTGAAATTATACGTACTACATAGTAAGAATATTTGGAGACCTTTGAATTATACATTGATTTACTATAGATAGCATTTAAATAAAAAAGAAATGATTAGTTGTCAGAGCTTTCATACCACCAAGGCTACACATGAATTAAAGCATTGTAATTTTTATTTACATTGTACTTATGATGAGTGTTTTTCTCCACAGAGAATCAAGCTGGTGAGGGAAATGAAGCCCAATGATTAAATTTGGGTGCTATAGTCTGAAAGGTCTTAGACTCTTGTCTCCTTTACTTATTGACCTGTATAATTTATTTAAACTTAATTTCTCTTTTGAAAAATAGGATAAATTCCTGCTAAATGTGAAGATCTTCAAAAAGTGACCAATTTCATCATCATATTATTGGTAGTGCAATTATGCAAATATTTGCAAATAGTTTACATAGTTTAAGAATGGCAAATAACATGCAAGCAAGTATACATTTGATATTGAAATTGATTAATTAAATAATTGGAGCTACATAGTGTATAAGGGTGTGGACTCATCAGTCTGCCTGTTATAGGCTGAATTATGACCCTTCAGAATTTATATGTTGAAATCCTAACTCCCAGTACCCTAGAATATGACTATATCTGTATTAGGTCTTTAAAAAGGTAATTAAATTAAAATGAGGTCAATTAGGGTGGCCCTAATCCAAAATGACTGATGTCCTTAAAAAATGAAGAAATTAGGACAGACACGCACACACACACACACACACACACGGAAGACAATGGAAGAGACATAGAAAAAGATAGTTATCTACAAGCCCATGAGAAAGGTTTCAGAAGAAATCAACTCTGCCGACACCTTGATCACAAACTCCCAGCCTCCAGAATTGTTAAAAAATTAATTTCTGTTCAAGCCACTCAGTCTGTGGTTCTTTGTTATGGCAGTCCTAACTAACTGGTCCAAACTTAACATGCTGCCTAAGTTCACATTCTAGCATTTAGCAGCATTATATTGGGTACAATGATTGATTCTTCTGTGACTCAGTTTCTTCATGTATAAAATGGGAATATTAGGTTCCCAAATTCCCAAGGTTATTTTGAGAAGTAAATCTCTATAAATTGCTTAAGAAAAGGCCTGACTTATAACAGGCTGTCAGTATTAGTTTTTACTGTTCTTTTTTTCCCCCCGCCGAATCTAGAATCTTTATTCTTGTTTGATATGCTGCCTCTGTTGCCCAGCATATATAAAAAAAAACATGTTTTTCTCTTTCTAAAGCAATAACTGTGTATCACCAAAGTTTAGATGAGAAAACTGCTTGATATCATTTCAATCTACAATTGAGAGTGACAGTTTCATGTCTGAGGTCTTTTATAAATGTGATCTTTCCACTCTCGAAATTTGAAGGAGGGAAATGGGCCTTCATGAAATGATGTATGACAACAGCTGCCTCTTTTGAAAAGCATATGAGAAACGGCCTTTGAGGATTCAGAAGTTAGAGGTGACTGCCTTTGCAACTAGTCTGTTGTTATTTTTAAATGAAAAGGGTGAGCAATTTCAGAAATAGTAGAGCCAAAGTATCAGGATTGGATTTGACAAGACTGCCAAGATACATGTTAATGTCTGTGAAAATATTTATCTGTAAAAAAACCCACAGAAAAACAGAAAACGAAAGGCTTAATTAATTTCTAAAGGATAAATACTTGCTTGAGTGATCTCTTCCAGTGACAATAAGGTCTTACATTACTTATGATTTCTTAATATTCAAGGCAAATGAAAACAGCAGATATTCTATAGATATCTGTGGGTACAGTTAGCACTACAGACATAACGTAAATTGAGATCAGGGGTTTGAAGACCAGATAATAAAATGCTTTTCATATTTAAGTACCTTTCTACAAGACACAAATTTCTAAGTGTCTATTTACCATCCTGATAATTATATTAACTTATAATTATTTAATGTTTTCTGTATATAAAGCATTTTTATGTGTCATAACACTTTCTGAACACATCAACTCTTTGATTTATCTCTACTTTATAGATAAAGTAACTAAAATTAAATAATTTGCCCAAAATCACAAAGACAAAAAAATGAAGGAGGAAATATATTTTAAAAATCTGTTTTATTCCAGAGTTCAAAATCTCATTTTAGATATTTATTTCAAAAACTGTTCCCTGAAAATTGTTCCCTGTTGAAAGGAATATCCATTTATATATGGTCCAAAATTGTGACAAGAATAACAAACTCTTTCTAAGTTTTCTTTATGAGGGAACATTAGCTAAGTCAGAACATCTGTCAAAACTGACTGTAACATGATTCTGATATTTCTAAATTCTAAATATATTGTACAAAAAAAGTTTAAAATAATATTCTTATAGGTGCCAAGAATCTAGAAATCTTTTCAAATGAATATGTAGAATCAAATGAGATTCTGTACATGACTGTACTATGTAAATATGACAAAATGATCCTAATGTAAAAGAATTGAGTACCAATTCCAGGACCACCAAGAATGGAGGTGGAAACAGCAAATTATTTTAATTTAGAGAGCTACTTCTTAACTGTATGACCTATGTCACGGTACTTGGCTGAACCTATGCTTTCTTAATCCAATTTTTGAAAAAGAAAATGAAAGACTGTTATTTTTTTTTTAAATTTAGAATCTAGAAAATTAATATCTATAAGCAATGGGCACATACTAGGTATTTAATAAATATTCACTTGAGTTCCATTCCTCAAAAATTCCTTAAGTCTCTGTGTTTTCCACTTCATCAGTCCAT
The DNA here is from genome assembly GCF_000325575.1 of Pteropus alecto. Classification (NCBI taxonomy): domain Eukaryota; kingdom Metazoa; phylum Chordata; class Mammalia; order Chiroptera; family Pteropodidae; genus Pteropus; species Pteropus alecto. The sequence continues at coordinate 1,329,112 of NW_006433946.1, forward strand.
CTATCAAGCCATTCATCCATCCTTTTATTCATGTACTCACCCACTCATTCATTCACCCATCCAACTACTCACCCACCTACTCATCCATCCATCTATCCATCCATCCATCCATCCATCCATCCATCCATCCATCCATCCATCCAATCTTCTTTCCATCCATTAAATTACTTATTCCACAAATGTTTATTGTTCACCTAATATGTAAGAAGTACTGTCCTCGGTGCTGGAGATACAGTGGTAAACAAAACAGACACGGTCCCCACTGTCACTTCCAATCTTAGTCTAAAGACAAGATTGTATTAAGAGAAAAAGTTCAGGCAAGAAAAATAAACAGTGACTTGAAAGCTAATTCTTATATCTTTGTTTCCTTAAGCATAAACTCACATTTTAAAATTCTATGCATTAAACATCTCTTCATCTTCTATAAAGTTACTCTGCATTCTATCATACATTGCCCACTTCCATTTCTGAGAAATAATTTGCATTTTTCTTTTGACATGATTTCTTACCAAGACATGCACTTGTGTATCTGTCTCTGTCTGTCTGTCTGTCTCTGTCTCTTTCTTTTCTCTGATCTCTCTGTGTTCAGTAGCCTCAAATTAACTACTTCACCCTCAAACATCTCACAACCTTTTATCCCTTTACTGGAATTTTACAGTGAGGAAATCGCATGGTGTCTTATAAGATGGTGTATGTATTATTTACAAGCTACATATATATTGATTTCAAAATATTTTTTAAGTGTCATGACTTTTTTTGCCTATTTTGATTTTGTTTATTCAACAAGCTGTATTTATAGTGCATTAGAAGTTGTGTTTTACTTTGTGTTATTAAATCCCCACGGACCTAGCATCTAGCTTGTGGTTTTGAAACATGCTCTCTTGAAATCCACTTTGAAATCCACATTTTGTTGAAGAAATTTCAGATTCCATGTGTGGAGAAATAAATGTACAAGATGAACCTGAAACACCTTGTTATATCAGATAGCAAGAATACTATCACAAATTGCTGTGGTCATGTCAAAAAAGCTCAAAAGCTAATTGGAAAAGACACTTTCTGGCCAATAATGAGACCATTTGAATTTCAAAAATGGTAATAATTACAAATTATTGAGTCCCACAAAATGTATTTAAATCTATGAGTTCATAATATTAATGAAATTAGTCACCTTTAGACAATAATATAAAACCAATTCATTTTCTTAATAACCGGTAAATAAAAGAAAAAAAAACATTTATCCTTTTTTTCTATATGAGCTATAACAATGGCTAACTAAATAAATTAAATACTGTATGTCTTTATAAACTATTTCAACTAATAAATAGTTAATAAGTATTGATCAATATTGGTTTATTAATTGTAACAAATTTTAAAATCTTACTACTGTAAGACATTCACAATAAAGGAAACTGAGTGTGAACTATATAGGAACTCTCTGTAATTTCTTCACAATTTTCCCATAAACCTAAAACTTTTCTAAAAAATAAAATTTATTTTAAAAATCAGAGCAGTAGCATTCTGAAATTCCCCATAAATTAAGAGTTCTAGGTATTCATCAGCAATGACTGATCATTACAAATGATATCACAATAATAGAGAAAACTGATGAGAGACAATTCTGTACTGTGTTTCTGCATGGCTTATAACAGTTTTTGCTCTGGACTGTTTTTTCAAGGATATGTGTATAGCAAACAACATTAGAATATAACAATAGTTTCTCCCTCTGAGATAGAAAGAAACTGCTAGCAGCCATCTTTAGAAGACTGAGATTTTCTTATCTCAGAGTTTTTCAGCTGTGACACAAATCCATTTTGTGTACAGTATCCACCTGTGCTCACTTCCCAATCATCCCCATGACAAGGTCAAACAATGTAAACATGAAGCTCATGCTGATTGCTGTGCCACAGAGTCCTATGTGTTCTGCCAACATGAGGGCCAGGCTGAGTTATCAGCTTGCAAAAAAGCTAAAGTCTCAGACCTCTTGACAGTTCTCGACAACAACCAGTCACTGTGTATGCCTGGCTGAATACAGCATCACCTATAATTTCACAAATGAGATTAAACGTAAATATGATAAAGTCTCTGGATCTAATCGGCAGTTTGATGAACTTTATCGTGAGTAAGCAATCAACAAGACACAGGCTCTGAAAACCTCTACAGAAAAATTTTGAGTTTCAGGGGTGACCAGCAAAGTGCTATTTCTTGATGTAGATTCAAGAAATGTAGAATACAAATGTTAAATGCATAAAAATATAGGCATTTAAAAACTCCTTAAGCTATGTTATTTGTTTTGTGAAATTTTCAGTATTTGTGTTATATTCACAATATAAAGATTATTAAAAGAAGTAATCAAGTGAAAAAAAAAAAACCAGGAAGTACACAAAGGCGTCTCTTCTCCCTATCTTACCATTTGATATCTGAAATTTAAGAATCAATTTCAGATTGCATGGTATTCCTTTCTATCAAATCCTCTCTATTCAAACTCAGAAACTGAATATGTTAGTAAGCACATTTATGCAATCTAGGCAGAGAAGATGACATGTCTAATGGTCAAGTTTCTTAAGAGCTTGGTGGGTTCACAGGTCTAAACGCCCCCGATAAAATGAGACCATGGGAACAGCAGACCTAACTGGAAAAAGGTAGAAACTCAGATTTTTTTATCTTTCACGCAGTGGGATTTTAATGGAGCTGTAAACAGGGAAATTAGGCTCTGGTTTGTTTTGTAGAATTATCTTTCTGGTTGCAGTGTAAAAATGAAGTAGGGTGATAAGAAGTTAGTAGAAAGTTGGTAGAAAGAAGAGTTAGGAAAATTTTGCCAGGTAAGAGATGATGAAGGCAGTAAATAAACAGCCAAGGCTGAGATTCAAGCCATCTGTCTAAGATGGAATAATGATTATTTTTGTGACTTACTGGATAGAGGAATTAAGGAAGGACAAAAAAAATACAAAATGACTAGTTTTTAGCTTGGGAAATGGGGATGTCATCAACTGGGATAAAGAACAAGTTCGTGGGAAGAATTTTCCCAAATACTATATGAACTTTTGGTTATCTGAAGTTAAACTAACATTTTCTTCTTTGCAAATCATTTTAAATAATATTATGTGTATGTCTGTGAAACCTGGATAGGATGTATATATGTCTGATATTTTTCAGTGCATTTAATATGTTTTAACTTAAAAATAAATTATTATGTTTTTAGCTATAATTTCATATATATTTATGTATGTCAGTTTATATTATTCTTTACATAGATATAAAACAGTAGCTCTCAACTGGAGGAGTCTTTTGCTCCCCAGGGGACATTTGGCAATATCCGGAGACATTTAGAGTGTCACATTTTGAGGGACCTGGCATCCTGTGGGTAGAGACCTGGGATGTTAGTAAATATCATACATGTATAGGACAGTCCTTGCCTGCCCTCAATAAAGAATTTTCAGGTTCAAAATGTCAAGAGCACCTAGGTTGAGAAACTCTGCTATAGACTTATCGCTTTAGGGCAACTGTTTAATTTTATTACTTGTAGAGTTGCCTTGGGGGTTTTCTAGAAGTAGTGAAAACTAACTGTCCTCTACTGGACTGTTAACACAATCCATATATATATATATACACATACATATATACATACATACATACATACATATATATATATATACACACACACACACATACATACATATATATAAAATGAAGATTTAAATTAATATTCTTATGACTACAGAGTAGTGATTACTGGTGGAGTGGAGGAGGAAGAAGGAAATAGATGGAGTAAAGGGGGTCAAATATAGGGGATTAGGGGGAGGGAGAAGCGAGTAAAGAGGATCAAATATATGGTAACTGAAGGAAACTAGACTTTGGGTGGTAAACATACAATAGAATATACAGATGTCAAATGATAATGTACACCTGAAAATTATATAATTGTATTAACCAATGTTACCACAATAAACTTAAAGAGTAAATTAATTAGTTAATATTCTTATATTAATATCCATTTTCTCAAACTAAATTTATCATATACATATCTAAAAACATAAGCAAGTAGAAAAATAGATATGATAGAGATAGCTGATAGCGATGGCTATAAGGATGGTGGTTGGATGGATAAGTCAATATCTATTCACATACATAAATTAAACTAAAATAAGTACTCTTTATTCTTTTTTCACTTTGTAACCTAATTTTGAAGTAGCAAAGCTTTCTACATTGATTTTTCTTTTCATTCACTATTAAAAAGCTTGCCTAATGCAACTCAAGGACATTAAGACTAAGATGTTATATTTATAAACAATAAACAAAGTCAGCCATTTCCTTAATTGGCATAATCCTCCTTTCTCTCTGAGATGGTTTCTTTTACTAGAAAAAGTATATTTTACAGTCTCCAAGCTACCCTCAGCAATCGAACTAGTTTAAATATAAAAATACAACACTGTCTCCTTGGTAGGAACAAATGAAAAAAATGAATGGTCTCCTCCTAACTTTTTACAAATGCTTATAATCATCTTTTTAGTCATTCTCATTTATTGCATTCCCTTTATGCCAACCAACAGAGATATATGATGTTTCCTTCTCCTGAATCAACTTCACTACCTTCTTCTTGGGGATAGATTTATTAATCACACCAGGCTTCAGCAGAGGTTGACAACACTGGATTATGTCTCAAGGGTGGCTGCTAGTTTCATGATGTACTCATTAGAATCAGAGACATCAACAGCTTTCTCATGTCCTACAGCATGAATGTGGGCACTGACTCATTCTCATTCCAATCACTATCTTCATCATCTTTATCATCATCACAGCACTAGTGTTTTATATGCACATTACAATTTATAAAGCCCTTCAACTTAAATATCACATTTAACCTTCAATGCATAACTTAACAATTCACTAAATTTCACTAGATTTTTTTCAGAATTGTTAAACTATAAAATGTGCCAAGGTTTTAAGTTTATGAAGTAAAAGAATCTTAGGAAGGAACTGATATTAATAAAATTATGACAAAGGTGACATTTGATTTCATGCTCTTGAATTACAGCACTGAAAAATATTTCACCTCCCTTTCCTAAAACTTGCTCTTTTAATCCTATATTAATTTCCTTAAGCAGGCCCCAGTCCTAATATCTGATGCAATATATACTAGCTGACACAGAGATATAAAACTTATAAAATAAAATAATTCATGTTAAGGTCTGTTTAGGTGACACAGTTACCTCAAATCCCTTGTAGAAAGTGTTAGTGTACAAAAAGATAAAACAAATCAAGTCATGGAGATTAAGTTGCTTCAGAAGGATGCTTTTTACTGCTCAAATGCACTGCCGCTGCTTTTATTCGCAGCACTACAACTATGATTATTATATTACTCTTACTACCATTACTTCTACTCTTATAACTGGTTACTTTTATGAGCACCTACTATATAGCAGGTACTGTGCTCAACGTTTTTACATAAAATGTCAAATTTAATTATCATTATCTCCATCTTACCTTTCTTTAAAAGATGTGTAGTTTGATTTGTTCAATTATACCACAATTCCTCCACTATGTTCCACAGTATAGACAGTCCCCTATGCTGCATAAACATGAGGCCATGGCTGATTACCTAATTTTGATAATTAACTGTTCCTGCATTATGACAAAATAATTTATCAATACTGAAATTCTATGAAAGGGGAAACAACGATAGGTACAACAAACAAAAACATTTTATGCATCAGAGTTCTGTTGAAAAATTGTTATATTTTCTGACATTAGACCAATATCCTCAGTATTTTACCCCCAAAATCTGCCATAGATGTTAGAAGAGATGTTACCACTCCTACTATAACAGTAACAAAAAGTAAATATCACATTTGAAATAGAAAGTAGTAATTTAATTATTTAAATATTAAAAATAATAGTTTAAATCATTGAAAACAATTGCGAAAACTCACAGATATAATCACTATAATCTTTATTGCTATTAGTTTTTTTAATTACCATAAAGATATAAATATGCTATCTGCAAAAATATGTCTGAAATAATCACATTTGGATAGCTCTGGTATTAAAAGACGTTTCCCTAAGTAACAGCTCTACTCTTCTATTTTACTTCAGAGACTATAGTGCAAGTAAGAAAGCAAAACAAACAAACAAAAAAACCAAAAACAAAATTGTCATAGATATAAGTGTTTTTTAAGTAATAAGGTAATTCAAAGCAGAAAATAAAGTCAATACTATAACTAGAGGAAATGAAAATATCAGAATCTGAGATTTTGAGTAATTCTGGCAACATGAAACTTGAAAAAATAATCCCTTTCACATGTAATTAAGAAAATCACTGGCTTCTATATGTTTCTATAAACTTGTTACTTAAATACATTTACTTTTATTAATGTATAAAAATCAAAATATAGTCATGTTTAAGGAAAAAAGGGCAAAATGTATTTTTATCATTACATTTTTAAAATCATCTCAGTAAAAATCTTTCGATATCAAATTTATTTTCAGACAGTAAAATGAAAAGATAAAATATCATTTTAAGTGACATGAGGCAAATGAGTTTTAAAAAATATTAGAAAATATTCTATTTTATGTTTAAATACCATTAGGTATTTATTTTTAAGTCAATATATTTAAAATATTATATTAAAAATTTTGGAAATGCTACTTAAAAAACCAATATCCTATATTTCTCTAAGGGCATCATAGGCTTCAGAACACATTTTGCTCAGTTTCATCTGAATTCTATCACATTATTGTAGAAAAGATGGAGCAAATGAATGCTCATAAAGGGAATTTTAAGATCATTAGTATCCAAATTTTGTATAATTTATTCACCTCACACACTAGGTTATGAGCTTCAGTTAGCAAATTATGTATCCTTTTTTGTTTAACAGCAATCTCCTGTACGGTGCCTAGCATTATACTTTATATATAACATAGTAATTATTAAATATTTATTACATTGTTAAATGGGCTGAGGATTCAATTTACAACTCTCAATTTCTGACATTTAAGGTTCTAAGAGGACAAATGCCTAAATGTGTCCTCTGAACATGTTTTAGAGATAAACCGTTCAAAATTTTAACTTAAATTTTTTTCAACATTCATTTAATTTTTATTTCTTCATTCAGTAAGTATTTAATGAATGCTTGCTAACTGCCAGGTCTAAGCTTTATTTGAAAGAATATCTAGCTGAATAAAATCAAAATTCTTTCTAAAAGCTTAGCATGTAATAGGGAACTGCAATAAGTACATAAGCAGCTTCACTTAAGGTAGAAAGTGTTACATAAATATTATAGAAAGTGATACTGATGAAGAATTTTGAAGATTTCCAGTTGACATACATCAGTAAATTATGATATAATGCAGAGAAAAACTCAAATATTTCAATCTTCCAATCTCTTGATTATCATTTATAAACTTGGTAGCTAATATGAAGAATTACCAAAGAAATAGTAACATCCTGAAAATTTATGAGCAAGGCCTCACAAGTTTATAGAAACATCTATAGAGCCAATGATTTACTTAATTATATGATGGCCATTTAAGTTTTATTAAGAAATCAACAAGGAACATCACACTGAGAAAGGATCAAAAGGAGATTTCATTGATAAACAGAGATAAAGATATGTATACAGAATATGTTCTGAAGATGATAGCAACCATAAAATCAATGTCATCCAGTATCAAAGCAAACAGTCAAGAGGAAACCAAATTAGCATAATCTGGAATTCAATAATATTATTTTCTCATAGAATTAGAACATTTTATTTTAGTAATTTATTCATTAGTTAAAAATGTGCAAGTTCTCATTACACATAGCATTTATTATTTTATATCCTTGATTCAATAATATGCTAAGGTTACTTAAAATTAATCATTTGGAATATTAACACAATTTTTTCTGTAGTGACCTTAACTATGTAAGACAAGCTAGAGTCTGATAAAGTATCAAATATATTTTTACTGAAACTATATTTAGGCTACATAATTATTCATTAATTACATTAATTATATATTAAAATTCCCATAATCTATGAGATAAGCATATTTATTTATGTACTAAAATAATGTAATAAAAATTTCAAACCGTTTTGCAGTTATTTTTCTCTTGCTTTCTCCTTCAAACTAAATATTCTTTCATTTTTTTTTTTTTTCATCTCACAAACTTGTGCTTCCAAACTCCTTTAGGCATCATTGGCTTTTCAGATGTACAGCATAGGCTTCAATGAAAACACCCTCAAGTTTTAACTGTGAATGGTTTATAGGCACAGTTCATAAAAATCGTTTTTCTAATGCTTGATGCTGAAGCAAATGGAGCATCATTTCAAGAATCGCTTTGCCAATTCCCCAAAATTTTACAATGGGAAATATTAAAACATAATAAGTTTTAATGCAGATTTTAGTCAGGGCCAAAAAGGTTATGATTAATGTCACAGATATATTTTATTTATTGTTCTGCTATATTTTTGCCAGCTGTCCAAATGTGTGAGACATTTTCAAACCATAAACTGAAAGTGATCATTGAATTCAATAAAGTAATACAGTAATAGGGGATTTCTAAGTTTTCAGATTACAACACTAATGAGAATAAATAAAAGCAGTAACTTTTTATTTTATCCATTTATTTCCTTTTAATTTCTTCAAGAACTTTGTGGAGTAAGTGGTTACACTTAACTATTTCATAAGTAGGTTCTTGATGATTCAGTGACTATTTCCCTTTTTTTCCCTGCCTCTCATCCCCTCACCTTGCTCTCTCCAATTCACAAAAGAAATTCCATTTCTACTCACTGAGAACCTATTCAAATAAAAGCCAAACCCAAATTAGTGATGCACATTCCTACCAAACAAAAGAGTTTAAAGCCTCCTTTTTTTTCCTTCTTCTTGTTTTGCCACTGAGGGTATATAATACAAATGAAGAATCAACATGAAAACAAATTCAGGGTCCAACATTTTTTTCCCAACCCTTCTCACAAAATTCTTGAATTAAAACAGAGATTCAGAGAAGCTTTACATTACCTACCTATATGGAGACAGGGCATAAAACAACAGTATTTCAAAAGTATGTTAAAGCATGTCTTCTCTATTAATTAAAGTGTAGCTGACATACAATATTATGTCAGTTTCAGGTACAACATAGTGCTTTGACATTTATAAATCTTACAATGCAATCACTACACTAAGTCTAGAAACCATCTGTCACTATAAGCATGTCTTCGTTATCAATACAATGACAAAAATTAAGACAACTGAAAAGGATACTAATAACTCCACCAATTTTTTTTTTGTAAAAGATATCCCTTTACTTGTAGAATTGGATACACAGAATCTGAACAATATGTTAGAAAAATATAAATTCATTTAGGTTTGAAACAAAAGTATCTCTTTGCCTAAAAATGTTCAAGTTCTTTAATGAGAAGAGTCCTGAACTACCTCATTTATGGTTTATTCTATGGAAGCATACTTAGGCTAATTGTATGCTAAACTACATATACTTTTTCTTCAAAGTGTGGATTAGCTCTTTCTCAATATAATTTCTGCTTTAGTGTATTCATAAAGTTGAAAGTTGAGGAAGCCTCTAGGTGTGGTTGAAGATGGAGATCTGAATTGAACACTATGACAATTCTTAACATTGCCCAGAGTGGCTTCAAGGGAACACTTACAGAGCACCATTGTACTAAACTACTGTCTCGGGGAGTCTCAAATTGCATCTGCACTTTTATTATCAGCGACTACAACTAGACCAGTCTCTTTGTCTTTGTAACAGCAATGCCCAAGATAGCGCATAGTAAAACGTCCATGGATATAGGAAGGAAGAAGGAAAAAAAGAAGGGAAAGAAGAGAGAAGAAAAAATTCACTTTATTATATAACACAGTGGGACAACTGTAAGAACTCTCAGTAGTGGCCCAAATTGTGCCTATTAGCTTTACAACTTTGGGTAAATTACCTAAACCTTCTATAATCTCTAAAATTCCTTCCAGGTTAAATTTTACTACAAGAAAATTTTCTCATTACAGAAATATTGTTTTAGCAATTTAATGTTTATTCCTCTAAATATTTTCACTACACCGTACATAAATATTCAATGACTATGTTGAAATGCATAAATTCATGGAATCTCCATAAGAAACTAGTATAATCAATGATTTCAAGTTCTTGTACATTCTTTATAATGTTCATAAAACTGAAATCAGGAAACATAATAAGCTCCACTCTTAAATAATTGACAGTAAGGAAAGCACTTAAAACCTTTTACTGGTTTTGTCCAACCAACCTGAATTCACCAACTAACTCCAAGGTATGAAAACATATTATAGAGAAAACTAAAAAATTGGTGTAAAAGGTTGAAACAGAGACCTAGACATACTTTTAACATTCAATTTCCATGGACTGAATTTTGTAGCTCCATCTTGCTCTCTTCACAGAACAGCCTCACTTGAAAAGACACATGGTCAAAGGAAGAGTTGGTACTAACTCTATCAGAAAGAGAACGTACAATTAAACTACAAGTTTGTACACTGTTTACTTAGTTTATTTTATTTGTTTCAAATTAAATCTTTTGAAGAATAAGCTAATTCACAACTGATGAGGATATTCTTCAATTATTTATCAATGTTAAGAAGTCTTATTCAAATGTGTGCCTCATTTACCTCCATTTCATTTACTTCCTGCACACAATTTTTCAATGTAATTAGTAACAGAATTCATAGGAAGGATCATCTTGCAAATGCCAATGTATTTATTATCAATTATCATACTTGTCTCAAAAAAAAAAACAATGTTTGGGATTTATGCATTCTAAAATACTTTATTTTCAATGAAAACATTCTCTCAAAAAGAAAGAAGTATTAAGAAAAGAGGTCTCCTTCCAACTGGTAAATTATTCTTTACTAATATTATTCTATTTAAATTTTACTCTGAAAATCTTTTCTGTGCCTAACTGTGGGTATCTAGGATTATTTAAGATTCATTGAGCATAAGAAAATATTCTTGATAATACAAACTATTATAGTTCATTTCATTTTTACTATTTTGCATTCACTTGTGCAGAACAGTCAGACAAATTATGTTTTCACCTTTTGTTGAAATTGAAGATAACTCATGGGAGGTTTATATATTAACATAATATGTCATTTGCATCAGCTATTCCATTGAAGTTTTATAACCAAAGCTGAATCAATTAAAATAGATAAATCTCTAATAAAGTATAACTCTACACCAGAATTTCATCACTCATTCTCTTGGGAATGAGCAAGGATACCTAAGGCCAAATTTACTTAATTGTTTCACGATAAAGTCTTGTATTTAATCACAGACTTCTTCAAAGGAATTCTTGACAGTTTTAATTAATTAGCTTCATTCCTGTTCATTCACAGAATTGAAAGAATATATATCCTTTATCTTAGCTGAAAAGTCTTTATTTATTTATTTATTTGTTTGTTTATTTATAACCTTCAGACTATCGTAGAAACAGAGATTCTACCATGGGAATGGAAGGTGAATCATGCTCTCTAGTACCTTGGTACTCCCTTATCTGAGATCCCCAGATGCTTGAAACTGCAGGTAGTAACGAATCCTATATATACACTATGTTTTTCTCTCTCTATATATATATACCCATGGTAAAGTTTAATTTAAAATTAGGCACGATAAGAGATTAACAATAATAACTAATAATAAAATAGAAAAAATTATAACTATATACTGTAATAAGTTATGTAAATGTGGTCTTTCTCAAAATGTCTTATTGTACTGTGCTCATCCCTCTTCCTATGACAATATGAGTTGATACAATGCCTATTTGATGAGATGAAGTGAGGTAGGGAATGTAGGCATTGTGATGTTGCATTAGGCTACTATTAACCTGAAGAGAGGTAAGGAGGAGCTTTGGGAGATCCTGGATTATTGAGCCATGACGATGTTGATGGCTGGATGTCAATTTAAAACTATGAATTGTTTATTTCTGGAATCTTCCATTTAGTATCATCAGACCATTATTGATAACCACAATAACTGAAATCTTGAAAAGCAAAACCACTGATAAGTGGAGGACTACTTATAGTTACTCAGAGTTGAGTGAGCCATTCATAGCTTCACTGCAGAATTTTATCAGAAGGAAACTAACTTAAAAATAATTAAATCTGCTTCAATGATATATATAACCATGCCCTGCAATTGCTCTTTTCTAAAATTATTAAAATATATCCATTTTATATCCATCCGGTGGATGATATCAAATATTTACATTTTAAAAATCAATTTTAAAAACATCAAATCTAAAATAAAAGCAGATGTGGCCAACAAGTCAATTGTACTATCTAAAAGGGCTGAGCCAAAAAGAGGTTAAACTTCTGAGCAAGTTTCTGAAAATCAATTGTTATGTGTTTATAACTTTCACATTCCAGGAAAATAAACAGACTGAAGGAGTAAAAAAAAAAAAAAAAAAAAAATTCTACCTAAAACAATACTAGCTTTCAGACAAATTAAGAGTGTTTACATACTTATGTAAAGAGTAAATGAATGCCATTAAAATTTTTAATAATGTCTTCATGTAAAGATGACATTAGAGTAATGTCATGACTCTGAAAGAGTAGAATCAGGAAAGAGGAAGAAATTCAGAAAAGAGTATGCCTCCTACAATCTTCAGCTGAACTGGAAATAACAGAAGCACACCCTTCCCCCTAGGGTTAGTAAATTGTTAACTGCCAGTGGCCATTCCTTCTGACACAGGGAGACAATCATTCTGAGGTAGATAGAAAATTCGAGCTTTGATAAAATCATTTTTGTCTCTAGGATAGAGCCAAGTTGGAAGTATTTTCCCTTAAACGTCTATTTGTAAGAACGAAATATAAGTCTCTTTTTGGCTTGAAAAAGAGAGTGAGACTATAAGAGAGAAAAATGATACTGAAGTAATGTTGTGCATACATTTATTAGGTTTGTGACTCTCACCCAAGCTGTTGTTAAATCTATTGTTTGTTTATTCGTTTGTTTGTTTGCTTGATAACAGTCTCTATTCTTTGCCCTTTTCCCTTTGTCTTTTTCAAATGAGGTTCTTCTGTGAAGAGAGCAAGGTAGAGCTCCAAAATTCTCACCATGGAGCAATGAGTGGTAAAGTGTGTTTTTTCCCTCTTGGCATTTTATCTCCCAGGCCTCACTTCATTAAGGTACTGTGCTCAAAAAAACAACTTGGAAACAACATCCAGTTAGATGTTGATCAAAGCAAAGACAGAAAAATAAATTTGTATTTAAATAATTTAGGCTACTCCAAACACTTCTATCCATTCTTCATGGCTACAACACACACATTTCTAAAAACAATCCTAAATTGCTCCTAGCTGCCTCCCAGATTGTGTGGTAATTCTTTTTGTTGATTTTATTTAATAATTCTAAATTATTAAATTTAGTACACATTTTGGGCAACACTATTTAGTCTTCATGGCCCTGGTCACTGGAACACTTAAGTTTTCCTCACTATAACAGAGATTGCAGAGTCACTTCCTGGGCATCTCCTAACCTTCCTGGCACTAGGGTGAATGAACAGCAATTGAATATGGGCAAATGTAACTCATGCCACTTCTACTATTTAGAATCCTCTGTGTAATTTCCCTGTCAGCCAAACATGGAAGACTTCAAGGTCCTTTATAGAAAGGACAGCCAGAAAGTGGAAGGAATCGTGGGTCTTTAAGTTACCATCTTCTGATCAGGAATATCTGTTTTAGACTTGATATGGGTGAGAAACACTTGGGCTAAGCCACTGACATTTCAGTGTTGACCTGTTAGAGCACTTTTTATTGTTTGTCCTAAGTACTGTCCTAATCAACTACTAGTCTGGTGACCTGAGGATACTTTAACATCCCAAATTGCTGAGCATCAAAGTGTCAGTTCTAACTGCACAGAAGGGTCATTTCATCATTTTGTGCAAACCTGGTCTAAAGCTGTTAAATATTACAGCGTTTTAGGTACAAATCTGGTTATTAAATAGCATTTTTCTACTTAAATTCTAATATCATAAAATTATCTGATATACCTAGAATTTTGCTAAACACAGGGGGGAAAAATGAGAAAATAAAATAAAGCTTTAAGACCAGGCTTGATTTTTAGGTCTTGGAAAAATATGAATGTTTCAGAATTTTAAGGATTTTCATGACAGAAGCAATGTAAATGCTTGTATCATCAGCTCCGTGTTTCCTGACCGCCATCACAGAAACACAATAGCCCAAAACAAACAAAATACAAACAACTTCTCCCCACAGTATAGGAATATCTCTAAAAGATAAACAAAGGAGTTATGTTTACACATAGAGAAGTTTTTGGTGACAAATGTAGTGGACAACTGAAAATTCCACAAATGTATGTCCCTTGGAAGGAAGTAAAAGGACATATATAAAAATATATAGAAAATTCTGGGTATCAAAATAAATGATATTTCAATTCACGTTCTCTTCAGCAAAGTTGAATTAAGTTCACGGTAGTATAAATATAACAGCTTTAATAACATAATATTCCTGACTGACTCTTGCTTTTTACTGTTAATTGGCCAATATTATAGTAACAAACCATTTTATTCAATTCAAAGTGCTTCCATGGGGTACTATGGTATAAAATCTTAACCTATTTGAAGGGTAAAACATAAAAAAAAAAAAAATATATGGATCTTCACCCTGAAGGAAGTTTACTTCTTAGTAAACGAGATAAAAAAATTAACAATAATAAATGCAATAAATGCAGTGTTGTGAGTTTTGTGGGAACCTAGAGGGAGATTTTTTTTTCCAGTTAGGATTGACTGAGAGTGATATATCAATGAAGACCATGAAGAAAAAGCAATAGTAAACTAGTAAAAAAAATTACTTTCAGTTATACATCATAAATTTTATTTTCTCTAGTTCAGAGCTGCCTTGTCTTTATAGAATTTAAATAGATGATACTTTTTAGGAGTTATTCAATTCGTTCCTTCATTAGCAAATGTATCTTACAATAGAACTGTCTCGTACATTTTAAGTTCACGTTTTCCCTAGACTAGTGCACTTATTTTAACTTGGCAAACCTATATAAGTTCCTCTTATATAAATATATCAGCAGAGAAAACTGGAGTATTGGAATAACTTGATGAAACAACAGTTGTTCATCGACCATCAACTACATACCACTATACCAATTTATATCCTAATAAATGAAAGTCTGGATACAAAATATGTGATTCATATCTTTTGTCTATTTCTCCTATTTATTAAGTTTGCTTTCAGTGAAGAAACATTTTTATGAATTTTTAGCCAAATATATTGCTACATAAATAGACCAAAAGATACAATGTACTCTCAGCCAATTAACAAATTACGTGTCCCCTTGATCTATTTATTAAAAACAAAGTTCCACTATCTAAAAATCATACTTCTTTTGCAATGAAAAGATTTTCAAGCATGCCTCTTTAATATGTGTATATGTGTTTATTTACATTTTATAGATGTGCTACTTTACTGACATAAGAAACCTCAAAAGGAACTTAAAGACACCATTAAGTGCAATTTGTGAAACATTATATTTAGTCTTGCAAAACTTTAAACATTCTCAGAAAAAATTACATGTTGATCTTTATATTATTGATGCTGTTTTAAAATGTTATACATTTTACTGTCACTTGATCATGTCTAGAGAGACATTATACAGTCACTAGATTATGTCTCGAGACACATTATACAGTAAGTCAAAGTTCATCATTAAGGATAGTATATGGAAATTCATAATTCATACAGTCTTCTTAATCATTTCAACTTCTTGCAGCTTTCTTGTCAGATTTAATTAGATCATCACTTTTTTTTTTAACCTTGTACTGTAGCTGAAGAACAGCTTAGAAGTGTCCCATCGGCATGTTTTTTCCCTCCTCTCTCACTTGTATCTATTGTTTCTTTTTAATTCAAGTTTTTTTGAAAGAACTTTAGATTTTATGAACTTTCAGTTTAGTCAAAACTCAATAATATTATCTGTAAAAGACACTTAATCAGAAACACGATATGTAATACACAGAAATATGCTGAAAGCAAAGTAGTTAGTGAGGGAAGGCACGGCTGTCTGGATCTGTGCATGGTGGGACCCCGCCCTTCCCTCAGAGCAACTCACAGTAAATGCCTTGTATGGGACATTTGACATGCATACAAAATAAGGACACCAGTGCTAATCACATATTAGGAAAGTTTACTTAATTTTATTAATTTAGATTAAAAGCTATATAAAGAGCAAAATTCCAACACTTGATCTTTCAGTGAAGAGCACTTTGGAAACTGCTGTTCTAATTTTAATAGAGTGAATTCCTAAAACCCAAACCTACTTAAAACTCTTTAATGGCTTGGACTTGCCTAGAGGTTTTAGTCCAAATTCTTTTCTATGCCATTCAAGGCCATTTAGGATCTCCTCTGGCCTTTACCTTAAATAGAAGCTATGCTGCAATGACACGGAAGTGTTTCATTTCCCCAAAACATATCGTGTTGCCGTGGTTCGTTTTTGCTGTTCCCTCAGCATGGAATGGCATCCTTTATTTTCACTTGTTCTTGAAACACTCAAGTCACTTCTAGCAATTTTTCTCTTTGGACACTTTTATGACACACCCAAGCAGACCTGATCATTCTCTCTGTGCCACCACTGTGCCTATTTCTGAAGTCAACTATAGAACTCATTAATATTTGCATTAGCTTCTGAAATCCACATGGGAGCTCACTCTTGAGTGCGTACTTTCTCTTTCTCCCCACTGCCCCAACACCCCTATCTCTATCACCTCTATCTCTAGTTCTCTTTTTTGCCTGAATTACTACTTTCTAACACAATGAGTAGCAGCAGTTTGGTAACCATTATTGACTGGATGAAAAAAATGACAGTAGTTTTTTTATCTGCTTGGTGAAAAATGCAACAAATTTTAAAAACTCAGCTGGGTTGTTGGGTTTATATTGTACTTAAGAATAAATTAAGGTATAAGATAAATCATAATATGTGGTTACTGTTGATGATATGAGGGGTAAAAACATTATTTATCATTATTATATTTGAAAATGCCAAATCAATGTTCAGATAACAATGAAGATATATAAACCTTTAAAATGAAAATACATAAATTATTATAAATAGAAATTCATTAAGTAAATATCGAGTGCCTTCTATATGTCTAGATATTCATAATTAAAAAAAAAAAGACAGTCCCTACCCTTCTATAATTTTTACACTAATGGGTAGTACACACAGTGATTGGACAACTATAAGTTAGTAACAATTAGTGTTACCAAGAGCATTTCCTGGATGCCATAGAATTATATGCAAGAAGTCCTGGGTAAGCCAGTTTCAAGAGAGTGACATGAGTAAGTGATCTTTTAAATATGGACATGCATAAAAAATAATCAGAATTAATTAAGCACAAGAAAGACATTTTCAAGAAAGGGGAAACCAAATTTGAGAGCCCTGAGAATAGGAGTGGAGGAGCAAAAACTAGGAGTCAAACTCCAAAATGTCTGGAGTATAGAAAATAAGGTTATTATCAGATGAGAAGGATGGAAACATGGGACCAGAACCTTGCAAGCCATTGTCAGAGAAAATTGTGAAAGACTTTGGCAAAAGCAATACAAAGAGACCCTTCAATAGAATGCAGGATATTCCCAGAGGAGCCTTTAGGTTATTTGTTTCTATAGTGCTCTGTGCCTTTATCCCTGGCTAGGTTATTTTGCCACTTCATAGATACCCCCAAGTTAACTACAGAGAACTCATGGAGGTGCACATGATTTGTCTGTAGAAATGCAAATGATTTTGTCCAGTAAATATACTGTTGAGTTCTGTCTTATAAAAAAGATGACTTCAAACATTTCAGTTTTGCTATAGGAAACAGTTTTGTGCCTATTAAAAAATTAATTTTCGTATTCATTGTTGCCATTTTATGTCTATCCTTCAGTTTCTCCTTTGAAATAGTTGTAGCATTTTACATAAAATAAATTCTCTATGTTTTGACTTTATGTTTGGATGCAAGTTGTGATTTTTTTTTACCATTTTACAAATTCTTCTTTATTCCATATTATAAAGTTTGACTTTGATCTCAGGGGCAAGGGAAAGGAATTACAAGTTTTCAAACAAGAAATAAAATGACCAGTTGTGCTATGTGGAGAATGGTGTGGAGGTGGAAAGAATTTATGTGAACAGACAAATCAGGAAGCTATATAAAGATTCAAATGAGCTGGAAACGGCATGGGTGAAGGCAGAGTGGGGATATAGAAAAATGGAGTGGTTTGAGAAATGTTTTGGAAGAAGACAGTAGTGTTAATGGTAGGTAAAGGAGAAGGAAGAGTGAAAGAAAGTATGACTCTCATATTTCTGGATAAATTAAGTATATGGTAGTGCCATTTACTGAAAGAAAAGTAGGCTTGGTGATGAGCAAAATCGTATTTTCAGTAGGATCTATGCATAGTAATAGAGTTTATTCCATCGGTATCCAAGGGACATTTATTTATCGCTGGCTTATTTTGTCACACATTTTAAAAGTATTTCCATAACATATCCAGAACATACCATAGAGAAGAAAAACACATACTATAGATAAACAAAATTTAGTCTTTGGTACTATATACCAATCTACTAAACTAATGAGCCCACGGAATGTTATATTTAGAAACAATGACTAAGCAAAAATTGCACTTGACCCAAAGTATTATAATTGTAGGTTAATTAAACTTGTAAACCCAAGTATTAGAGATGTCATTTATAGTCAACTGTTTCATTTACTCAAATATATTTCAAATAATCAAGAGTAAGATTTGCTACAAAATGAAAATTGTGGAAGTTAACATTATATTAATGATAATTTATAAAATGTTTAATATCCTACTTCCCATTAAAAAGGAACAATGATAAAGGAAGCATCTTTAAAAATATTGCATTATACTGTCCAAAAGTCATAATTCATGTTATAGTAAACCATTTTCAAATGTTCAGAAAAAAAATTTAAGATTTCCTCTTGGTAAGTAACAGAAGTAGTAAAAACCCTATACCTAAGGCTACTGTGTGTTTAGATGCCACTGTCTAACTAGAGTATGAATTATTGAAGCCAGAAAGTATTCTTTAAATTCAACATTGTGTCCTCAATGCCTAGCACTTCAATAGAATAAAAAAGAACTTAATAAATGTTAATCAAAAAAATGAAGAAAAATATTCAAATATTTCTATATTATTGAACAAAACCACCTCAAACCATGTTAAAAAGCACATAAAGCACTTAAAGTGGTATTGTTTTAATTGTAAATATAACAATTTTATTTTAGGAAACAGAAAAAATTATATCCATAATCCAAGCATACTAATATACTCACTGGTAAATATTTTAGTTTTGGCAAAGAAGGTGCTTAGCAGTTGTAAGAAACCAATTTATAATGTAAATCCAGAATATACATTTTAAAAAATTACCTAGATTTGTGTGCTGATAATGATATTAATAGTTGTCTAAAAATGGTAGAGCGACAAGAAAAATATAGAAAGAAGAAAGGAAGGAAGGAAGGAAAGGGAAGAAAAGAAATCCACTTCAGAAGGATTCTTTTTCTTTACTCTTATTTCACTGTTGTTTGACTAGATTTTCTGTATTTGTAATACTGAAAATCTAGTGAATACGGTGAATTTAAGAATAAACATGTGGATATGTCTAAATTCACTTTCTAGAACAACTCCAGCAGAACAATTTCAAAGGCTACCTCATTGATTAAATCAGCCTCATTGATTTAATCAATGATTGATTAAATCATTGATTAAATCAGTAGTAACAGGGTTCATAGATGACAAGTACAGAGGTATAAACTTTACTTAGTCGTCACACAGGCTAATGTGAAATTAAAAGCAAATTATATTTTATATTCAAACAAATCATTTAAACAAAAAGACAAAGAACATCAATAATATTTTCTAAAATTTAAAAATGTAAAAATATAAATACTACTGCAAGATACTAGTTTCAGCCAAAATGTGAATAAATCTATTACTTATGATTATTTTCTGCTATTTATCAAGGGATAATGTTTTTAATTGCATTAGTGGATAAGTTGAGATCTTTTAATAACAAATAATAATTACAACCAAATTTAGATTAACTAAACTACTCCTAATTTATTAAAATCATCATATGTCAATTTAGATGGCTATATTTCTCATTTTCTTATGCATTTTTCTTACTAATTTTTCTGACTCATTAGGCTACAGAGCATAAGCTTGAGACAGGCAAAAAACACAATTGTTTCTTATATCCAATACCTTATGATTATAGTTACAAAGTATAATGTCAATCACTTAAACATTTTAAAATCTTAAATGATTTATAAGACGTTCAACCAAAACTAAACTTTGAAATCTGAGGAACGAATAAAAAAAGGAAATGCTTAATATCTTGAGAATTTAAGGGACATTTTAAAGTAATTTAACCAGATTAGAAGTTCCATGACTTAATCTTTCTCAAATGGAGTATTATTAGTGACATTACAGATTTCTGGCTTTTATCTTTCAAAACATTCTTGATATGAAAAACAACATGAAATTATTTTTAATGTTCTTTGTAACTTTTAATTAGGACTATTTTTATCATCAAGCTTGATTAATGAAAAAATATTTTATGAAGCAGAAAAGGATTTTCTAGAGTACAAATATATATGCTATTAATATCAGTTACTATGAGTTTACAATAAATTAATTTTCAGAGATGCTGTTATTAAAGTACAGAGTTTAAATGCAAATTCAAGCTATCACTAGGTAAATTGTGGTTCACACCATCCATCAGTGTTCTAATCTTGAGTAACTTGGTTTCTCGCTAAGTCTCATTCTCTTCATCAGTAATATAGGGATACAAAATCTAGTTACAGCAAAGTGCATTCTACAATCCCATGTCACCATGACCATGCATGAAATTGATGTGGCCTACTTGAATCTACTTCTCTAAAATAAAAATCCATGCGTGAATTTAACTAGTCTTTTTCTCCCTTCATTAATATTAACTCTAAGATGACATTGCCATTTTCTTCCAAGGTTCTTTTCATTCTATATCACCATTTATTCTTCTTTTTTAAAAAGAGCTATGACCATAATAAAAATCCCTAAAGATCCTTTTTCTGCCTTTCGACAATAAAAATCACAAGAAAGCAAGAAAAATATTTATCAGATGATCCATTTTAGTTCGAATGGATTTCCAGGAAGATGTTTACATGGTTGAAGTCCCTATAAATCCCTATAAGAAGACTCTCTAGATCTTCTTGCAAGAACCAGTGAAGTCTTCAATTTTACCAAATATTATGCAGTATTATCCAGTAAAGTGTTTTTGTTTCCTTTTCTAATCTTACCCACTTGCTATGATTGAAAAATTTTCCTAACACCCAACACATTTTTTATTTGAATTTTACAACTATCAAATTTTTAGACAACTGTTACCCAAAGCCATTGTTTCTTTTGATTCATACTATGTTCCAATGATTCTTTTTTTCCTTATAATATTCCTAATATATATTCTTATGTTTATACAATATTTTTTCTGTTATTCAATTTAAAATAGTAAGGACAAAATTATTATTTTTTTATATCTTCAATTATGCTGTGCATGGAAACTCCTCTGCCAAGACCACAATCTTATACTGGTGTTCACTTTTCAGCTGTTAGTACGGACAGACAACTGGGATTACCCAGTAGCTGATTTGCTGTGCTATTAAGCGTATTGATTATCCTGGCAGAGGAGCATTTTAATGACATTTCCTGGTTACTTTGTGCATAAAAAAATGTCTTTGGTGAATGTGGTTAAAAAATACATTAAAAGAGTACTGCATTTACTTTTCTAATTCCACCCATGTTTTACTTGAATGTCTTCCACAGAAACAGAATTCTCATTCTTTTTATTAATATGATTTGGTGTATGAAATTAGGGTAAAATAGAATCATTCATTTCTTAGCTTGTATTTATTACCATATTTATAATACACATTAGTAAAATCAATAAAAGTGATATAAACAAGTAAAGGTAATCTCTGAAAATAAGTGTAATTAATTTAGGGAAAATAGATACAATCTTAGTATTAACGTTTCTTAAACCCTCTTAAAATTATTTATAAAATAAAAGAAAGACTTTATCAAACTATTTCCAATCACAAATCTGCCAAGCACTAAACAATTCTTAGGCATTTGAATAAATGTCTACTCAGGAAATGTAAAAGTGTATTATTGTGTGGGCAGTGAATTGTATAACACTTTAGAAATTTATATTGCATTATTACAATAAAGAACCATAAAAATGTCTGTGGGATTAACATAGTTAGGGCTGTAGGAGTTCCTGCAATTTCAATGCATCTGTGTATATTGTAAGCATCCTACTTCTTTTCGACAAAGCTGTAAATGTTTCTAGGTTATCTTAATAGTCAGACCGTTTTTGAAATAACCGTGCATTTTCCACAAGATTCAAGGAAATTTTTCAGAGTGCTTGCTTACTATGTGTGTAGCATTGTACCAGGTCGTGAAGGTAGTAACCAAAATAACAACAACAACAACAACAATAAAAGGGCTATTCAGACAATTCTCAATTTCAGAAAATTCAATTTATAGCAATTTGCTAAATTTAAAAAACTCTATTATGGCCATGTTATTTGAAGCAGGTAGGACATTTACAAATAAATTTAGAGCAGTGTCACTCAGACTGCTTCTTGAGTGCTCAAGTGAAAAGTTTAGCCTGGAGTAGACAAGTATTGTCTTGGACCAGCCTCTCTTGAAGTTGTTGCAAAGTTTAGAAGATAGAAACACTGGAAGCAACTGATGAGAATAAGGTAGTGACTCAACAGGAGTGCCAAATTAAAAGTTAGTAAATCCTGATTTCTTAAGAGACTGGGAAAGTTTTCTTAATATTACACTCAAAATATTTTAAATGATGATATTATTTTTATTATATAAAAACCCTTCAAAGAACAGAATTAATTTGAAATGCAAATTCTCACAGATAGAATTTTTTAATTGTTTTAAAACTTCAGTACATATTATGGTTAATAGTCATTGTTTTAAAATAGGTCATTAAAATTAAATTCTAGTGATGTCTATAGCTGATATAGTTGGGCTTTTGTTGTATATTCATATCCATTTCTTCAACCAGTATCAATTGAATGCCTTATTGTGATTGTTCCAGACAATGTTACACAACTAGAGATAGAACACTGAGTAAAATCTTATACTAGAGACATAAAGAAACAAGCAATTAAAATATATATAATTGCAGATAGTGAGGAATGCTGAGGATAAAAATTAAGCAAATAAAATTTTTTGAAGACAACTCTTTTGGACTATATTTAAGCAACAATCAAGGCTTTGACATTTTATAACACAAATGTGATGAAAGGCCTAAAATTAAAAATATATATAAAAAAAATAAAGATGACAAAAGAAATCTGATCATTCAGGAATGTTCTTAAAGGATTATATTCAGATTGCAAAGTAGGAATAGTATTTCCATAAATGTTGCAACAGTGCATTTAAATATCTTCTTCAATGTTTTCTTGCTTCTGAAATGAAGTTTTACTGTCTCAGATATATATGTATTTGGCAAGATAATAGACTTAGAGATAAACGTGGGGAATAAAGACTATTATACAAAACTTTACCTATTCGTTGCCTACCTAATATAGAAAACATCACTTAGTTGGTCATTAAGGCTAATCCCACAGTCCGAATAGGAAGGAGGATAGAGCAAAAACAAATGGGAATAAAGCTGGATAAAAGTGGTATATCAAAAGCATTAGAGAGATGCATTAATACGCATGCCTGTTGCATAGACGAGTTCTTTAGGTCCTTAGTTATGCTAGTAACTATGCTGGCAAGGAGTAGAATGGGATGGCAAAGTAAAAAAGCAAGTTAATAGTCTATGTTGAGGACTGAAAAGAATGTTATTTGTTAGGATGGGCAAGTTAGGATGTATGACAATGTACAGAGGTTTAGCAAGTTTAGAAGGGATATAGCTAGACAGAGAGGGGGTCTAGTTTGCACTACAGTATATTCCTAGGTTGCTTACTCATTGAATGGAGATTCAGCAAGCCACAGTGTGATCACCCGCTCCCACCTCCCTTGCCAACACACACACGTGCATAGACACTTCAGAGGTTTTAAGTGGACCACTTGAGACAGGGAGCCAGGTAGAATGTTATAGAAACCAAGCTGTGTACATATAGTCTGTGATGGGTGAAAGAAGGCTAAGTAAGAAGAAAGGTGACTGGGGTATTCAACATCAACAACAACAAAGAAAGATTCATTTATCTATCTGTCTGCCTGCCTGCCTGCCTGCCTGCCTACCTACCTACCTATTTGTTAGATTATCTATTTTTCTTTCTATTCATCACATATATGGAAAGAAAGAGAGGCCAATGAATTCATCAGGGGCAGAAAGGAATGATAAATATCTTCAGAAAGCTTAAGACCAGGATCTGACCAAACGTTCCTATAGAGCCAGATACTAGATTTCTCAGGTGGAATGAGTGAGGATCTGGAGGATATTGTGGACACTGCATTTACCCTTCACTCTGACTCCATGGGTCACACAAATTTCCCTCAACCAACCCACCAGCTGTGGTGGAGAAGAGAGATGAAGGCATCACCGGCCCCAAAGACTAAGCATTACCTAATGTAGATGATTTACATTATTCCAATGTAATTAATACCAAACCAAACAAAAAGGCAATCAAACTCTTTAACCTGAGCTAATAATCGACAATTTTTACTTGAAATCCAGGAGGTATGTGTTCAAAAGGAAGACAAGTTCAGTAATAGACAAAATAATAAATTAAAAAACAAACAACTAAACAAACAAATACTATATTTTCTCTGCTCAGCCATGTGTTGGTGAGCAAGTTTGGTAACCCTACAATAATTTTGAGTGCTGATAGGCTAACGGCTGAAGAAAGAAAGAAAGTTTTGGGTGAAATCCAAAATATCCAACAACCTGATTTATAAAGAAGAAGGACAGAATTGAAGGTAAGGAAGAGAGAGAAAAATAAGAACAGAGGAAAACAAAAATTATCACCAGTGAGTACATTAAAAGATTTCCTAAAATTACTATTATGTTATTTCATCTTAGGTAAAATGTTTTTTTTCTAATGAATTAAAGGAAATACAAGACATGATTATTAAAATAGTAAAATAATTTTTATTGTCCCTAATTATCATAAATTATGTAGAAAGATTTATACTAGGAACAGTCAGATGTAATTAATTAAGGTATTTAAGATAATTTCTACAAAAACAGCAGGTGCCAATGAGAAACACATCTATTTTCATGTTAGTGTTTCTTTGAGGAAAAAAAATAGATTCAACGTGCTGTGCTATTAAGTAAGAATATCAAATTTTGTGTTTTTTTAATAACTGTTAGAGATTTTTTCCATATATTATATTATTTTAATATTATATTTGAGGCACATCATTGCTTTAAATTTTTATACATTCAAGTATTTCCATTTGTTTATATTACACTATTTCCATGTTCAGAAATTCCTTACTATCTGAAAATAGATCGATATGAATTATATTTTATTCTAGTATGTATAGGGTTTGATTTTTACATTTAACTTCTTAATAACATTGAAATTCATTTTTGTTTATATTCTTTCACCAAATAATAGTTTTTGGGTTTTTTTCCCCAAGCAATTTCTGAACAGGTATGTGTAACTTATCAGTCTACAAAGTACTATCTTTTAGAAACAAGAGTTACATCTATAAAATCCACTTTAACTTAAAGCATAGTCCAAAGAGAGTCTTGGATATCACACTAAAGAGAGAAATAGAATTTAGCCAGAGTGAGCAACAGCAGAAACACAATAATTAGCAGAAAAGGAATTGTTAGGAAACAGATGGAAGTCATTTTGCAAAGAATACACTAAATTCTTAATGCTTCATGAAACTGTTCACAAGAACATGGGTATCCAAAACTGCAGAGTCTAAAATGATTGAATATCAAACTATTAAGACCTTGACATTCTCTGATTCTCTGATGTGGATATTAAAAGCTCTCATTGACCACAGTCATGAGAATGGTGTGCAACATGGAACACAGAACAGAAACCCTGAGAGGAGAATTCAGGAAAAGTCATTTTCCATAGACACATCTATTAAAGGGATTCATTAATTTCTTGTTATTTCTTGGCACTTTATCTCAGACCAGAATAAGACTGTTTTGTAATTGGCTTTATTTAATAATGTTTAAGTCAATCAAACATAAGTTTTGCTTCATTTTTTGATTTCTCACTCAAATTTTCTTCTCTCTATGGAAAATCCTGAGTTAAAGAAGCTGCTCAGATATTTCTTAAAGTATATCCAGATGAACTCTAACTAATGATGTCCACACTAATTCTTAAGTGTAAATTTGCTTAAAATCTCTGTGTTTTCTCACTTTATCCAGGATTAAAATTCAAGTTCCTTGGCATTGTTTTTAAGGCCATTGTCTTTTTATCTTTATTTCTAAAAATCTTATTCCCCCCAAATTATGCAGAAATACTGAATTCCTGATCGCTATTAAATGTGTTGTGCTTTCCCTAAGCCCCTGCATTTTATTGCCTGTATCTCAGACACTGCACCTATGTCCCCGGACTTCTCCACACTCTCATAAGCTCTTCTGTATAAAGTACAATCCCTTCAGGTTTCAGCTGCAGTGTGAATTCATCCACAGGCTTCCTAGCTGCTAAGGTTGGACTGAGAGAAACTTCTTTATATTGTGTACTCCTATATTCTATCTAGCACACACATACTCCTGAGATTTGGTGAACACTGTTGAATAAATTAGTAATGAAGGAAGTTAAAAAGACATTTCATATCCATAGTGGTCAACTTAAATCAATAGGCCCTAGGAGAATAGCATCTGGTATGATACTCTTATTTGGGTCTATTGTATTATACAGTATATGTCAGATTCAATATGATCTTTGTCTTGCCATTCTAAAAGATAGGTTAGTTCTACAGAAAATATTCATTTTCAGCTTTGGAGACTATCAAGGTAGACACTAATTAGTATTATGATTTCTTCCTAATATTCTAAAAATAATTTAAAATAATCTTACCAGGTAGGCCTTTGCTGGTAGAATTTTGTCATGTATATGCAAGCCTTTATATTTTTCTATAAAGTTAAAAAATTTGATGTATTCTTACTTTTTTTTTTTCATGTAACAATCCCTCAAATTAAGTTTAGATATTACAATTAGTATTATTATTTATCAGCCTCTGATAACTATTGATAATAAGTTTTTATATTGGCCAGTTTTTGAAATTAAACAAAATTTTTAGATCTTCCTTCTTCCTAATTTAAGAATGAAAGCTGGCAGAGTATTTATAACAAGACATTACCTACTTTTCTGGTTACGCCCGCAGGGAGATATTATCGTAATATATTTAACCAGAGGAACCCCATTAGAAATTGAAAGCACCCACTGTTAAAGTCTAATTAAGGTTTTCCCCAAGCTATAATTTTACTTGCTCAGTAGAAAAGAAGCATAAAAATATTTGTTTAAAACCAAATGTTTAAAAAATATATTATCTAGATACTACAACCTTTTATATGCAAATCTTGATGATTCAGAGCTTTGATTTATTCCTTTATTTTGCAGTACAAGTTGTTTGTATATCAAAAGGAGCTTTTACGTGGTTAGTTCACTCATCAATAATTTCTCTTCATGTGTCAACACATAGGAGAAGGGTTTTCCTGATGGCACCTCTATGATCATATATGTTTAATTTAATCAATCACTATATAAAACATAAATGCCTTGCTGAAACTAAGGGGGTTTCTGGATGCCAGAAAAGACCAAAAGGAGTTTTCACATGGACAGTCACTTTTGGTAAAAGACAAAGTGTCACAATATGGAATGAAAGTCTGGATCTCTCCCTGGACTGCAGTTAGCCATAAAGTGAAGGGTGATGGCTAAAATAGAAATGAAAGGTCTGCAACTTATAGCCTGACCCATTGAAGTAACAAGGTGGAGAGAATATTGGTTAATGTGTCTAATCTTGTATGTGAACCTCTATTTGTGCATTACCGGCAAATTTATTTATTTATATTATTATTATTTTTTTAAAACCTGGTC
Source organism: Pteropus alecto (assembly GCF_000325575.1). Classification (NCBI taxonomy): domain Eukaryota; kingdom Metazoa; phylum Chordata; class Mammalia; order Chiroptera; family Pteropodidae; genus Pteropus; species Pteropus alecto. The sequence goes on from NW_006433946.1 coordinate 1,357,174, forward strand.
CTTCCTAGGTGGTCTCCCATCTAAGTACTAACCAGGCCTGACCCTGCCTAGCTTCCGAGATCAGACCAGATCGGGCATGTTCAGGGTAGCATGGCCACAGACAGCATTACTAGTAAATTTAGATGAGTGTCTCTCTGTCCTCTGATCTATCAAAGAAGTGATGGAATGTAATTCCTTCCTGCTAAAGTGTTCTAAAATTCAAAGGCAGCATCAGGAACACGAATTCATTCCATATCAGACAAATTTCTTCAATCTACTACGTTTCCTTTTTTTAAAAAAAATTCTCTAAGCCCTCTGGTAATTTTCATATATATATTATATACTGCTGCAAGTAACCCTAAATCTAACACTCTTGACGTTTCAAAAAAAAAAAAAAAAACAGTCTAATATATTAAAATTAAAACTGTTTACAAAAGTTTACAAAAAGAGACACATGTATCTTAATAAATACATGGCAAAACTGCCAAACTTTAAAATCAAAGTGAACTAATTATATATTGGTGAACAGTCTACAACCAATTTGCAAAAAAGGATGCACTAATGAAGATTTGTTCTTTAAAATTTAGCAAAGTTATTTCTGTCCGGAAATTATTTCTTGATAAGTTGGCTAAAAAAAAAAAAGGCATGCTTATATTTATTTCTTGGCATGAAAACCTGGCAAATTTCTTGATGAAATATACATGGATACACTATATATGGAGTAAGCCCTATGTGAGGAACTTCGGCTAATATATACCACTGTATGTCTCTAACTTTCTCTTTTCAAATATTTAAGACAGTTATGAAAAAAAAGATTAATTAAAAATGAGATTTATCAGTAAACATTCAAACAATAAGGTAATTGAATATTTTATAGTTTTGGGGGGGTCTATAACAATCACCTGTGGTGGTAGTGGTGTATATGCATGCATGCACACACATGTGAACATATTTCTGTGTATGTGAAGTCACTTTTCAAAGATTTCATGCAGAAAGAAATAATTATATTTAGTACAATTATTGGGCATATTTTTATTCCAACATAATCTCTAAAATCAGTAGTATAAATTTAATAAATAACATTATAATTCATAGTAACATGGTAATTCAACAGTTTAATAATACAAAATATAGTTGAAATGTCAAATACTATAGTAAAATATTTTAATGTTGTAGTCATAAATTTAGTGACATCTATATATCTATCTTAAATGATAAAGTCTGTATTTCATAAATGTCTATAAACATTAATATTAAACACTCCTTAAAAGATGCAGTTCCACTAATAGTGTTGAGAACTTTAGTCATAATTACATTATGTTGATTTAATGTTAATTCAGCAGTTTTCCTAATCTTAGTCTCTTCCTATACATATATAAATGATTTGTCATAGAGTAAATAAGTATCTATTATCTCTCTTATTCTCTCTCTCTGTATTTCTCTTTTTCTCTTTCTCCATGCCCCAATCCCCTTGCTTTCTCCTACTAAAGACCAAATAAAAGCTAATGTATTTATTGAGTGCCAGTAACAACCATGTTGGTTGTCTTTACCTATATTATCTTGTTTAATGCTCAGTATATAAAAAAAAAAAAACTTTAATTTATTTATCTCTCCATTTTCACCTGATAAATCTAAATATTATAGATTGTTTTCATACATTATACCAATCTTGAGATTATTCTATACACACATATATAACAAATATAGACCTGAGTTTAGGTAGAATGCAGTAAGTATTAAGTTCAAATATACCTAAAAGTTGAAAATATGGTTTTTACTGGAAATCACTCATAACCTAAAATCAGTGATGATTTTGTTAAATAATTATTTTTTTTAAAATGTAAGAGCTTTTGTTTTCTTGCTATAGTATAGGATATGAAATGACACTAGGCCTTTGACATGAGCTCTCTGTAGCAAATGTTAATGGCCAACCTAATACCTCTGCATTTATAAAAAAATTAGAAGTCTAATTTTGTAATTTCTTTGAAAATAATCTGACAACCATAATACCTCAGGAGATGTGGTGGGGGTGAGATAAATTATATATTATCTTTTATACTGTGATGTATTATCTAATCTTTTGTTGTTAATAAGAAAGCATTATAAGTCACTATTATGACTACATTTATATCAGTCTTTCTTCTCTCAGTGGGGAATAAAATTATAAAATCTCCAAGTATTATTCAAGTTAATATTTAAAAATTTAACAAAAAAAATTTATAAGGAGAATGTTTGATCATATCCCATGCTTTATTTTTGTTTTCATTTCTTACGGTATTTTTATTTTAATTAAACTAGCAAAAATCTTTCCATGGAGACATAATTAGATTTTTTGTATATTTAATAACTGATAGTATATTCTTTTCTGACCTACAGCAGACTTTATTACATAGGAAAATTAGTTTCCCCATACAACTCTATGCTTCTCGTTTATCTGATTTTATTGACTGACTTAATTAAAGTGACAGACTATATTAGTAATTGATTTTATGATAAAATAAGTAATTGTAATTAATTAGTTTTTAAATTATTAACATAAATCAATTTTCTACTAGCTCTGTTTTTGCTTTTTTAGAATTCATGCTCTTGGGTCATAATATATAAAACACAGTAACACAACTTCCCTTGGACAGATGGGCTCATAAAATATCCTCTTTTTCCCTATTTTCGAAATGTCAGCAATGGTCTCTTGAATAAGTCTTGAACACCTCTGAATAGTTCAGACTCTTGAGCTATATCTAATTCCAGTTAGCTGCAGATGTCATGAACTAAGAGTAATGTTAACAAATTATCATAAATAATTGAAAATAGAAGAAAAATCAAGAGAATGGAATTAAATTCCTGTAAAGCAGCATATGTACAGAAACTCCTAACATTTACTGCTTTGTGAAAAATCATGTGACTAGAAATGGTTCATTTTGATTTAATTTCTTTTGCTACTATAAATTATTTTTTGTTGGAAAATAACTTCTTTTTTAAAATTTGCTAATCTTTCAGAGTTAGAACCGTTTTACATGTATATTATACTATAGAATCTTACTTTAGTCAGTTTAATCTGATAGTCAGAAACAGGTCAATCAATGATTCATTTTTGTCCCATTTAAAAAAAACTTGCTTAATATTAGACCCCTTACTATGACCCTAAGAAAATTAAATATATGTTGTCTCTAGTTCCAGTATAGCAGCAACTAAAAGAACAGTTGAGGGATTCCCTCCTTTCTAAAATATATTGTTACAGTTTTTAATCTTATGTCATTGCTGGCCTGAAAAGGAGACTTCATAAACTCACTCTTAAAAATTAATAAAGAAATTAACACTAGCATTTATCTTTCATGTTTTTCATGTCAATAAGAAAGAGGAAATACATCAGATAGACATGACTTTAATGTCTATCAATGTTTTTGATATTTGATTGCTTAAGACTGAACTTCATATTATATAGCCCAGGAGTTATTAAGTTGACATTATATTTAAATGGCCAGTTACATAACATTGACCTTAGAGAAATTAGAAGTTAGAAATAAAACAATTGCCCCCCAGCCAGATGAATATTCTCAAAGTTTAAGAATGACTTTGCAATATTAATTCGCTGCCACTTCAGCAGATTTCTGCTACTGACAGTCAAGGAAGCAAGTCAGGTGATAAAAACAATCCATGAAGGCAAAGTGAGGGTTGGGAGAAGTAAAAAATAGAAGTTATATATTTTCTTCTTTTATAATCACTTGTATTCCACACTGTAATAAATAACACAGTCAGAATCAAAACTAATTCCAAAACAAGGAGAAAATAGAATGAATTTTGTAATTTAGAATAGGGACATGATCAATCCTTCTAAAGCTCAATCTGAACTGACATAAAATTCTAAGGTAAGAAAAATTAATAAAACCATGATAATTTGGTTAAGATCAGAAAAAATATCTACCAAAATCTGTATATAAATAGAATTATATACAATATCTATTTCATAACATATACTTAGTTATATAAAACTACAAGGAGATAAGCATTATAATTATTAAGTCAACATTAAAGAAATAGAAAATTTATGTTTATTCTAAATGTAAGGAAAAAAATAAATTCTATCTAACAATGAACACCAATTCACATTTTAGGTAGAAAGAATACCTTGACAGTCCTCATTTATATGTTGTATGTTTCAGTGAAAAAATAAGTATTATTTCAAACACATAAACTTTTAAAGATTTCTTATTTCATAATATTAAATATATGTTTCAAACACATACATTTTATTTTAAATGTGACCCGCATTAATGAATTCCTTTTAAAATTTAGGCTTCTAAACATTAATTTAAATTTTTATATATACTTTACTAGATATAAATTTATTAACTTGTTTACTTAACCAACAGTTATTTCAGGCTTTCATTTTAAATTCTAGATATGGACAGTCATTACTGAAGGAAAGGATCATTGCTTTGCTTCATACTAATAGGATGCACATCTAAATTTTTTAATTACTTCAAGTTCAGTTATTTCTTTTTATTGCTCACATGTCCTGAGATTACTGTATTTTCGCCAAATGTATTAGAATTCTACATTTTCTGCCTTGGATTGTATGGTTTCATAGGTTGTTGTGTTTGCTCCCTGAGAACATTATTTATCTTCCATTAATCAAGGTCACTGGTGCTAAGAGGCTACGCAAGAATTTCTGCCTAATAACCAAGGAAACTGTATTTATTGGTAGGGAAATCCTTAGCTACAGCTACTAAACTGCTATTAGTGCAATCCTTAACAGCTCATTACCACAGGAATGTACAGGAAAGTGCTATGTACAGTGCAGCTTAAATAAGAATCACATTTAAAGAAAAGTTATTTGTTTATCCTGCCCTGACAGATTTCGGCACAGCAAAATAGACTCCAAAGTAAGGGCAAGATAAACACAAACAAAAAACAAAACAAACAAAAAACTCTATAATCAGATAAAATAGCATCTCTTTTCTTTTTGTAAAAAAAAAATTATGAAACATTCAAACTAATATGTACAAACTGCTTCATCCAAGAATTTTCAATATCTGATATCTCCATATACAGCCTCAGAAAGAAAGGCACTTACAAGTTCCAATAAAGAAGCAAATAAGAGAAATTTTGCCACATGTTAGCAGTGCGACCATTAAATAAAACACATTTGGCATTATTTCGGAATTTGCCACTTATAATTTTGGAAAACATTTTTAGATCAGTTGCTAAAGAAATGTATAAATTTAACTTTTATTATACATATGAAACATAATCAGGAATAATCCTGTATCAAGGTGGCAGAATGGGCATAATGGTCTATCCTCTATCCCCACTCCCAGTTCCCATTACATGACCAAAAGAAGATGCTAAGATAAATAAATAAACCCAAGATAAAATTGGTAGTGGCAAAGCAAAGTATACCAAACATTTCTAAAAACTAGAAAGCAGAGAGCATCAACTCTAGTGACAGACTTAAGGAAATGAGAACCTAAATGCATGCAAGAGAGGGGTTCCAGGTGTCACAGTGGTTCTAGGTTGTTACCAAATGGAAGAGCTGATTTAAAAAACAAACAAACAAACAAACAAAAAAACACAGAAATTAATACAAGAAGTTTCTTCGTGGGGATTAAAAGTACTCTATTTGAAGCAAATTATAGCTTCACTATTATCACTCTGTTCTCACACCTATATTCTCATGATGAGCAGAGGACAACAGCCGATCTTGTCCTGAGATAAACTGAAATCCAATGGCAAATTGTAACAAAAATAAATTATAAAAATGAATAGACAACATGACATATATTTAAGAAAAAGTGACCTTTGTAAGACAGGCAACAAGCAAACAGCACTAACATCAATGGAAAACAAAGAAGAAAGTTGAAAATAACCAGAGCAAATAGTTTTGGGGAGAATCAAGAGAATGCTACATTTAAAAAATAATGGTTTGTTATGAAAAAAAATAGAAGTCTTAGAAATTTAAAAAATAATCATGAAAAAAAATCTCAGTTGACCAGCAAAATGGCAAAAAATAAGGTGTAATAATAAAGCAAATAGTGATTTGGAATACTGAGCTACATATGATGGGAGGAAAAAAGAACAATATGGACAAAGGAGACTTAGAGAATAGACCTACGAGTATTAAAAAACCTCCAAAAAAGATCTAAAAAGTGGTTAAGTTTTGTGTGTTTGTTTCTTATTGCTACAACCCACCTAATACAACATAAAAGAAAAAAGGGCAACAATAAGATTTAACAGAGTGAAATTATAAAATACTAAATATAAAGAGAAAAATCTTCAGACCTTAAAGCAAACATTCATAACTACGATAAAAAAAATAACCTATCGGCTCAGGTCAAGATGGCAGAGTAGGTAAACATTATGCTCGCCTCTTCCCACGACCGACTCAAAATTACAACTGAACTACAATGGAAACCATCACTGAGAACCTCCTGAAGTCTAATTGAACAGAAGTCCTATAACTACAGATACACAGAAGAAGCCATGTTGAAACTGGTAAGAGAGGCGGAGACATGGCAGGGGTTGGTCCCACTCACACGTGTGATGGTTAAAAATTGTGAGAGCTATCTCACCTGTGGAGGTCCCCCCCAACCAAGGAGCGAGGAGTCCCAGCCCAGGGCTCCAGCGCCAGGAAGAGAAGTCTCTATAACTTCTGCTGTGGAATCCAGCACAGACTGTATCTGAGTTAGAAGGAAGGTTGCTGGAAGCCAAGGCATTTCTGTTAAAAGATTCACACACAGACTTACTCGCTGATGGACTCACTCGTTCTGCAGCAGCAGCTCACAGGGTGCCAGGAAAATATAAGGAGAGACTGAATTGACTGGCTTCAGGGCGAGGGCTAGAGGAGGAGCTTTCTTTCAGACAGAAGTGCTGGCAGATCCATTGTTCCTTTGTTGAGCCCTCCCGGCATCCAGCATGCAGACACAGGTGGCCGCTATATCTTCGTCTCTATCAATCTAGCTAACATTTTCGCCCTGACCAGGTGATTCCCTGAGACCCCGCCCCATCCAACTTTTGAGCCCACCACTTCCAGATACTTTGTATCTGTTTCATACAAATGGTTAGTCTTGGCTCATGCAATGGACTTTCCTAAAAATCTCTCAGTGATTCACAAACCCCAAACAAGCAGCATCTGGCCTCAGCAAGCCCTGTACCTCTTGCTAAATAGTCCATCAATAGATGAATGGATAAAGAAATAGTGTGTGTGTGTGTGTGCGCGCGCGCGGGCGCGCTCACGTAATGGAATATTACTCGGTCATAAAAATAAAATGAAATCTTACCATCTATAACAACATGGATGAACTTAGCAGGTATTATGCTGAGTAAAATAAGTCAAATAAAGACAAATACCTTATGATTTAACTTACATGTGGAATCTAAAAAACAGAATAAATGAACAAACAAAACAGAAACAAACTCATCGATACAGCAAACATTTTGATGGTTGCCAGATAAGGAGGGGTTTGAGAGGATGGGTAAAGGTGAGGAAGGGATTAAGAGGTACAAAATAGTTACAGGAATGCAAAGTATAGCATGAGAAATATAGTCGATAATATTGTAAAACTATCTATGGCATCAGATGGGTACCAGACTTATTGTGGTGATCACTTCATAAGTAAGTTATATAAATGTTTAATCACTATGATGTTTCATGAAACTAATATAATATTGTGTGTCAACTGTAATTTAAAATTTTTTAAAATAAAATAACATACTACCTAATATTTACAGTTTGCTATGTACACTGCATTGTACTAAGTAGAATACTTAATCTTATATAATGATAACTATATTATCCTATTATTGTGTCCATTTTACAGATGAAGAAGCTAAAAACAAAGCAATTAATTAATTTGAGAAAAGTCGTAAGACAAAAAAAATTTGGAAGTGGAATTTGAGCAGAAGCAGACTAATTGTAGAGCACATATTTTTATCCATTATTGTTCTATTACTGTTCAAGGAATATGTTTATGCTGGCTATCAAACTCAGTGCTATGCCAGATGCTAAAAGATAGAGGAATACTATTAGCAAAACATGGAATTAGTTTTGAACTCAAAATCATAATCTAGACAAAATAATATTCAAATACGATAGCAAAATAAGAACATTCTTAATGATTTTTAAAGTTAAGTAATAAAGTATACCTTCTAGAAAATAAATGTGTATATATACATATATATATATATATACACATATATATATATATTTCTTTTTTTTTTTTTAAAGAAGAATCATGAAACATTTGTTTAGGTCAAAAAAGTGCTAATGAAAATATCAAACAAAATCTAAACCTGAAGTCCTAAATGGGAAGGGGAATGCAATTGACAAAATGAGGAAAGGAAACATTCACCTTTCCCTCTGCCTCCTCATGTGTGTGTATGTGTGTGTGTGTGTGTGTATTTACAACTACCATGTATTTTTTTGTGATGAAAAATACAACAAATTTAAAAAGATAATAAAAATATAAGTTGAACTAATTTAAAAAATTGCTTAAGGGAGAGTAACACAACATTGAAGCAAAATTTTTTTAAAAAGTGATATTCTATAAATAAAATCATGCTTTGGAATAAATAAATCACTCTGTAAGAAATATAATAAAATACATTGTCTTAACTGAAAGAAGCTAAATTCATACCAAATATCTTAACTACCAATTAAATTCAATTCCTCCTTCAAAAAAATACTGCCATTAATAATAATAAAAACTAAAAAGAAGGAAGAACATGAAGGGCTGGGGAGAGAATAAAAATGTTGCATATTTATTTCGTTTTTTATGTACATTGACTACTGTCATCATTAGTTAAAATATAATAATAATCGTGATTTGATAAACCACCAGTGGATAAGTATTAAAATAAGTCTGGGGAACTTTTTAAATTAAAAAATGGAAGTAACGAAGTTCAACCACAAAATACTAGCAGGACAAATAGTTGGAGAAGTAGAAATGAAGAGGTTTGTGGAGGACTGAATATCATCCTAAAGAAAGTTGGGCTATATCAACATGTTGTTCATATTGAGTCAATGCAGGGATTTGAGGAGGGGAGTGAAATGACTAAAACAATTATTTTAGAAATAATAACATATAATTTGCAGACTACCTTTTTAGTAAAAGAAACTTTAATAACCAAAACAGGAATCCAGGCATGAAGCAGACAGACTCAAGAAAGGAGAATGAGAACAAAAATGGGAAGGAGGAAGATAATATTGAGAGATGAGATGTTTTGAAGGTAAGTAATTAAATGTGGAGTAGAGGACAGTGAAAAAGCAAGAAAGAATAAAAATAATGTTTATATGTTGATTAGGAGAGTAGTAACACCATAAAAAAAGACAGAGAGAAATTAGAAGCATGGATCAAAACATTCAAAAACATGTTACATAAATTCTGCAAAGAATCCAATGAAACTTTGTTAAAGTGATTCAAAAACTTACACTTGAATAAGTCAAGGTATCATTGACATTGGATTCTTTTTCACTTTAAAATCCAATTCTAGCACACATCTTTAATTACCATCATTCTGTGAAAACCAGTAATAACTAAATCCATATCTTATTTCTATCAAATTGCTTAAATCTCAGCAAACAGATACTTAAGTTTTTCACTCATTGGTGAACAGTGACTGGTAAGTATTTTATTGCCTTTCTATTTTTAATCCAGGCATAATTTGTGATGAATAAGGACATTAGAATCAATGAACCATAATGTTTAGCAGATTTATGATCCTTAATTTTTTCCCCTCATTTTGTTTCTAGGTTTCCTAACTTAGAGGAGCTAAATGAAGATTAAGACAAAGAAGAGGGAGTGATCCTTTGCTACGTCTAAGTCAATTTTTAACACATCAAGTCAAATTAACATCAATATAACTTAACCACAAATAGAGAGAGAGCAGCAGTAAATTACAAAGACCAGTAATTTAGTTTTATGTACTCAAAGAACTGAATGTGAAAGACTGAAATATTAATTTTCCTCTTCCACAGCTCAGCCCGGAACACTTTCATGATAAGGCAGAGTGGTCCAGTGTTCATAGTTGAGCAAAAAAAAAGGATACTTATTCCAACTCTCCTAATCACTGGCTAGGTAACTTGAGTAGGGTGTGAACACACTCTACGAGCCTGTTTCCTCAATATAGTTGACAATAAAAGCATCTATATCCTGGGGTTGTTGTAAAGATTAAGTGAAATAATTTGTGTAAAGCAGGTAATGAGTGTACTGTAAGTCTTCTAACAGTGCTTGATAAATGTTAACTAGTGATATGAATAGTACTGATAAAATTATTCGTATTGTTTCTTAATAATCCAGATAAAAATGTAGTGGTCTTACTAGTATAGTAGGTAAACTTTGGAAATGTAGACCATATGACAAAGAGACATCTGTAGAGAAAATAATGATACTAAGAGGAAGCTATTCACAAGATTTTCCATATATGAACAGAAGATATTTTGAATTTTTGCCTTTCAGGCAGTATTTTGAGTTACCGCATTGATTTCCTTATCCTGCAAACATGTGAAACTACTTCTAGAAAAAAACATATGATCTATTACCAATTAAAATAACCATAAAATCTAGAAAGAAATCTCACGTTTGTCCCTCTCAAAGTGAGTAAACATGTTAGCTTGAACCACACTAGACATCCTATTCATCCGGACTACTGCTGACACAAAATTCTTTCAAATCTTGAGCCATAAAATTCTCATCTCATTTCCTGTTTCTGCCAAATGGGTTTTCAATAAGTCTTCCAATTCATTTCTAGGGAACTTCCAAGCCAGTCAGTCTTCTAAGTTTAGTTATTTTATTTTTTAAACTTAACTGATTAATCCCAGGACTGAGATTTCCACTAAAAAGCAATGGGAAATTTTTGAGGTAAATTCTTAATTTACCTCAAATGAGCCATGGGAGAATAACTGGAGAAAACCTGTTTCTATCAAACTACGCAGAAGAATTAATCAATTAAATTTTTCTTGAAGTTACTATATACCCCAAAATAGGTATTACTAATTTGACTTGTATTTTAATACCATTCCTTTTTGAGCCCAACTGATATATCACATATTTATCTTTCCTTTCAAGATTGAATTATTTAACCAAACCACATTTGATTATTTCAGTAAGGTAAAAGTCTGGAACATCTCTTCTCTAATTTTCTTTTTCCCTACTTCTCACAGATCTTTACTTAATGCTTCATTTTGCATATTGCCTAATTATTGTTTCTCTAATACATGCTATCTCAACACTGGCTATGTGACTGAATTAACTGCAATAGGTACATTTTAAATTATCAACTACAGAGAAATCTATTGTTTTCAACTCCATTAAAACTACAACAACAACAACAACAACAACATAAACCAGAGACATTAACATATACAATTTTTTAAGTTCAACTTAAAGAAAAAGTTTGACAAAGTAGAAAATCCTTTTGAATATCTGAGTCAAGGTCATGCCTGCTACCTGGAGTCAGCTATACAGCAGAATTTAAAACCTTGTAGCCATGACCTCCAGAAGGTGGACCTGAAACAACTAAATAATCACCTTTTAGAACACAGTAATAAAGAACTGGTGAATAAAACCATTTATTTTTACATTCGAATACATGTTCTTTGGACATCTACAAAATTCTAGTCTGAAATAATAAAGTAGAATATGTATGACCAAGAACTATAAATAGGAAATTATAATATAATGTTCTACAATAGTGGGTGGGTATGGAGAATACATTATAGGTACCCTGGAGGATCAAGGGAGGCTTCCTAAAGGAGGTGATAACTATGCTGAGCATAAATTAATCAGACAAGAAATTTTGGGACAATGTTCTAAACTAGGAGAGCAGAAGATACATAAGCCTGGAGATGAAAGAGTTTATAGGAATATCATATGAAGTTCAAAAGAGCCTCTAACAGGATAGCAACAATAGCTGATGAGATGCAATAATATATAAAAACAGCTCTTAAAATAAGCATGAAGTACTGTTTTTCAGGTTATTAAGCCAAATTTTATTTTATATATGTTTATGTTTTGCCTCCTGTTAAAGATAACCTAAAAATTACATATTAGGATAGAAAAGAAGTGTTTCTATAAAATTATGACCTGCCTCTGGAAAAAAAAAAATGTCAACTTAATTTAAACTTGCACAAGATTATAAACTGACTCAAGTTGTAAAATGAATGCTCAAAACTTTCACCTAACCAGTGGAACCATAGAAAATATTACTATGTTGTGATAAAATAATGTTGGGAGGAATTTAGGAGATTGTAAATCCCAGAATCCTTCTAACTATCTTCTATTATAGGCAAATTAACTTTTGAAAAGTACGTACAACATTTTGAAAACAAGTACATAAAAAATTTTAATCTGTCTCATTAAATTATACTTATAAAGGTTTTTACAAAATATTTCTTTATAAAACACTAAATTAAAAAAATAAATTAACAAATCTCAAATTAAGCTCTACTTCAAACTTCTAAAATATGAAGTGTTGCCAAAGAGAATCAAGTTTAACCTGAATTAAAAAATAAAATTCTAAAACCCAAAAAGCACTTAAATAAATTCATTAATAGAGCACTAGTCGGCCCCTGGCTTATAGTTTGTGGCTCAGAAACACTGATATGCTAGGTTTCATATCATGCTCAGTGCACTCGATTTCTTTGGATTTCTTTGGACAAAAACTGTCTTATGATAGTAAGTCTCCAGGCCTATGTATCCTGTCACTTTTAAACAAAAAAGAAGAATTCCATTGGCAATGTACTCATCTAAATAACACTATTTAATTAATTCTAATCCACCCATCCTCTTACATTTTAACTTGGCAGAGACTGGGATGCATACTAAAACTGATGATAAGAAAGCACTGTAGCATCACAGTTTAATTAGGAGAACTTTCTTTATTACTTTCTTTATTACCTAAAATAATAATTTAACTTACAACAAATGGCTTTAGATTTGTTGAAATATAGTTATAAGACTACAAGTGCTAATACTAATAATGTTAATGGTGATAAGTAGTAAGTAGCTAGCATTTATTGATTGCTCTCAATGTAACAGACCCTGTTTGATTATATTATTTATATTAAATAATTTAATCCTTAAAAACTTCGATGAAGAGAGAAGTTAATAAAACTGTGATTAAACTGGCAATAAATCTATTGGATTACTTTTGCTGGAATTCAGATCCCTATTTCTGTTTTCAAAAGAATTCTTTTTAAATTCAATCAGGACATATTTGTACTATACATTATTCCGTCTTAAAAGTATCCAAAACACCAAAGGAATATTAGATTATTTGTGTTCTTTAATTTTATTTTATTATTCATTATAATATCATAAAATGACCATATAATCTCAGTTCTTATGGTGAACTACCTTCCTAACATTTATATCTGAATATAATTGCATACCAAAGGAAGTGTTCCAATATCAATCTTTTTATTTTCTAGAAAAAATAATCTGCTACCTTTGAAAAACTTTTAGCTCTAGTCAACCCATATGCCTTCCTTCTAAAAATATATTTTTCTACTTTGCTAATTATTTTATATTAGGCACAAAGAGAAAAAAGCCTTGTTAAAAATCAATTTTTTCATATTCATAACTTACACTTACCCAATCCTTAAGCACTGTACAATTCTAAATAAATAGATTGTATGCTCACATCTGGAATAATTTGAAGTCACCAGATAAAGACATAAATAAAGGACATAAGTACTAAAAGTAGTCACTTGACCAATTTTATAGTTACCCAACATTAAAAATAGACAATATTTCCAAGTTTTCTTTTTAATTTAAACATCATTATAAAAACTAAGTCAAAGCCTATCTTAATAAGCAAAACTTGTCATTACTTTCTAACACAAAATATTTCATAACAGGGTCATAACCAGCAGTATTGGCAAAGGACCTTATATATATTAGATAGTCACAAAATATTCGATGAGTGCATAGAAAAAAAATTATAAATAAATGGCAAACATAAATATATATATCTCTTATTTTCAAAATCTTCTGAAGTTAATTTTTTTTGTGTGAAAGATATTTGCAGTTATCTTATTGAACTGCATTTTTTAACTATGCAAATGAGAACAGTACTAACTTTAATTGTATTGACTTATTCTTTAAACCACGTTTTGTTCTACCAGTCACTCAGAAGTTATTTAAAAATTATAAAATGCAAATTGTGACATATTAAATGTTATGCTAAAATGAGCATCTTGAATTTAAGAAAATGTCATTTATTTTTGATTCCTCCACCACATAGGCAAGATTTATTTATTCATTGAAGCAATCACTCATTGGTCAAATGTGTTATGATTTCCATTATGTAAGGCTCTGAGGATATGAAGATGGATAAAATGAGTTTTCCACCCTTGAGGAGCTCATGGTGTTTATTACAGGTTTGTTGAATGACTAACTGACAGAATATGAAAATTTAGAAAGCACTGCCCATTCAATTCTCTATTCGCAGATATACAGAAGCGAAAAGGCAGTGACTACATTCATTTCAACAGTTCAAAACACTGTACTATATTTATGAACCCAAATCTTTTTTTTTTTTTAAACCACATATCTTAAAATGACTGACAAGCTCATGGACTCTGCTGGCTAAATTGGATTAATTTCATAGGAGTATATTTAGTGTCATCTACAACATTAGAAGTTTCGTAGGGTGTGAACATTACTTCAAAGTTGCCAAGAGTGTGAACAGAATCATTTCCTAAGAGAAAATTAGGAAACTGACAGCATTCTAAGATCTGTATTTGTCCCTAGAATGCATTTCTTCAGGTATTTGGCCATAGCCCCATAACTCTGCAGCTGCTCCCCTTACTCAGAGAACAAGATTCATGCTTGCTATGACATTTGTTTTAGCCCTTTGGACAGAGTTCACATAATTAGGTCCATACTGACCAGTTTTTTTTAGAGATTTGGAAGATAATATTTATAAAACAAACAAACAAAAACTTAGAAGTTTTTCTGAGTAGAAATTATAATTACATATTCATCAAAATAAACATAATTAAAATGTTTTTATTATAGCTACTATAGTATATTGAATGGTGGGCTCCTTCAAAAGATATTTCCACCTGAAACTGTGGATATGACCTTATTTGGAAGGGTCTTTGCAGATGTAATTAAAGTAAGATGTCAACATGAGATCATCCTGGATTAACCAGGCAGGCCCTAAATCCAAGACAAGTGTTTCTATAAGAGAAAATTAGAGGGATATTTTAAATACTTAGAAGAGAAAGCCATGTGAAAGTAAAAGCAGAGGTTAGAGTTATGCATCCAACAAACCAAAGAATACTTGAGGTACCAAATACTAGAACTGGCCAAAAAAAGGATTCTCCTATCAAGGACGTAGTACCTTGATTTCGGCCTTCTGGTCCCCAGGACTGAGAGAATAAATATCTGTTGTTTTAAGTCACCAAGTTTGTGGGTCTTTGTTACAATGGCCACAGGAAAGTTATACAGTTGCTAAATTCAAACCATTTTCAATATAGTCTGTCATCATTGGCATGAGAGATTTGAAAGTTGGTAGTAAGAGCATTACTTAAATGTAATTACTAGATTGTGTTTAGAATAAGAAGTAATCCTGAAGATGTAGCAATGAATTTAACTCATCATTACTCCCAATCTACATTCCCTCCCCACCTTTATTTCCTGTCCCAGTGAGTGGTTTCATCATTCAAATGATGGTCCAAAGCTGTTTTAATGAGATATTTTTCCACTCCCATCTCTTTGACATCCTTTTGCTCCTAAATGTGTTTGAAATCATTATCCTCCCCTCCACCCTTATCCCTACTACCCTTCTTTAGACATATAATATATATCAATTGAATATTCTCCCTCCTTCTGGTCATATCCATAGTGTAATCGTCCTGTTCCTCAGACACCAGAATAATCATTCTATTGTATATGTTCACTTTCTTTTTAAAATACTTATTCAATTATCCTGTCTACAGGATAAATTTTACTGGCCATGTAGTGCTCTTCAATATGCAGTCCTTATATTTTTGACTGGTCTCTTTTTTGACAATGCCAGCACAGGGTTGGGCAGGGTTAAATGCCTCACTTGTAGTCTCATTAAGCAGTCTGAGATTTCTGTTGCAGCATTTATCACATTGCTATATAATCCTCTTGCTCTCCTACTAGACCATGTCTCTCTTGAAGACAGGGATTAGATTTTATTTATCTTTTAGTCCTCAAAAAACTAGTTCTGCAGCAGAAATTTCAATTCTAACTTGGATTCCATTGGTCTGAGAACATTCAGTAGGTGTGTCCATTTGCAGGAAAACAAGGCTATTATTATTGTTGTTCTTGTCATTGTTGCTGTTGTTGTTGTTGTCGTTATAATTTTCTAGAAGAAAATTGTGCATCTTTGAGAATGGCTAAAGAATACAGTAATAATTAGTCCAGATATAGAATTAGAAGAGAGCTCCATGGATGAAGTAGAAGGATGTATCATAAGCCACTCGAAGTGAAAACACCAGGCAGCTTTAGTTTGATATATGAGTATGAGAACTGATGTGGTATGTCTGTGATGAAGAACCTCCCTAATAAAAGTCAATAAAAAATCAGTGAAAAGTTGCTCTTCTATATTTACATCTCTCAAGATAATATAAGCTTCATTGAAAACTCAGGTGGTCAGTTATATACAATAAAAGACTGAGGACAGTTTTAGTAATAAAATGAGTATTTAAAAACTGTTGTTAGGAATAAAATGAGTATTTAAAAACTGGAAGAATCAAAGAGGCTGCATAGAGGAGGCATTATTTAATCTAGGTCTTCAATAGACTCATTATCCTTAATTTTCAGAAAGAAATCCAAAAGTACAAGGAAAATTAATATTATGTCATCAACCACATAATTCAACCCTGAAATTGATTCTCCCTATAAACAGACTGCTAAATTATTTATTGAGAATTCATTAAGGAAAAAAAAAAGATCTAATTTCAATCCTTATTTAAGAACAACATTAGGATAGACAAAATTCATGGCTCTAATTCTGAAGATTTTACTCTACTAGATCAAGGCAGATGTAGATATCTTTTTTTAAACAATATATTTGTATATGTAATATATATTTTAAATAGTAAAAGTGAGCTTGCTTTCATGAGATATGAAGTACAACTTGTGATAGAAAGCAAAGAAATCTTTTCAAAACATTCAATAATAGCAAAGGGTATTTAGAAACTGAATAAGGAAATTTCCTTCCATATGAAACTATTCTGTTTGAAGGTTTTACTCATGTAAAAGCTCCTTTTGTGAAACTAGTTTTCATCATCTCCCACAAGCAAACTGTAATGCCAAGGAAATACTTAAAACCATGAGAATGGTTCCTTATAGCAAACTACTGAATATGTACCCAGTCATTCCCACAGCACTGTTTTTAATGAGCTTGGGTTTTCATGTAACACATCTTAAAACTATTATTATAATGGCACCTTGCTAATGCTGCTCAAGTTTTAAATACAAATCCATTGAAAACTCTACTCTTACTGCCTGGAGTGCAGCCCAAAACAACTTACTTTAAAATAAAACCATTCGTGTAAATGCCCATCTTCAAATAGATATAGGCTATGTAAAAATGACTTAAACTGAAATTGGAAATTAAATCTGTATTATTCAAGATCCAACACAGAGATCCACATATAGATGGCACAGGATATATACTTTATGCTATTGTAAACAGAAGGTTAATGCCAAATATTTAGACATATGTTATCTTTAGAGTATGATTACACTGATCAAATCTGGGCATTGTTTTTAGAAATGTATTGGGTTCTATTGAATTAGAAGTTTTGAACTACAAGTTTTTCTTCATCCCTCTCCCACCCCAAAGAATCTAAAGAGTACAAATATTATGGTGTGTGCAGTTTAGACAATTCAAAGGTGATAGAAATTACTTGAGGAAATCTAACACTTATCCTGAAGATCAGAGAAAACACCTCCTACCTTTATTTACTTTTTTATTTTTCTGATTCGAATTAATCCATGATTGTTGTAAAAATTACAAACGAAGCAGATAGCTGTAAAGATATAAATTTTCCTAATGATAAATATTAAAAATCAGCTATTTTATCTCTCAAAGTAAGACACAAATTATCCTGACATTTTTTCTTTCTATGTCTGTGCATACTCTATCGCCTTAGTGAGAACTCCCTCCTTCTCTTCTTCACCTGAAGAACTGACTCTCATCCACTTTTTACTTCTAGACTATACTCAAAACCTCCTTTTTTTCCATTAGCATTTACATTCTTCTGTCCCTTTAAATGCTTTTGACCACTTGTATTATGTGTTAGTAATAAATATTAAAATATATATTATCTATTAGTTATAGTATTAATTGCATTTAATGTATAAAAATGTTATGATTTATTGAATGCCTACATAGGCACAATATAAACTTTATATATAATGAATTTTTATGTAAATATACACATCATATGTAAATATAATTTCATTTAATCAGATTTAAAAACTAATCTCAGTAGTTAAGTAATTTATCTAAAGTTGCATAACTTGTAAATATTTATATCTGCATTATTCTCCTTCATGAAACTGTGGACTCTCAGAAGTCAGAGATAGTGTCTCAATCTTTTTAATCCCTAGTAGACTCTCAGTAGATGTCAAATAATATAGTTTTTTTTTTATAAAAAGGAGAACATATCTTTTAGAAAAATCAACTCAACTAAGAGTATTTCTTGATCTTTTTTAGATTTTTTAATATATATGTTCATATTCCTCACCCAAACATTTATTATTATTTACTTTCTTATGTTAAGATTATAGAGCATGTACAATTAAATGACGTATAAGTATGATAATTTTTCTATCATTTCAGCTTATAAAATGTTCTCAGTATATCAGGGTTCTAAGGACATATATGATGTTTGACATTTCTTGGTAAATCAAAAAACATAATTATCCATTTTCAAAACTGATCCTTCATTTCTCGTAATAAGTGACAAATGTGAATATTCTTTTTGAAGAAAACTTCCTTCTTACCTGCTCAGTAAAATGACTAATATTTTTACAAACCAATTAATATGTCTTGTATAGTATGAACATTCAACATATATTAATTCACTTAATTTTTAAAGGAACTTTGAGATAGGTACTATTATTATCATTTGACTGATGAAGAAACTAAGGCACAGAAAAAGTAAGTAATTTGTTCAAGGACACAACTAGCTAGTAAGTGGCAAAGCCAAGATCAAAGCACAGTCTAGCACTAGTGTTCATATCCATACCACTGTTCTCTACTGCTTCCACACTCACCTTTGACGCCCTCTGGTTTGAACATGGAGATATAGTGTTTCTGTCTAACTAAATAAATCCCATACCCTCCAACTGTTCTTCCTGTTTTGAAATGAATAATTAACATTAAACTTAATTCTTAAATACATAATTAACAGGGAACTTAATTAACATGTAGTTGGCTTTTAATACATCATGACTTAAAGTTAAGTAAGTAAATGACCACACCATTGATTTTTCTCAACCTTTTATTGGTATCTAGCTTGTACCTTATTAACTTATCCTCCATTTTAAATATTGTTCTTCCTCTTCCACTCTACTGCCAATAGAGATATTTTTCTAAAATACTAACCTCTTTCTTATTTTCACTTTTGAATGACTGTCTATTGCCATTGGGCAACAGTCTGAACCCATACGGAGGATTTTGAGGCAAACAAGAAAAGCCTTACAAACTCAGATGAATGACCAATTCCCATACAAATCTTCCACTCAAAACTTTGTCTATTTCCCTGAATTGCCCTTAGCTCTATCCCTTTCATGAAGTTCCTACTGAAGAGTCCCTGTCTTTATCATTTAGCAAGTGAAAGAAATACATTTCAAACAATTTTTAAATTATTTGTCTTTCTTCTCTACATAATTCAGCTTCCTAAAAAACTCTCTATTGACCTATTCAAATAAGGGGAGTGCCCACAACCACTATTAAACTCATTCCAGCTCTCTCTCTATCACTACCTCCAACAGGAAGATGATTCCTCTCCCCTTACAATTATCTTCCACATGCTTTACTTGAGGCCCTTTGACCTTGGCTTCCCTGGCTTTGAGTAGTTCTGAAATGCAAGTTCACAGTGCTGTGCAATAATCCTTCTGAATTCCACATATCTAATGACAACACAACCAATCCTTAAATAGTTAACTGCCTCTGTGTGTTTCATACCAATTCAGAACACTCTCTGTAAACAAAGATAAATATCTATGTTTAGATTTTTAAATCTTAGAACCTCTGAACTAGTATTTCATCTTCAAACCAAAAAAAAAAAAAAAAGGTAAAACTCTCAAATGCATTGGCTGCCACAAATAATGTATTATAAAAAAACAACATTAATGCCCACAGTTGCTAAACAGTACTTTTCTTTCAATAATAGCTTGAGATTTTTTTAAACTTTTTTTTTTTCAATTTGTATGCCTCCTACTTGGTTTTCATCAACTTCACATCAGGGGAACCCTCAAGTAATCAGATAGAAACAGGTTCAGCACCGGAAAAGCTCAATAACCAGTGGGAAGCAGACCCAAATCCATAACAACCAATGAAAACCTGACTCAAATCAAAGTAAATCGACTAGTAAAATTTTCAAAAGAATAAAAATGGAAGATGCAGGAAACAATTAAAGATAATCACAGTTAATTACAGAAAAATAAATTCACACTAAAAACTCTTAGGTTTGATTCTTTTGGAACATATTGACATGTAATGCTTTTATTTTAGCTAAATTTACAAAGAATAATCTAACAGCATATCCCACCAGTTTTAAAAAATCTAGCATCAAATACTAGTTAACACAGTTAATTTCTTGTCCTCTAAATCAGATTTAATATCTTTAAGTACAATAGGTTTTTGCCTGATTTCAACATTGAAGATGAGGTGGAAAAGTCTGCCTTTAATATGCATGATGAAAGTCTCCTAGAAAAATGGGTCCCATGATTTACATTTTCAACTAATACAGTATTTTACACAGGAGTATAACCCACGTATTCTTCTTTACAAAGAAATAATGATTTGACATATTTTTCATGGAAAAGTCGTTCCATTGTATTTTATACAAGAGTAATTCTCAATCATTTCCTTTCTAGCATTTTTGGTGACCGATGGAAGGGTCCCAGTTATTTTGGAACGGTGTTTGTGTGTGTGACTGAAAGCAGCTTACACAAAATGTGTAGTTTCATGTTTTACAAACATTATTTATATACTTTTTTCCCTATGCCCCAAACCACTTTTTTTTTAAATAAAAATAATATATTTTCCAAAGAAAGTATTTAAGGATGATATATACTACAAGAAGATGCACTTTATCACCTGCGTAGTACCTGTAAAACTACACATGATGATTTTTACAATACTGAAAAACTGTTTTTAACCTTTTGTATGCTCTTTCCTCCAAAGTAAATCAAATTTCAAATATGCTAGGTATTTAATTATTTTAGAAACTTTATTTTTTTTAATTATAGAATTTGATTACTCCTTATTAATGTTTTCCATGCATCTGGCATTTTATAATAATGATAATGACAAATATGAGCCAGTTCTTCATATCTATCTTTTCATAATTCCGAAAAGCATGCTCAAAGGTAGGGGACATGCACATTTAATAAAAAGGAAAGGGCTTCTGGAAGTTAAATGACTTATTTAGAAGTTATGCAAGTTAAAACGAATTTCAACTCAGTTCTGATTTGAAAGCCATGCTCTTTCCAGTAAACAATGTTGTCATATACGTAAATTAATATTTACAATATATCTATTGTCTCAGGCATTTTCAGGGAGACATTCATGAAGTTTTGCACGTCAGCTAAGACTCTTAGCAACTGGAAGCAGCCATTACATATTAATCTCCCTGATTTTCAGCTATCTCACAATATTCTTAGGTAATACTTTAAAGGTCCTTAAAAGAGACAGGTAGCATACTCAAACTGGGTAATTTAAGGATAGCTTAATAAGGGGATTATTTACAAGGATGCGCATAGGGTTTGGTGGAAGCAACGAGAAATAGTTCAGAACTAGTGGTTAGTAATTGTGGGTAATCTTACATGAAGGAAGGAGGGGAAGCAATAGCTGGGGCCTCACCTCACTTTACTCCCATCATCCTGTCTCCTATTGGTGTTCCCACTGTCGTATACCAAACAGAAGCCAGAGGGCAAGAAAACCAGCGAAGAGGTCAGTCTCTCAAGGCACAGAGCAGAAAGGAGAGTGGAGAATTGTTCAAGAGGAAAAATGTAGAATATCAAACACAGAAGATTCCTTCACAAAAATAATGCAAACCCCTTCAGGAAAGTCTTATAAAAATCCTGGGTCTTTGATGAATGTATGTATGATGCCAGTGGGGTTTACACAGCCATCTTTAAATAAGATCAACAACAAAACTTCTAAATCCTACTTGGAAATAAAACTCTATTTTTTCCCCCATATTTGTTTGTTTATTCATAATCTGCCTTTTTCCAGAAAGCTTTTAGGGCTATTCATAACAATTCAAACATAAAATACAGCAAGATAACAAAAAAAATGACCTATAGGAAAAAATAAGTGAAAAGGAAGGTAAGAATAGAAAGATAGTATGAGGTCAGGAATAAATCTCCTATAATGAAATCCAAATCAAGTGAGACATGGAGCCTATAGCTATCTAATGCTGTAATCTAGCAACCTATGCAAAGAAGGTAACTTGATCACACATATAATTCCTTAGATAAATTTAAAAAAAAAAAAAAAAAAACACCTGTAAAGAACCATTTCCTTGCTCAGGAAAGCATAACTTCTAATAGAAAGGTGATTCTTTTGTGTCCTCATGAAGAAAAGCTTATGTTATCTAATAACTGAATATCAATGTCCACAGTATCCTTGTATAGCTATATCTATAGAACATGAAAAACATGCTTGTTGCTTGGGGTTTAAGACAAAGTTTTTTGTTTTGTTTTATTAAAGCAAGAGTTCTGATTATTCTAGGAGTAGGAGTTCTTTAAAGTTCAGTAGAAGTTTGAACTAGTCAATACACTTCACTTCACTACGCCTACGCTCTGCCTTTTCCCTCTAAGAAAAAAGGTTTAAGTTCAATATACCAGGACTATCCTAGAATCTAGCACATGGTAGTGATTAATAAGTATTTGTATATTAAATGAGAAAGCAACTCAGAGATTATCAGCCTTCTTATTTGTTTGAATTGATATTTCCAGACTCAGTGAATCTTAGGTCATTTTCTCACAAAAATAAGTCTCTATTAAAGTTTTCTAATGTTTCCTTAAGGTTTTCAACATGGTTTTCTTGTTTTTTTAATCTATAGGTATATACCTATCATCTTCCTATTACTTATATTCATGTAAATCAAACTCTGAAGACTACCAAAATGTTATCTCCATCAGTATTCTTATAATTGAAATAGCTTCCTACAACTAAAAAAAAAACAACAGTATTTTTCAGTGCCAATAATTTCTTTCAATACAACTTTCTACCTGCTGTCTCTAGATGTGAATTTGATCTTTGTCCTCCATTTGTTATTTATTTAGATTAATTCAACATGTGATTGGAATCACAGAAATGGTCTCTTTTCAAGTTTCCATTTTGGTACCATTTTATTGTCCAATTAAGAATTATTCCATGACATATGACTAGAAACAGGTATTTGTTTTAGTGCATAATGTAAAGTACTACATCTTCTGTATTTCTAAAGTCAGAGTATATTTATGGGTTTCCTGGATTGCAAAGGTTCCACATATTTTGATTTTCAGTCTTGGAACTAGTTTTAGAATATGGTCACCATAATTGCACAGTATTTTCTCAAATGTTTTAATAAGAGCATGAACCTCTCATTCTTGAGAAATGCTTACTTTTCTAATCTCACCTTTTTATAATTTTGACCTAGAAATATATGATGAGAAAAAAAATCACTAGACCTTGGAGTTTCTACTGAATAGCAATTTGACTTAATCTCCTTATAAGAGTAATAGCTTTTTTTCTTTCCTATTAAAAAAAATGGAATTGGCAGAAACTTTACATTGATATTATCCATTTCAGTAAATTTTTGCATGCTTGTTTATAGCTGCATATATTTAATAATGAACAAAGGTCAAAAGAGCAATTGCATTAATTTTTTTTAAATTTTAGACCTTTTCATTGTCTTGTTTCATTAACAGATTCTCTGTACTTAAGTAATCCCCATCTATCATTTGAAGATTCTTGGGTAGTGCATTTTTAAGAGAAAAATGTCTGGAAATACTGTCTCATGTGTGTATATCATTATCTGAATGATGCCTAGGTCTTCATAGATAATTTTAATGCCACTCAAAAATGACATTTTAAATGGTATTTTTTGAGGGAAACTCAAATGAATGTTTTATTTGTTTTGTACATAAAATTTAGTTCTATGACGAAAATGGTCACCTAAGAAATAATTAAGTTCTCCAGATTAACAGAAGTGTTTTGAAAGGCAAAATTCTCTTTCCTATAATATAGTCTTCCTGTGCTAATTTATACAATTAGATGAGAATGTTTAATAATTACTTGACATAGATATAAGTAGGGCCATCTTGATGGAGGGGTAACAATGCAGAGATATAAAAGTTTGAGTCTTTCAAAAAATTTTTTTACATTTTTCTTTTTTCATTTACACATAATTTAGGGCTTGGGAAATTTCACAAGAAAAATCTCTGTCATGAAATAGTTGCCTGGGCAGGGAAGAGAAAAGTGAAAAATTATAAAAAGACAGTTTAATATGGAGATTTCCAGCCTAAATATGGGCCATCACACAATTCAAACTTTTACGCTCATATGGTGAGTTATATTTACTTCACAGCTTAAGTTCTAACTTTGAAATTATCTTACTACTTAATTTTTTAGTCCATTGTAGCTCATTTTGAAATTTTATCACTAATGTCTTTTCCAGTTTTTAAATTCTGTGATTCATCAACTTCTTGGATTGGTTAGTGTTTGTTCCCCACTTTCTCTCTGAGACACACATATGAGACAATATTTTCAGACATTTTTCCCTTAAAAATGTATTAGCCAAGAATCTTCAAATGACAGGTAGGGATTGCTCAAGTACAGAAAAATGCCGTTAAAGATCAGTTTAATAAAGGTCTTAATAAGTGTTAAATAAGAAATTAGTCTATATACAAATCAAAAAGGCTCTAAAATGATTAAAAACATCAATGCAATTGGTCTTTCGTTTTTTATTTATTAAATATATGCAAATGAAATAAACAAGCATGCGAAATTTTACTGAAATGGATAATATTAATGCAAAGTTTCTGCTAATTTTAATTTTTGTCTTAAAAGAAAGAGGAAAAAAACTTTTTTGCTCTGGTAAGAAGATTGAATTACGTCAAATCACTCTGCAGGTATCTGAATAGAAGTGACACCTAAATTGAGAAGGAAACAGCTTCTTATACTTAGGGAATGAAGATGTGTCTGTAATACTTTCTAGGGAAGAAATATAAAATATACAACAAAATCAGACAGACAAAAATCTCTGGCTTTTTTTCAACAATTACAATTTCTGGAAAGTAATCATATAAAACAGGTGACTCTTTTTAGAGCATGATTAGCTCTCACTTTTCTTTTATGCCTCAAACTCAAATTAGATAGTTTTCCACTCTCTCTCCCATCTTCTGTTTGTTTCTCAAACATCTACATACTCTACACTCAGAATATTTTAGGTGTGAGCCAATTTAACTCTTTGTACTTCAAACTGCATAATCAAACATAAATAGACAAACATTTCATTCTTTTTCATGCGCATGTTGCCTTAGCCTAAATAAAACAAAAGCAGAGATTCTAAACAAAATATCTACAGATTATATTTGTGGCTCTTTTGCACCCATTTCCCCCTTCTGGTTCTGCTTTTATTTACACAACAGATGATGATTCCTAAAAATAACTTTTAAGAAAATACACTAAAAGTAAAAATAAGTTTGTTAGCTTTATATATAATATTACTGCCAGTAATAACACCTCCTTATTTACGAGATCTCCCAGAAAATCAATCATAATAACCAATGAACACAAAGAAAATCATTTATTTAACCATGACTTACGTTCACACACAAGTTCCAAGACAGAAAAGAGTTCAAGTTGTTCCTTAGATCTTCCTACTACTTAGAACCCTTTGCCAAATTTCTTATACATCATTTTGATACTCAAAAGGAACTAGATCAAAAAGGTTCTGTTTATGTATCTAAAATCATATTTTTCTTTTACCAACAGTCTAACATCTATCACTTCCTACTCAACTGTAACTCTCTTCATGAGCTGGCCTTCATATCTGTAAATAGATTAAGTGAAATTCAACCATATAAAAAGGAAAAAAAAGTCAAGCATTCAGGCAGAAATGATCTATCGATCAGCTGGTCCAAAAGTAATCCTAATAACTGCACTCTAAAGAACAAGAATCTAGTTGGAGTCTGGTGGAATATACATATTGAAATGTGCAGAACTTGAGTTGTGCAGTAGTAACCAAAGACCTTGGATTCAGGACAGTGCAGGTTAAAATTGCCACGTGATATTTGAAAAAGGAATATTAAGATTGACTGAATTGTTATCACTATAATAAAGGGCGACTGATACATTCTTTAAATAGTTATTCCAAAGCCAACATGTAACATTAATGAAGGAACATAGTAAATATCTAATAAATGGAATCTAAAAATATCAGTATTAAACCTAACAGTTTAGAGAAAGGGGAGGTCGCAAGAGACATACTGGCATATACTAATACATAGTATATCCTTGAAGAATGAATAGGATTCATAGAAGAACATGATGAGGGCATTCCTATCAACTGGTGTACATAGGAAACTTCAATCACCTATTTCTAATATCAACCAATTAAGAGAAGGCGCTTGTCAAGTCCTTTGATAGTCACTCAATTTACAGACCACTACTCGAATAGCACCAAAATATAAAGTATTATTCTTTGTTTAACAGCCTAGAAATAAATTAAAAAAATGCGTTCATTCATACTTTTTTTTTTATTTATAGAGAATGAATAAAGAGAGGTAGAAAGTTTTGTCCAAAAAGAAATTGTTTCTAAAAATGCTGATCCTCAAATTATACTCCTGATAAACACAGATAATTATTCTTTCCCATTATATCAGTAGAAAATCATTTGAGCCGATAAGATTCTTTTTTCATTGACACAAAACATATACCTTAATATATCAGCTTATCAAGAATTTCTCAATTTAGGCAATCATACTTTCCATGAGAAAACAAGCTGACAACAGTGTATATACTAATATTCCTCTCTATTTTCTAGGACAAGTCATGGGTAATCTATAAAAGACTCCCTAAACTAAGTCCATGAGCCAAAATTCATAGAAACTCTTTGTTTAGTCAAAACATAATCAGAACAATATTATTCTGAAGTGCCCCTAGAAAATGTATGTTAAATTTGTTACCTTTTGTATAACTCAGGGTAAATCTCTGAACGTCTCTGAATCATAATCTATTCTACCATTCGTAAGAATGGGATACAAGTAACTGTCCTGCCTCTCCCATAAGGTCTCAATGAGGAAGATCAAATTAAATGTGTGAATGCTTTGAAAACTACATAGCACTATAAAATAATATTATTGATATTAATAGTAACATGAAATGCATATGTAAACCAGAGGAATCAATAGTCCTAAGGTAAAATGCGGTGATAAAAAAAAAAATTAAAAGACAATAAAAAATAGGCCTCTAAAAATAGTAACTGAACACACACACAATATTTATTAAATAAAAAATAAATGAGTGTAAGTAAATCAGTGTAAAACATATTTAAATGGAAATATCATAAATATTAGTTTTCCAGTAATAGTAATGGGTGCTGATAGTAAACTTTAGGTATTGAAAGCCATCTTAATATTTTTATTTAAAATAATAAATAGAATATTCATCGTTGAGCTCCACATTACAATATTTTATACATAGATGCCAAACCCTCTACAACTGTGTGGAAAAAATATTGAATTTTATTCTACTCTGATTACTGAAAAATATGTTTTTCAATATTGTTGTTTGAGTTATGTGTTTGTATTACTCTTCCTAGAAGCAACATATGCCAGTGTCTGAAATACAGTTCATTTATGCAATTTCAGGTATCTCTTGAAGAATGATTTTCAAGTAAAACCTCTGTTTTAACACAAATAAAACTATAAACAAGCCTTCCTACTATTTTCCAATTTAATTTTTTCGGCAAAGTAAAGAAAAATGTATTCACTAAAACTACATTTCTATAAAAATAATATGTTTAATAATGTGACAATATTTCATAGATACTAACAAAAATTCTACATAGATACTAATTATAATTCTACATATTTGTACTTGCAAATTATTGCACCAACATCGTCTCATTTAAGTCACATCAACATAAGGTATACATATAGGTATTATGCCCGATTTCTTCATCTATAAATAGAAAGTAATATCCGTATTATTTAATATTGTGAGCCCCAGTTTATTCATCTGTAAACTGACATTAATTACGAATAACACTGGAGACAGATACATATAAACTCATTAAATTTAGCCATGGAAAACACAATGTTGGTGAGAATGTTGGTATCTGCTAATGCAAACACTCATTGATACAATAATAGTCTGGGGTTTTTAATGATATGTCACATGATCAGAAATTCAAAGAGGAGGAATTCAAAAATATTTTGTTAATTGAATTGAAGTGGAAGAGCTTAGGCCTTTAAGTATTTAATTATAGATTTTTGCTGTATGCAACAGTGATCCAAGAACCAGACAAATCTATTCTTTTCAGTGCAAAGGCAACAAATACAAGCACAGGGTTCATCACTGATTCGTTTTTTAAAGCAATGACGAAATAGGTACTTAAGGGTCTGGCGAATTTTTGTGAACAAAATGTGAGTTTGGTATCTCAATTCTAATTCTTTGGCTATAGTTTCCATCATTCTTGATCACTCGATTTCCATTTATCAGCTGCCTGAAAACAGAACATATTTCCATGCTGATAGTTACAGACAAACATGGTACAGAATTTGGTCTCTTGGGCAGAAAAATGTAGATAGAACTGGGATTTGTATAATTGTCCTAAAGGCTGCAGTGATTTTCTGTTTCTTGCTAAACACAGTCTACTTTTCTGCTCCATATTTCTAGCTTTGTCTATATGTCTCTCTCTCTCCCCCTTTTCCCTCTCACTCTCCCTCTCCTTCTCCTATACTCTCTCCTTTCTCCCTCTCCCTTTTTCTCTTTCATTTCAGTTTTTCTTGCATTTAAGTCATGTGGATTGAGCCAAAACTTCTATAACCATGGAGCATCCTGAATACTGTACTCCGAGGGCAGGCATGGAGACTAAGTGCATGACACATAACATATCAAAATCTAGGATTCTTGGCAGGTCTTCATAATCTGTGATTGTATGGAGTTCAGGAAAGTTAAGTAAAGGGAAATGAAGGAAGTTGCTAGTTCTTGTCTAGCAGCTAGCAGACAAAAACTCCAGAATTTGTCTGTGAATACCAACACTTCCTTTGACTAATCGGAAATGCCCTTGATTTATTTTTTAGCTTTATGTGCTTTGTGTTCTGTGATGCCCTGTCACAGTGGTAAGAAAAGTAAAATCTGGTCACACACCAGGAGTCAGACAAGTTTGGTCCCTCTGTATTCTTTAATTCCCTAAACTCCTTGATCCTAGGAAGTATCTTAACCAAACACTACAAATATACCTACAAACTATCCAGTTCACTATATTAAAGGAAACTAAGTTAACTAAGTTGTCGTACTCAGTGTCACCTTCTTGGAACCGTACCTGCTTGGCAATGGTTAGTGGCACAAAGACAAGTGTAATTTCTTTCTCCTATATTACATGAAAAGAACCCTGAATTTTAAATTTCAGAAACACAATTTTTCTCATAAACGATGTAATGGAAACAAAAATCCTTTTCATTGGGTTTTAATAAATTACAAAAACTATTTTTGTTTTGTTTTCCATTCTACACAAGAGAACTCAGCTGTTTTCAAGGGTTGGACTTAAAATATCACTATTTTAAGAGCTACTGCATATTAATACTAAAAGGCTACATACGGGGATGACGTTAGCAAAACTGAAAAAAGTTTCCCTTTAGTCCCCTCAGTTTTCCCAATTTGTGCCCTTTCTTCCTTGTTCTACCCTTAAAAATCATAACACATTTAAATTCTGTACACTTTCTTTTCAACATTTTCTTTACGGAAGTGATCACTCTTAAGAGCATTCGCTTTTATGTAGTGTCAAGCAGACTTACCCCAAAGAAATTTATGCCTAAATGTGAAATTATATTGCAAAAAGTAAGTGAGTGGGAGAGTGACATTCTAGGGTAGGATCATACTGGAAGATTTCTATACTCACATTTAGTAGCAGTTTTGAATCACACCGAAACATAACCAACTTTTGTTTAAATTACAAAGGGTGTGATATCTGCATAAAGTTTTCTAAGAGCCACATTCAAAAAAAAGATTCAAGATTGTATTTGAGGTTTAACTTTCTAAGGCAATCAACATGTACAAAGAGATGGATTTTGAATATTCATGATATCATACTTTCTCCAATTTGAAAATCTAGGTTATAGATTTTAAAAGACAAGAATACTGATTTGATTTACATGCATTCAGCTCTTATAGAGTCTTCCAAAAGATTACTTCTCACTTTTATTTTATTTGTATTCATACCTCCGATGTTTCATTAATGTATCTAAACATTTTCTTAAGTTTGCCTATGTGTTTAATACTCAGGATAATATAGTGTTTAATCTATAAGATATCTGAAATAATGTGATGATATTTTAAATCGAATTCTACAATTCCCTTCCAAGCCTTCTCATTTGTCTCCTACATGCCCTACCTCAATCTGTATTTCCCTGTCACAAAGAATTTTGCACGCTGTGCACTGTACTATCAAATGATGACATTTATATATACTCGGTTGTGACTATTTTACATAAATAGCACATGTTAACCTTCTTCAGAGAACAACCTGCATCATGGCTGTAAGTAGTAAGTAGCCCTGGATACTATATATCCAGATTGCCAAATGCAAAACTTAGATTTGTTCATCATTTCATACAAATCATTTCCCTCATTACCCCATATCCAATTTATCACTTAATCGTATCAAGTTTACTTCAAAAGCAGCTTTCTATTTCCCCCTTTCTTATTTCACCACCTTTACTAGACCCCTTCTAACATAATTCTGCAATCACCTTCTAAGAAGCTTGTCAATTTATTACTACTTTCACCCTTATCTAGTTTAGCCTTCTTATTTGCTGCTAGTTTTCTTGCTGTGATATAGTTTCTCAATCTTCTTGTTAAAATTTCTTTAGGGGTCTTCTTTGGTAAGCAACTACATGAAATCCAAATTATATTCTCAGATGACATTGTCTTAGTTTGGTTTTTTTTGAGAAGCCAATTCTGATCAAAGCTTCAAATACAATTTCTTGTTGAAATGACTCCAGAAAAAAAGGTAGGAAAATGAGAAAATGAAAGAGGGATGAGAAAACAGTGCCCAAGGGTGTTTTATCAATCAAATTACTTTTGTTGAATCCTGCTGGGACTCTGTGGGGGTCTGTATAGAATATGTGCCTTAGAGTTATTTAGCACAGTGGGGAAAAGAATTGAGGTTTTAATACACCAAATTTGGTAATTGGTTGTACTCTATTATTCCTTAAGGGATGCCAATTCTCCAGCATTTCTGGCTGCCCCAACTGTAGGCAGAAGAGATTCTCGGTGGCAAAACCACCAGGCAAGAATTACTGGAAGAGGCAATTTGAAATCGGGCCAGTAGCCACACAATTTTAAGTACTGAGAAGATATGAGAGAACAAATGGAAGGATATATCCATCAGCATCTGTAATCCTTTCACATTTAACGCTAGGCTACCTTCCTAGACTACTCATTTTTCATGTTCTTACCAGCCACCCCGCTCCTGCCACATGACACTTCCCACTTTTCTCAGAAATGATAGATATTTTTTATGATTGCATGATTATACCCATCCTATGCCTCTGGTCTCATTCTTTGCCTCTCAAACTCTTTAATTTTAAGAACCAGTTAAAATGTTGCTTTTCAACTGAGGCCTTTTCTCTCAGATTTTTAATTCCTTTCCAAGATTTCAGATTATTAAGTTATGCCTGTGTCCTTTAAGGTGCCAAAAATCTACGCAAAATGTAAATCTTTTGATTAATCATCCAAATATTTCCAAGTAGCCACATTTCTGAGGAATGTACCTTTCTCTATTTGAATGAGTCATACATCATTCTATCATTCTATGGTAGCGGCTGTGAGGATTAAATGAATAACATAGATTAGCTATTAGAGGAGTACTTGGCACATGGTAATCATTATATGTGTATATTATTATTATTATTTTAGTACCCTTAAAAATCACCTGGGAAGTTTGCTAAAAATGAAGATTGCTAGGCTATACCCAGAGATTATGTTTCTGTAGTTGGGCTCTAACAATCCAGATCTGTGAACAATCATACCAAATGAATCTCTTATAGGAAAGTCTATGGCAAGACAGCCAATCTCTAAGTATGATGTGACAGTCTTAATTTATACCTGTTGTCACAGTGTAATTATTAACAGTGATTCCTTTTATTTTCAAAGTACCTCGGTTTGGGAAAAACAAAAAAAAAACAAAACTAAATGGTCATCCTATGTGCGAACCATGTTTTGAGATCACTATTCTTTAGAAAAGACAATAGTGGATGTATATATTACAAAATTTTCAGAGAAGTTATTCTCTGACACTTTATATTAAATCATATAGCAGAGAAGACTCAAATAAGGAAACAAAAGTGATGATGAAGATTATTATGGAAATTTCCCTATTCACTCATCTGTTTCCTGCTGCACCCGTTTCTCTGGTGAATGTAGAGTAGGAATTGAAGAGAGTCTGAAGGGAAAGATAGATACTTTGCTATCTTTGGTGGCTTCTTCGAGCCTCGACAAGAACACTGCTGAGTATATTAATACTGCTAAATGTCATTCTAGAAAATACACTGTAAATCAAGATTCGGACCATTAATAAAAGTTTGGAATATTCAAATATGCCATTTCACATGCAGTATTGATGCATGCCTTCTCTGATAAGACCAAGAACACAATGAGTTACGGATGGCTTGTCAGTGAGTTACAGCTATTTACAGTAATATGGTAATTGGAAGTGACACTGAAAATCTGTATGTTTATTTTGGGTTGCCATGTTGTGGTTACAGTGCAAAACTGAGATGTACTAAAAAAACATCAAATATATATGTCAAGTTAAATTCCCACTCCTTTTGCCTCAGGCTGATTAGCACTAATTAAATTTCCCACTATTAAACTCAAGATGTTAGAAAACAATATGGAAATGCCATATATGAATTCTGCTGATTATGATTTTAAAAAACCCAAGCTCTGTACAATCTGTTAATGTACAAAATTTATCATATTCTACAACTACTGAAACTTTGAAGAGGAGATAACAATGTTTCAAGCAAGTGATTTTTTTCTCTAACTTTATCGCTGTTTACTTTGATATATTATTGTAAAAATTGGATATAAAAATATGTATGTTCAGTAGAGGCATAACTTTAAGAGAACAGTGTAGCAAGTTATTGCAATAAGAATTGACAATAGAGCAACATATGTCGGAAATCAGCTATAAAAATAGTATAGCTTCATAGCTTTATATTTAAACAAATATAAACAGAGACCAGTTTACTACAGTATCTTCACCACTTTTTATATGTACTTAAACATCGGTTTTCTACCACATGGAATATTTTAACATAGGCATACTTTTCATAAAATAGTCTTTGGAGAAAATCATATTTTTCTTTATTCAAAATAACATAAGGATAAGAAAGTATTTGTTTAATAGCATGTGATATTTTTTGGGGGGAGGGGTGATGTTAGTACTATCCTCCAGATTTCCATAGAAGCTGATTCTTGATCAGTTTAGAGATAAGGAAGTAGACAGGCTATAAAATGGTTCCTAGAATAAGAAATGCCAGGAAGAAATAGATCGAGGGGACTAAAAGTATAATAAGAGAGAAGAGAGTTCAGTTTCTTTTATTTTTCCTCACTAAAAGAAAGAAATAACAATGAAGAAATGGAGGAAAGACTTCTGACCAAACAAACAAAAGAAAAAAACAAAATCCCCCTCAGAGCAAGGGTGAATAATTTCACTTCCATTTGAGAACTGATAGGAATAGTGATGGATGAGTGACACTGAGTCTGTTCACTAGAGCCCTATCTATAACAGTTTAAAACTAAATAAATGATAGAGAGAAATGGTGTTCATAGAAATATAGAAATGTTCCATTTCAGTCTATTTAAAAATGTATGATAATGTTAGGGGAGTGGTTTCTATTCCCAAATCTTTTATTTATACTTTGTATATTTTAGATAGGTCATTAAAAAAAATAAATTAGTAATATTAAGATCACTTCTCTAATGAAAGTAGCAGAGGACACTTGTGATTTCAGAGAAGTTGGATATGTAACCAATCATTTGTATTACTAAATAATATTTTATTAAATTTAGGAATGCAGCTCAGGGCAACCAAAACAATATCATGTCAGAGTATTAAAATTGATGACAAACAATTAAGAACAAATCCTTCATTATTTTTCAGTCTACATGTTAAAATCTTAAAAGCATAAACCTCTAAGATGTATATTTAAACACATAAGAAAATTATGCAACTGTCACTATCTGGTTTGTCAAATTTATAGTTATTAAAAAAAATGTGTCATATTAATTTTGGTCCAGAAAATGGTAAAAATTGTACATGCTAAGAAGTAACATTTACAAAATT
>NW_006433946.1:1391982-1396356 GCF_000325575.1 Pteropus alecto
CAAAAAATAACATGGAAGCCATATTAGGCGGTAGTTAAAAATGCAGGCTCTAAGGTCATAGACACGTTAGTTTAATACAATCTCTGCAATTTATTAGCTATTTGATCTTTGGTAAATTATTTAACAACTCTGAGCTGGTGTTTACTCATGTGTAAAATGGGGATATTAATACCAGATGAGGTTGTGAAGATCCTATAATGAAATAATATAAGAAAAGAACTCAGCCACAACAATTGTAAAAAAAGATAATCTCAATAAATTATAAGTAATAATGAATCATTACGTGCCCTCATTTAAATACAAGAGAAAACTAAAGCTTTCAAACAATTGTAGATTTAATGAAATGTAAAGCAAAAAAGGCTTATTTCTTGTCTCTTAAGATCTGTAGATGTTAGGAGGAAACTAGCTACTGCTTTAGTCTGAAGATGGCTTGCTTCCCACTGGTTGTAGATATAACAAAGACAATCACTCCCATATTAAAGAAGCTATTTGTGTCTCTTTTCCTTTCATTTTTACATGCCCCTCCAGACAGACTTCTCTGTAGAAAACATCAATTATGCATTTCCCCTACCTTGACCTATGTTTGCTTTTATTCCATTTTCTACTTTATGATGGCTCAGGAGCAAGGCAGACAATTAAATGTGCTTTTGACTATTAGGCTCTTCTTATACAAAATATAAAGAAAAGAAATAAATATCTAGTAAGTAAAATGCTCCATTAGTAGGCATCTTGATAGAAGTTTCCTCTAATTTTTTATTCTATAAGGGATAATGGTTACGATTCTTAGCTAACTGGCAAAGGGAAAGCTATCCTTTAGAGATAATGATTGATGAGGAAATGAAACCAAAGTGATCAGTACAATGTAATTCACTTATAACCTACTTTAGAAAGTTTAGTCTGAAGATGACTTGCTTCCCACTATAGTTAAACTATAAGCAAATACTTATTTAGAGAAGTAGATAATGAGAGTACATAATTTTAAAAGTACATAAAGTTAAATTAGGTATAGAAATTAATAAATTAAAACGTTTTTGGAAAATAGTTTATCAAATGCTAACTTTTATCAACATAATGAAGATGTTATAGACGTTCTCTCTTATTTTACTGAATAAGAAAGTTACTTATTTATCATCACTGAAATTATATGAATGTAAATAACTCAGAAAAGATCCATTGATTTTTTGTCTCACATGACTCTAAGAAATAGATATAAATCCGATGAAAAAATGTTCAGCCAAAAGAACAATTTTACTTAAAAAAAGTGAATTTCTACCTTTTTAAAATTCAATTTTGTGCTTATGGTTTTAGGAAATAACTCCTTAAAAACTAGGTTATTTTACATTTTTCCCATAAAATAACTTCCTACTGACAAACAATAAAAATAATCTTAAATAGTTTAGATAAAGGCATTATCTAAATGTTAATTCAGATGCTACTAGTTGAATAACAGAGAATATAAATTAGATCAATTGTCTTCTGCTAAAAGAGTGAACTTTCTAAATTTAAACCCAACCATGTTAATCTTTTGTTTAAAAACATAAATGTTACCATACGATCCAGCAATCCCTCTTCTGGGTATCTACCTCAAAATTTCAAAAACATTTATTTGTAAAGATATTTGTATCCCTATGTTCATTGCAGCATTATTCACAGTGGCCAAGGTATGGAAACAACCAGTGTCCTTCAATAGATAATAGGATATATATATATAGTCGGCCATAAGAAAAGATGAAATACTCGCATTTACAATAACTAAGATGGATCTTGAGATATCATCCTAAATGAAATAACTCAGGTGGAAAGTCAAAAACCATATGATTTCACTAGTATGTAAGAAATAAAACTGAAAGCAACAAACAAACAAGACAAACAGATAAAAACTTACACAGACAAAAGTATAGTGGTTATAAGAGGGAAAGGGGGAGGGGGGAGGAATGGTAGAAAAGGATAAAGAGGGTCAACTATACAGTGATGGAAGTGACTTGACTCTGGGTGGTGAACACAATGCAATATACAGATGACATATTATAGAATTGTACATTTGAAACCTATGTAATTTTATTAACCCATGTCACCCCAATAAATTTAATAAAATTTAAAAAATTCACATAAATAGCTTTCCAGTTCCTACAGAAAAAAGTCCCTACTTCTGAGAATAATTAATTCTAACTATTTAAAGGTTCTTACCTGATTCAACGTCCCCACTCAATCTCTATTGAGCTTGCAGCTTGCACATACTCTGCTGCTTTACAAAGCCATGACTTTGCACCTGTTAGCGCTCTCTGAGGTGTCTCCTCACAAGTAAACCTCCAACCATCTGAAAATACCCATCTTTTAAAATCCAGCTCAAGGGTCATTACCTTAAAAAGGCTTTATTGATGTCTCCAGTCAGGGTCAACCTTCCCTCCCTACCCTATAATAATGTCATAACATAAATATATTTCACTCTTTGCCCATATCACATTGTGTTGTGTCTATCTGTATATTTAGCAGTCTTCTCTATTAGACCATAAACTCTTTGAGAGCAGGGAATGTTTCATTTTCTTTTCCTTGCACTAGACTGTGAGGTACTTAAGGGCAAAAACGTTGTTTTGCTGACTGCTGTCTCTTCAGAATCTAATAGTTCTTGGCATGTACTAATATGTGCTCAGTAAATATAATAAATGCTTCACTGGATAAGTAAATGAATGAGTTCATCTTATGCTCATTTCCTAGCAGAGAACCTGACCTGAACTGGCATATAATAAAAAGTTGCTAAATTAAACTGATCTTAAAAGGAAACTTTATTATTATCATTATGCTTTCAGTTTCTTGGTAATGGTACATATGTACCCTGTCCGGGGCACCTATGGGTAAACATTTTATGGACGTAGTCTCAATTTCTCATTTATTACTTAAGTAAAATGTCTATATATTATATATCAATAATGAATTCATATACTAAATCATCCTATTAGTCACAAATCAGAGAAAAAGTAATATGAGATGAACTCCCTACACCAAAGTCATCACTATATACTTGAGGTACATGTTGGAAAAAAGTTAACCTATAGACTCTGATAGTTCCTTTCAAAGGCTTCTCCTGAACTGTGAGAATGTCTTCAGTCACAATTTGATTAAAACAAACAAACAGAAAAAAACAAAATGCATGCGCGTACACACACGTACGTACACACACACACACACACACACACACTAAATCCTAGTTTAATTGCTTGTCTAGTTATGGCCAACCTGAAAGTTGTAATTGTCTCTGATGAGAAAACACAGAGCACATTTTTTTAACCTTGCTTTATTTTGGAAGCATTAAACCAGAACAGACTCTGTGGGACACTAGAGAAATAGTACAAATCATGGAAAAATATATTTCTTATGTTATGCTTATATACCATACAAGATTAGATCCCTTCAAAAATATCAACTACCACCCATGATTGAAGGTTATAGTTCTCCAAAAGTCTGGGGATAAGAGACAAAGCAATTCCTATTATAGATTTAAACTACCGTGCATTGAAAATAAATACTAGATATAATAGAGAGACAGCTAGATTATAGATAGTCATATTATAAAAATGATTAAGAACAATTTGAGGTTATTCACAGGCAGAGAAATTAGGGGTTATAATAGAGAAACATTCATCTACCGTGTCTTTCTTTTTAATTTTCACTAATAATCAACTAATGACCAGAGTCAATCTTGAGGGTTTTTCTTATGCTTTTTGTTTGTTGTTCTTATTTTAGGTTTGGTTTTGTTTTTAACAAAAGGCCTCATTTCATTTGGGGAAAGATTAGCAAAGGTGAAGGTTGACACCCAGCCTGGATGTTCTCTGCCTTTAAGTTTCCAAGTCCTAAGAAAAATATGGAGTCCTGCTATATGAGAGAATGAAAATATCTTAGACACTGTAGATATGAAAGGAGGTTTGGCCTAAGGAGGGCAGCAAATAAATGAGAGTTAGCAAAAAAAGTTCAATTATAGCTTCTCAAAAACAACACTGAAACTTTTATTTTTAACAACTTATGTAAATGCATTATAAATGTATTTCAAACTGTGCAAAAGTACTTAGTTAACATAAAATAAAGATATAACTAATTTCACTGCTAATATATTCAGTTTTTATATGTCCCTTTATGTCCCACTAGAGTTAAAGTGTATGCATTGGGTTTTCTTCTGCAAAAGAATACAGAGAAATGTCACAGGCTTAATAGCTGGATAAAAATTAGCATTTTCTTGGTGACAACTATGTCTTTGCATTTTGACATAATCTTCTTACTTAAGTAAAATGTCTATACATTATATATCAACAATGAATTAATGTACTAAATTATCCTATTAGTCATAAATCAGAGAAAAAGTAATATGAGATGAATTCCCTC
>NW_006433946.1:1396575-1450768 GCF_000325575.1 Pteropus alecto
AGAGATCAAATCTTTACCAATACATTGGTTCAAGCTGCACCATAAGAGATTGTTAATGACTCTTAGAATCTCAGGGATCTGGGAAAAACAAATCAGTTCCATTTCTTACATTTAATTATTTTATAGAAAAATTCTGTTTTTTTTTTTTAATCAGACATGTATTTAAAGTACTCACTGTACTGAATCTTTCATTTTCAAAATGCTGATGAAATGCACTAGTTTGGGATAATTTTTAAGTATATAGAAATGCATGACACTTCCTTCAAAAAATGTTGAGAACTTTTTTTTATATTTCCTCTTCTGAATACAACATAAAGTTCATTATCCTAGAATATGATCTCTTACATTTTTATGTTTGAACTATTGGTTTCATGGGCATTATTTTTCCTCATAAAAATATAAGAAGAGAAAAATTAGATATAAGTTTCATTGATTAGTTATTTGGTGATTAATTAAATTAAGTGATAAAAATCTAACAGTCTTTAAGTTTAGTGAAATATGGTTCAGCGTTTAGGGTTCTGCTAGCTTTTTACTGTAACTATGGTGTCCAGCTGAGCTATACTTTGACCCGATCCCCAGGGTTGCCAACAAAGCTTGTGACTGAAACAAAGAGAAAGAAAACATGTCTAAAGTACCTCTTCCTAGGACTTTTCGTGTTTATCCACTTTGAGAGTTCCAATTTTCAAAATTATATGAGTTGTTCACGCATCCCTCCCTTTTTCTTTCTTTTTCTCTCCTCCATAAGAAAAAGAAGAAATATTTCCCCAGCCACTTTTCTTCCCCTCTAATTAAGGGAGCAATTGGATTGTTATGATTCCTTCCATTTTCAGCTTATCAAGAAATCATGATGTTAAACATATAGAGAAGGTCAATTTTGTTATATTTATAGGGAAAACTACTCAGTTAAATACTGAATTGAGATAAAAAAAATGAGAACTACAGAAGAATACATTGTATTCTCAGTTATTTAAAAAATGACCAAATGCTCCTTTTTAAAGTCTTTTTCCTTATTTCACTGGATATGAACATTTCCTCTAGAGAATGGTCAGAAGAAGGGAGAAAAAGTAAAATTAAATATGATATAAATACATGTGTACATTTATTGTGACCACTGTGACAGAGATTTTGTTTAGAGAAAGAAACAAAGCTTCTGAAAATGGTGATTTATGAGTTGTAGTGAATTTATATGATCAACATCCTTTTTCACCCTGAATTTTTCTCCAAACAAAAGAAAAATTCATTCATTTGCTTATTTATTTAGTAAATACATATCAAGTACTTATTATGTTCCATGTGCTATGCTAGTTGTGGGAGGGCATAAAAATGAAAGAAATAAATTCTGTCTTCATGATAGAAGAGGAAACACCTAAAATAAGAAATTAGTGAGTTTTCAGTGTATGCTTATAGGATGCTTGAGTAATTATAAAATGATATGTTCTATAAGTTATTGTTATGTGTGTATTTTCTATGGACTGTAATTGTGCTGTGAAGAGTATTGATTGTATACCTTATACTCCTTATCTTGGAATTATTACAAATAACACCCTTTTTTAAACACATTAGAAATAGCATTTGTTTCCTTCTTATTTTATTAAACTAACCTCTGACAATTGTAATTCTTTACTTTTTGTGAAGGTCTTGAAGTGAGGATACTTTACATGACTACATTTTGCTTCTTTAATGCTTAGTTACCTTTTTTATTACAGATTGAGAACAATTATAATTACTATTTTAAAAGAAAGTCACAATATAATTTCATGGATTTGTTTTAAACTTTTAAGAACTTATTAAATAGCGCTAAGCTTTGTTCGGTAACTCTCTTATGCTGAATAGCAATAATCATAGCCAGTTTTAACTGAACAATTAGCATGTGCCAGCTTCTGTGATAACCATTTTAATATGCATTTTTAATTTCCCAACAACCTTGCAAGATGGAAATTATTATTACTTCTCTCACAGTAGAGAAAATAAGGTTCAGAAAGGTTAATTGAGTCAGTTCCTGGGATCATTCTGGCTCCAAAGCCTTTGTTCCTTCTGCAAAGAGGTGCCATGCCACAAAAATCCCCTAAAAGAAAGATTCTGTGTCACTCAAACCAGAGCCTCCCAATTGTGTTTTTAGCTGCATGCTAAACAACAAATCACACCCAACCATTTTCTATCTCTGATACAATTATGCTGCATAAGTATGCAGTTTACCAAATTTAAATGAGCTAATTTTTTTTATTGTTCAGCTTTTTCTAAATGTTAAGAAGCTAAATAGAACATAGATATAAGAAAGTAGACACCTTCGAAGTGCATGTCACAGATGTAAATATGTGCTTTAATTTGAAAATCTAATGTTTAAATTAGTTTTTTTTAAGTTAGAACTGTCTTAGATCACAAGTTTTTTTCTCTAATTCTTCTTCCTTTAAAATGTGTTCTGCTTTTATAATAGTTTATATTAAAGTTTAATTTTTGCTAATGGAAAATAATGTCTCATTATTTAGTAAATTAAAACATTCTCACAGTGTTTTTTTCTATTTTATTCCCAACCCCCCTCCCACCCCATTGATTTTAAAAAGAAATCACTTGTAGATTTTTTTCAATTCTGTGGTTTATTTACCCCATAACCCAATCTGATGTGGACATTTGTAAGAACAATTCAAAATTAAACTTGTTTATAAAGAATATATACGCAAGCATTAATACTGAGGGCTTTGCAGCCCGCTATCTCAAAATACAATTTCAGTGGGGACTACCACCTCAGAAACTTAGCCCTTTTTGTTAATTTGTAAACGACTTGATGTAGTAGGACTTCACCATTTCTAAATCCTCTGCTAACTCCTCCTGTATGCACCTCCATTTCTAGCATGGTAGTCCTAATATGTGTAGATCATAAACATTTGAGAAATACATATATATCCAGTAGGATAACTGATGAGCTTCTCTGTGAATTTCTCATTTTAGCCTTTAGGCTGTTTTTGATTGGACTCTACCTCTGCAGTCTTTTCTCCTTGGGCCCCTCTTTATGGACTTTTCACTGCATCCAAATGGATCTCTCTTTGCCATCTTCAACTTTTGCATATTTAATTGCTGCCTTCTTTTCTATCTTCATGGACTGTATTTATCCTTCACTATCAGCTCATTAAATCTTGCTTAACTACTCTATTCTAATAGAATATAGAAACCTCTCAAGAGGTCTTCTAAAAAGCTTTTAAATCAACAACTGGGAGTACTGCAGAATTAGCAGAGTCTGATATCGGACCACTTGGGTTCAAATCCAAGTTCTACCACTAGGAGATATGTTATCTTAGCCAAATTAATTAATCTCTGCTTCAGTAGGTATTTTATAGAAGGTATTCCTTCTATAAAATGTATGGATAACAATAGAAATAAAATGGAAACAATGTATTAATACACATAAAATGTTCAGAGAAGTGTGGCATGTGGGTGTTCACTGAGTTATTATTACAAAAAAAATGGCAAGTGGATTACAAAATTGTAACTGTCTACCAAGTCACCAGTGTTTATTTGTTGCTATTTTTCTTTATAATCCACTCAAAGACTTTCTCAATAAATGGATATTCCTCAGCTAATGAGTTTTGAAAAACTTCAGGTTACCCATTGATATCAAAATAAAGGAGAAACTGCCAAACGTATCTCAGAACAGCTCAGATATGTTAAAAAATAATTATCATCATCTTCAGTTTATAGAATTGTTTGCATACATTAATTCATTTTGAGCTTGTTTAATTTAAAAGTTTTTAGCTTATTTAATGACCTGGGGAATATAAAATGAGTTAAAACTATAAAAGAAGAAGTAGAAACATGGATCATATAATACATAAATCATATAAATCACATAAGAAATTTAACCACAAGTGGAGTAGCATTTAACACTCAAATTACTGTGCTGATTTGAAGCATATGTGACTGAATAATAAATTATGGAAAAAAGAAGCAGAAAATAACTATCAACACAGAATATACTATTCTCTGCAAAGGCTCAAAGACATCTCTCTGTAGTGTCAAAGGCATGTCCTTCAATATTTAACTTTTTCACTCTTTGTTCCCCATCTCAAGTTGAACAATACGTTAATTACCCGATGAAGCGTTATAATTACTCTAACAGCTCCACTCTTACTTATAATTACTGCATCAACACTTTTTTTCATACGCTTCAATCTATACCTATTACATTGTCATGATGAAGACACATTAACATTATAATACCGTATAATTAGCTGATGAGCAATTAAATTATTCCACTGCTCTTGTTCCTCTTTGCCAAGAGGTTGCTTCCAAGCTCTATTATCTCCTCTTTCTCTTCAGTTTGCTTTAGTGGTTCTTTCCCCCCTCTCAAAACAAAGAGGCTCATAAGCTGTATTCAAAGCATTTTGATTTCAAATTCAAAATGGATAAGTGCTCAAGTTGGTATTGGTCAAAGAAATAAACTGGCATTATAGACAAGTTTAAAATTATTTTCATTTTCTTTCTATAATGAAGAATTACAACTCTATGTAACAATAAAATTTTGCAGGATCATTCTTTCTAAATACTGATTTATTTGTCTTAAAAATTAAAGATTTCCATAATTTACAATAAATCGTTTAAACTATATTAGATTCTATCTGAAGTATAGCCCTCATGAATTATTTTATAAATACTTCAAATTAAGCC
This sequence comes from Pteropus alecto, assembly GCF_000325575.1. Taxonomy (NCBI): domain Eukaryota; kingdom Metazoa; phylum Chordata; class Mammalia; order Chiroptera; family Pteropodidae; genus Pteropus; species Pteropus alecto. The sequence continues at coordinate 1,401,235 of NW_006433946.1, forward strand.
TTCACAAAGACTTGGAAGCTTTGAAGACTGTGAACATAAAATCATGTACTGATTGCATAACTAACTACAACGGTATGCTGCCCAGTGAAAGTAACCAGGTGCTTCGCTGAATTCTTTTACTTCCTTTTTCTTTTTGTTACATATCAAAAATATCTATCCCTCTATCTGACTTGTCCAACTGGCATGAAATAAGCTTCCTTTAAGTGCTCTTGATCTGTCTTTGTGATATCAGTGTCTGGTTTTAGAATGATTCCTGTGAGAAAATGGATATTTCTCCTTGGTTAAAAGACTTATGTTAGCTCAAATAGACTTTAGAACTAATTGCAACACAATTTTAATGACTCCAAAATACTTGGCGTCCATAGGGTTTATCACCAGGATCATTTGCTGCATCTATGTTGCAAACTAGCTCAGTTGTTGTTTCGTCCATATTTTATAAGAGACCTAAATCTTTCTTAGATAATTACTTTGGAGTAACATTATGGGCTATGAAAGAAAAGTGGAATTCATTTTATAAGCAAGGCCTATTTCAATAAAATCACTTTTGTTGTCTCAGTTTAGTTTCTTTAGCTATGAGGCAGAGGAAAATCCATTGAGTCATATGCAGAAACTTGCCTCTTCTCTGAGAAAAGCCAGTTGGGCACTGTCAACATCAAAACACCATTTAGGATTACTAGTATCAATATACTTGGAAAGTAATGACAAACAAGTTACTTCTGACTTGAGAGAGGAGAATGATTAAGTCTTTACTTAAATGACAGTTACTTCAGTTATAATCCTGTGACTTTCAAAGTCCTTCACCACAATTTGATACTTTTAATTGAAAAAGATCTGTGCTTTCACAGGGGAACATTGTTTATCTTGCCTGAGGTCAAAAATAATCTCTCAACCTCTGACAAACTGAGTTAGCCCTCTATTTGTTTTTGAATTGTGTTAAGAAAAAATTATGTAACTATTAATGAGTGAGAATCTCTATGTAGAAAAGAAATAGGTTGCATTCTATACCAAATATAACTTGGTTTACCGATGGATATTAAAGTTGAAATGGTATCAAACTGCAATCGAGATTAACACATGTCAGGATTTTAGATAGAATGTTAGCTGGAATAATTTAAGATGCTCACTACGAATTATAATACATTGTAGATAAGAATCATATATTAATTTTAATTATTTATATAGTTAAAATGCTTTCTATTTTCAGCTCTCATAAACAGAGTTCCTAGTATATATGTTAACAGCAAAAGAGTGTATAGAATAAAAGCCTGAACCTTGAATCAGGCCATGCTCCAGTACTTGTGTGACCTTGAACAAGTTATTTAATCTTCTTAAGCCTATTTTGCAGCTATAAAATAACAGCAGTACCTATCTTGTAAGGTTACTGGAAGGACAAAATGAGAAATTTAATGTAAAGCACTTAGCACTGTGCCTAGAATAATGTGATCACTCAATAAATATTAAATAGTATCATTATTCGCTACTATAAGCTTAAAAGTTATTTTCCTTTCTGTTCTTTGGAAAACACTTGATACAAATTCATAATCATCAGGTGCTATAATTTCTCATAAAATATTTATCTGAAAAATAATTTAATTTTTTTAGTCCAGTGCTTTATGTGTTTTCAAGGGACATGAAATTAATTAGTTTCCAAGCTAGTCCTACATGGCAGTGCCTCAACTCCAAGTAGTATGTCTTTCAATTATACCATTTTTAAAAGAGATCTGTAAAACCTACATATTTTAAAATACATATATGAAATTTTAATCATACATTATGTCTTTCAATTACACCATTTTTAAAAGAGATCTGCAAAATCTACACATTTTAAAATACATATATGAAATTTTAATCATACATACAAATTACAACATGAAAACAAAATTCAAAATTTGAATTTTATAGTTACCTGTAGCTCATTTGGATGTTGTCATTATTCAAAATATAAAACCAAAGAGCTTATTTTATTCTATATAAGAAAACAAAATTTCTATTTTTAATGCTGATTTTTCTGCCACCTTTAAGTTGAAGTATTGCATTTTGCTGCACTACTTAATCCTTCTTCTTTTAAATAGGACCAGAATTGCTATATTTCTTTCACAACAAATTAGCATATCTAATGGTTTCTGAAAATCTTTATTCTATACTCAAGATTGCTGTTCTTATATCACAATGAATTTTAACATCTACTGGCTTTTGAAAATTCTCTTCCACATTCTCTTGAAGACTCTATAAATTGTCAACTGCTAATCCAAAAACCTTTGAGAGTGGCATTCAATACTTCACAAGAATGCAATATTTATGATTTGTTAATGCCATCTCTAGGATCTTATCCTCACATCCCATAAAACTATCTTTACAGCTGAAGGAACCTCTTAGATTCCCAAATCCTAATAACAGAATAAAGAACTATAAATGATCCTAATTGAAGCTGGGAAAACTTTTCTTTCTTTCTTTTTTATTTTTTTCCTCTTTCTTCTTGGTACTAACTGTTACCTGATGTCTTGGTAGGAAGCTACAAAGATTCACAAGATGCTCCAAAACAAACAGGGATTCAGCATCCTCAGTATCTGACAACAATGGGGTAAAAGGCCTAATAATGGGCTTTCCTCACTTTGTTACCAATCATTTAATAACAGTAATATAAGAACCATCAAAAGCTTAAAACGCTTCATTTGCACTATGATTTTAAAATTAATTATATTATGTGGCTTTCATATAAAATTATTGATAATTATGTCTTCTCAACTTGACCTCAGGGACTGATATTTTCATTTAATGAATTGCCATACAGCATAAAAATGAAACTGATATTTTATTTTGGTGCTGTATAGTAGTATGACTCTAATTCACTTTCCAAATCTCATTCCCCAAAAATGTATCTTCAGAAGATCCAAGCTACTATTGAAGTTTTGGCCTTAGTCAGAGTTAAGTAAGAGTTGATAATATCTAGAAATAAGACTTAACAGTGCCAACATGAAAGGTCAATAAGAGTTAAGGCTGATAGATGAACATGAAAGGCTTCTTTCCCTGTTCTATAGATGAGCCACTACTGTGTCCAGAAATAGCTTTTATAATCAAAGTAGTCTGTTGAAATAACCAAGAGTGCCAATCACCTCTTAACTTCAAAAGGGAAGTTCGCATTCCCTGATGTTTCATTTACAAATGACCAGCACTGTATCTCTGACAGAAATGAGTACTTGTAGCTTCATTACTAACCACAAGACAGAGATATCAAACGCTTCTATTCTGCATCATCTGTATACTCAGGAATTCTCTGAACCCAGCTATCACAATTCTCACCATCTACAGCCTGCCTCTAAAGAAGAGAATTTGAATAAATGAATAAAAATGGAACACCCAATCCATATTAACATTTTAACATCTTCCAGACATGTGAAATAGAGGAGAGAATCTGAGAAGAGCAGTTTTGAATAGAGATATAGAAAGTTTAAAAACTCTCATATTTTTTATGAGATATGATGAAAACGCAAAAGGAAACAGAATCAGAGCAGGTCAGTGCTGCAAGAGACCCAAGAGAATACACTAACCTCATTTAGCATTTTCTATTTGCTTGTTTTCATGGGAAAATAATGTCCCCTCCCACAGAAACTCAAGATAAATTAATGAACCAAATATGTACAAGGTATGCTTTGCCTAACCTTTCAGAATTCTACATATTTTCAGAGTTCGTATATCTTACATATACTCATTATAACCTATTTCACTTTCCCTATTCAGAAGCATATTGTAGAAATAAGCATAAAGAACTGAGTGTAAATACAATCCATACAAAATTATTTTTTATTTTCTGGTTCTCTGTTCCATATAACAGCAATTCTTCTCCAAAAGAAACATTATTTTAAGAAAAGAGAAAATTTACATTGAATTTCATCTGCATATTTTATATTGTTGTATTAAAGTAAAATAGAAAATAATTTTAGGTATAAGAGATGTTGCCTATGTCCAACATCTCTTATACCTAAAGAAAATCCACCTATACTTTGCAAATTATTCAGTAGCATTAACTCAGATATTTATTTTGAATAATATATGAGTATCAACTGAATAACCCAACTTAAATTTCTAAATTATTCTCTTTAGTCTCAATGACTCATCTAAAATAGATTTATATAGAACAAAAGGATAAAATGTATTTCACAATAATCATAGGTGTTTTCAAGACTATAAAGTCCTTTAATGTTCTCATGCTGTCATTTGCCCATGTTTAACAATTCTTAACAATATTAATTTTAAACAAATATTTATAGAATGTTTGACGTGTGATGACTCTAAGACAGACATTGTCCCTACGTTTGTGCAGTTTAGAGTACAGTGATCTAATAGTGAACAAAGAAATAAATGGCAAATTGTTATAGGATCTCTGCAGAGAATGAAAACAAAATGACATAATGAGATTGATGTGTGGAGAGAAGTTTACATGAGAGGCATCTCTGAGAGATGATATTTAAACCAAGCCCTAAACTGATAAAAGAAACCATGCACATAAAATCAGAGAACAATAATTTCAGGAAAATAAAATTGTGATTACATAGTCCCTATAGCAGTAATAGAAAGAGTGCCACAAACCTGGAACAACATGGGTAAGTAACATGAGATGGTGTCAGAAATATGGGCAGAACAAAATCCTGTAGGATTTCATTATTTCACAAAAGAGTATAGATTTTGGTTCTATTCTAAGTGCAATGAGAGCAATGGAGTAGTTAAATAGTGGAGTGATAACACTATATAAATATATTTTTTCAACTGTTTTTTTTTTTCCAACTGTTTTAATTTATTTCAACTGTTTTAATTATACTGACAGTCGTATAACAACTATAAGTGTTGCAGCTGGAAACAGTAAGAGATTTACAATGGTAACTTCAGCAGTTTGCACCAGGGTGCTGAAAGGAGAGCTAGGGACAAGTACGTGCATTTGGGGAATGTTTTGAAAGAAAAATTAATGACACTAGTTGATAGTTTACATAGTGGTGGGCAAGAGAAAGACAGAAATCAAAGATAAACCCTAGATACTTGATTTAAGCAACTACCTGAGTGGGCAGTAGTGCCATAATTTGGAGTGGAGGAGACTAGGAATAGTTAGTTGGCACTGGAGAGAAGGGAGTTAATAATTCTGTTTTGACCATGTAACTTCAGAGATCTATGTTTCTATCAAAGTAAAGATGTCACATGACTAGTTCCATATTTACATGTAGATTTGAAGGGAAGTGACAGGGCTGGAGAAGTATATTTGGGAATCATGGCATATACATTATATTTAAAACTGTGGGATTGAATGAGATTATCTAAGGTAAATGTGTTGATAGGAAAAAAAAAAAGAAAGAAAGAAAACCCCAAAACACTTCAACATGATGTAGAAAATAAGCACAGAAAAGGGGTCCAATAAAAAAAAAATGAGATCATCAATCTTGTAGGCTCACCTAGTACAGCTGAGTCAGAGACTCATATTGTACATTCAGAGAGCTTTCAGGAAATCCAACAGAAAAGCAATTACCTGGAGGATGTATTTTCCCATCAGCTAGAATTTCTGTCATTCTATTAATACAATGACCATTCAGCTACTCCATTCTGATTATTTAAATGTGAACACTGATGGCACCAATGATTTTTCTTTATCTTTTAAGTCATAGAAAAGTTTGAAATAGAAACTCTCCTATTCCAATGATACTAAATTAAATACATTTTTGTTAGACTACACCATTGCTATCTTATTTTATACAATTAACATTTTTGATGATGGAATATGCTATTTTTTTCTCCTCATGCTTAAAATTTTCTCAACTTCTAAAGAGTTTAAGCATGAGAAGAAAAATAAAAATAGCTTTAAGAAAATGTATTAACTTATAGCTCTTAAATAACACTGATAAAATACATATTTAACATTTTTCTTCTTAACTTCCTTAATCTTATAAATAAAAAGCAAATAGCATAAAAATACAGGATTCTTAACGGGTATGCATTTTCCAATGTCAGACAAAAGTAATGTAATATAATCGCTTAGTTCAGTGTGTGTATCATATGGGTCTCCTGTAAATTGCTCTGCATATATCATCTGTGTTGGCACGTTTGATGAAAATAGTGAATATATTTCTACATCATGTTTTGCTAGATACAGAATAAGAAAAGCCCATGTGAAATGATGAGACAATAAAATTAACTAATTAAGTATAAATAATGGTGTCAGACTATAAAAATAAATATCCCAGGAGTCACCACAGTCTAAGAAAACTTTGCAGTTCCATAGAAATTAATAAAAATTATGAGTTATTAAGGAAAATGGAATTCACTAGAAAGGACATTTAAAAAAAGGTTTTAAGAAAATTAACTAGATTTCACTCTCTACTACATACCCTACAAAAATGCAAAATAAAACTAGTATCAGATTTTTATCAAACTGGAAAAAATTAGCAAGCGTGTAATAAATTTTCACAGTCCTAGCCACTCCTGTAAAATAAATTAGTCTCAGGTCTCAAGAATCTTAAAAATGGCCATATCTTTTGCTTTGGTAATTATATATTCTCAAATCTATCCTAGGAAATAATCATCATTGGGCACAAACAATTTTGTACCCAAAGACATTTTCCCAATATGATTTATAATGTGAAAGTTTGAAAGATTCTTAATTTAACAAAAGTAAAATGTTAAACTTAGCTACATTCATAGACTAGATTATACAGCCATTACAGATTTTCTCTCTGAAAAAATTTTAATGGCATGTGGAAAATTCATAATATAAAGCTTAATTTAGAAATTTTGTAAGCTTCTCTAAAGATACATTGTGACATGATTTTGTGTTTCTCTCTCTCTCTCTCTCTCTCTGTCTCTCTTTCTCCCTCTCCTGTGTGTGTGTGTGTGTGTGTGTGTGTGTGTGTGTGTAGGGGGGGAAATTACATCGATAAATTTTTCCTTGGTAATAAAATTGCATTTTTGAAATAACGTTCTTTATTTGTTTTTGGTTATTCCTGAAAATTTTTAACTCAAAAAGTATGTCTTATGTAGTGAGGAAAAATATAAAACTAAAGTTAAGTACGATATAAATTTCCATAATGGGAGTCAAATAGGATAATGCCCAAAACAATATCCAATGGCTTTGGCAACAGGAAAGAAAATGGTTCCAAGAAAAAGGATATTTTTAGTGATGTGATAAAAGCAGAATTTAGAGTTTATAGAGTTAGAGAGTGAATGCACAGCTATGAAAGGGAGGCAGTCAGTGTGGATGCCCTTTTATGAAGCTTGGTTATGAACAGCAAAAGGACATGGAAGTCACCCTGTTGAGCTCAATTACTACACAGGTCCCTCAATCAAATATGGGATATCTCCTTGAGAAACATAACATTTTACAGAGTTGTCTTCCATATTCCTCTCATATTCACATCTAGCATAGAGACTCAGGGAGAATGACCCAGCAAAATTACTTTTAATCTAGCACTTTCCACACACTTTGTTAAGGCTCCATAAATACAACCCGGCCTGGACAGTTTTACAGACCCCCCCATCATCAAATGCTTCACTACATTTGACTCCAAATTATATGTTTGAAAAAAAGTATGGTATATATGTATTTTCAATACATATTCCTTGTTCTTATTAAAGCAGCAGCTATTTAATGTTTTTTTTTTTAGAAAGTATCTCTCTTTAGCTAAAAGGAAAATTCAAAATACAATAGTCTACATAAAACTTCCATTTCTACACATAATATTTGATCATTTTTCAGATATTAAAAAGTTATGGAAAAAATCTAATTTGTTATATTTTAAGTAAAAGAATACATATGGAAACATTAAATGGGGAAGGAATGGCCCCCCAAAAGTAATTACATAGAATACAGTAATTGTGAAAAATGTGAAAGTGACACAAGGCTCTACAGAAAACACAATAATATATTACCACGCAGTTCTTTGGATAGGTTACTCTCAGAATTTACTCAACAAATAGTCTCTATCTATAGAAAAACCTATATTTGAAGAATTTCATTATATCACATAAAATTCTTGATTCCAAATTGACTTTGTTGGCAAAACAAGGTATCCTATAATCTATTCTAACCACAAAGCATTTACAAATAAATGTCATTATTTCAAGTTTTTCCGACCTAAATATACTAGCTTCTGCTATTAATCTGTAAACCAAGTAAGCCAAAAATGTGTATGCTTATAATCATGTATTTTTTATATACAAGAAACAGGCATTTATCTTGTTTGCTTCTAAAATGCGGATGATGGGAAGCAAGAGCCATCATGAAAACAGTTCTCATTGACAAAAAGATTAAATGAATTGAAATTATAGAAAAAAATATTACCTTCTTTGTATAGAATACAGAGAGAGTGTCCAGCCTATAAATCTTTGGATAAATTCATTGTAAACATTAAATTATTAAACATGACTCAAATTCTTCTCATATTCACAATACTTTCTGGATCTCATAATGAATCTTTATATATCATACATTATATTCTTTATGAAATAAAGTGGTCTACTCAGAATTTATGAGCAAATATCTACATCTTGATTTTTAAAGATAATGTAAGAAATAAGAATAATATTTAGATATTTGATCGCCAATCATATTCCATCATTTTGTGCATAGATGTGGATAGAGTATATATAAATAACATTTCAAAATAAAGTTCATGTTAAATGTAAAATGATTCTCTGGGAATTGGCCTATTTAAATTTCTTTAAATACAGGTGTGAATCAACTTGGCTGTCAGCATATTTGCCAGAAATTATATTAGTAACAGAGAGGAAAGTAAATTATTTCAATCTTGTATTACATTAAACTGATTACCAAAATTAGGGGAGTGGGGCAGGGTGTAAAAAGAATCCTAATTGAAGAGAGGAGACAAGAACTAAGAACAAGGTGTATCCTCAAGAGAAGAGGATCCTACATTTCCATCAGTATCAAACTTCCAGAGTCACTATGTGGCCATAGAAACAAGCAGAGACAGATTTATCTTAAAGTTAAATAAAGCATAGCCTTCAGAGCCCCTCACTTCCACAGGTCCTTTGCAAGTCCCTGAACCTCATGTTATGTGATAATTTTATATTCTTATTAATAAAATAAACTTCACCCTTATAGAGTACAGACTCCAAGCTTCTTAATGTGTCTTAAAACCTCTCCCTGAAAGCACATGAAAGAAACTGCTGCCATAGCAGTGGCAAATTAAACTTAAATGCTAGTATGGAAAGTAGGTGGACTACAATTATTATTAGAGTGATTAGGCATACTGTTTCTTTCTCATTTTTGTACTATTTTTCTCTTTTGCTTTCTGATAACTAAAACTATTTGTTTTCTGTTGCTTCAAACATAAGATCCTTAAATAATACAGGCAAAAAAATACCACTACTATCTCTACCAACCCACCTCCAAATAATGGGTATTTCTTCTTTACTAGCAATAAGAGAAGGTACATTTGTAAGCATCCATAATAGACAACCAGGAGATGTAAAAAAGCAGGCTTTTTGTAGTAAAGCACTACTGTAACTGGAACAGCAATCTGTCTTCCATAGAACAAAGGCACTGACATAAGAAGTCCAAGTGTTTGCTCTTTGCCAACATTCCCCCAAATCTGCAGACATGTTTAGAAAGAATGCTTACACCTCCTATTCAGAAATTAAAGGGAGATCTTCTAAGCTCTGAAAGGTAATATTTGGGTTGCGTCAGAGCCTAGTATTTTATTTCTTTGTTCTCCTTCTGATTTCATATTGACATACAAATCATTTAATTTCTTTAAGTATTTTAAAGTAATTTCTTTAAATTACTCCTTAAGTAATTTCTTTAAGTGCTCTAAGAATTAAACATATAAAATAGCTTTAGATAAAAGGATTAAAAGTGAGGGAAAATTGTAGTCAAATGAGAAGTTTTATTTAAATAGCATGAAGTCACATAGCTTTTTAATTTGTAATGTCCTCAAATGCACATTTAAAGAATATGCTCAACAATTTTCATAATATATTTAAAACTGATGTTACTTCTGCATTCTACATAATATCATTTCTTACAGTAGCTCAAGTGAGAAAGCTACTGAATTCTTCCATTAGCAACAAAATACATTCTTTTAGTAATCATGGAAACATAGGGATTTAGTAAGAAATTATAGCTAACTTAAAATCTGAACACAAAACAACCTTATCTTAAACTATGTGGTTTACCTTCTCCTTACTTCTTCTCTATTCTTTCTCCCACAAACTTTTATTTCCTCTTTATTTTCAAGGTTAAGCTTTACTGTGGTCTAAATTTTATTAGCATTTTAAATATCATTATCTATTATGGTTATTATAATATCCTTGTTTTATGTTTAAGAATTACTCAAATACCATGATGTTGGAGTACTACAAAATAATACATAAGTTAAAAGAACAATAATAATTTGGGCCAAAGAGTCAGACTTAGGTTTAGATTCTGACCTTAACACTTTAAAACATTGTGGCCTCGGTTTTCTTATATACATAATTGAAATAATACCTAACAGGATTACGGTAAATGTCTAAAAGTTACATCAAACTTAGAATTTTGAAAGACTATATATATCATTTCCCTTTCCAAATATATTACATCTCCAAAATAAGTATTTTTAGCTGTGCAGTAACCTCCCTTCTCAACTTCCCTCACCTCAAGTGTGAGAGGTTAACACTGCACTAGGTTAACAGTTTATTATATGACCTGCATAATTAGGGAGAGGAAGAAAGATAGTATAACTCCTACCCAGGGAGCAAAATTAGCACTATTTGTTTTCCAAATAAGAATCCAGAATCATGATTAATTATCACTGGCTTAAAAACTTACTCACCAGGTTGGGTAATGTACCTCTTGATAATATCTTAAAAGTTCCACTCTTCCCCATCCCCACATCCACTTCCCCTATACAGGCCACAATTCTTCATAAAAACTGCTCTTCACTTTACTATTCCTGCAGTCGCTAGCCTTGCTCCTCTCATACCCATTCTTCACTCAGAACCCTTAGTAATTTAAAAGTACCTATGTGATTTCACTACTTCTCAGCTTAAAGCCCTTTAAAGATTTTCCTTTGCTCTTAAAATAGAAACAAGCCCCTTAAAATGGCTCACAGGGCACCCCATGAATGACTCTTTTTCCCCGCTCCAACATACCTCTTGCATTCTTTGCCTTACAGACTCCTGAAGCAATCTCACAGGTCTGTTCTTCTGCCTGGAAGATTTACTTTTCTACCTGGCTAAACCTTACTTATATCCAGGTTTCAAGTATCATTTCTTCAACAGACTTTTTATGCCAAGATCACACTGCATTCTTAGCCTAGATCACACTGCATTCTTAACAAACAGTACTGAAATTACTCTTAAAAAGTGACTCATCCCTAAGAGTGTAGAGGTGAATGGAAGGGAAGCTGGGAGAAAACAGTAGAGGGAGAAAACAGAGATTTTGAGACATGACGTCTATAGAGAAAGCTGTGCAGAAACCTCCCTTCCTACCTTCCCTCACCTCAAGAGTAGGAGGTTTCCATTGCACTAGGTAGAGAGTTTATTATATGACCCAGATAATTAGAGGGAGGAGGAAAGATAGTATAACTCCTACCCAAGAAACTGAGAGGTAAGAACAGACTAACTGTATTTATAATAAATAGCTTGCCTTCTCTCTCTGTCTAAGCAAAGGATGCAATATCTTTTTCTTTGAATCAACAAATTTATTTTTAACTTATTTTGAAATAATGTATATTCACATGCCATTGTAATAAAACAGAGATCCTGTGTAGCCTTTTCTTTTTCCAGCTTTCCTTTAGTATAATTGACATTGAGAAATTGTATATTTTTAAGGTGTACAACTTGATGATTTGATATACATTGTGAAGTAACCACTGCAATCAAGATAATTAACATATCCATCAGCTCATATAGTTACCTTGTGTGTGTGGTACAAACACTTAAGATCTATCATCTTAGCAAATTTATAGTACTGTTAATTATAGTACATTAGATCTCCAGAACATATTCATCTGGTATTAATGAAACTTTGTACCCCATGACCAACATCTCCTCATTTCTTTTCTCTTCAGCCCCTGGCAACTACCATTCTATTTTCTACTTTCATGGGAACATTTTCCCTGAATAGATTCTGGCCATATGGGATAGAAAGAAGAGATATGGAATCATTTTAACACCTGTTCCAGAGAAAAACTTGGGAGGGAGAAGGATTCGCATGAGCAAGAGATTGGACAGAGTGGGCCACCAGCAAAATAGAGGTTGGAAGGATTGGGTAGACCAGGGAGTGTAAAACATCCTTAGCATCAAGAGAGTTCCCCACTGTAGGGGACCTATTGATGGGAATATTGAAGAACTCAGGGTAGAGTTGCTTCTGCTAGTAGACCTTGAGCCATCCCCGAGGTAGGAACTTTTGTGCTTCTACTTTCCCTTCCTCCCTTGCAAGTGTCATCCCAAGAGGAGCAAAAGCTGTTGAAAGCAAGCTTTGGAGGCAGAAAGAGCCAGAAGAGAAGCTACCACACTTCCTCCAGAAAGACAGTGCTTGCCAAAAACAGTGGCCGTAACTGGCAGAGAGGAAAAAGAAGTTTTACCTTTGAATGAAGATTAAATTATTGAAGACATTCTTGACTGAGATAGTCACTTAAAGGTCACTGTAGAATTGCTTAGTATCTCAAAGTGAGCAAAAAAGTCATAAGTATCCTACCCAAGTCTCCCCACACTTGCTGCCCCAGGGACAAGAAACAATGCCTCTGAAGATATATTAAAGAGACAATGGGAAAAGAACAATTGTGGTTTCTTTAGGTCATGATTTGTGCTTTCAACATTCATTAAACTTCAACATCCATTTCGTATCCATCACAACAGTCCCTAAAATTAGTCATAGTGGAAGCAATTTCGTGAGGAGTCGGGGGTACAGTATGGGTGGAAAGTATAAGGTGGACTTGCAAAATGAGCCTAGAACACAGCATTAGATCGTTTCCCTTTACATTGTTAAAAAGAAATCCCATTTGTCAAAGTTATATATTAGTATTCTTTCTTTTAGATAGTCTCATTATGAGGAGCAATCAGAATCCATTCTAGTGTGTTCATATTACAAAATTGCATTTTTTATAACTTGAATAGTATAAAAAACATAATCTGCCTTTTCTCAAAAGCTTGATTGTACATTAATTGCACAGGATGTAGAAATGACTGCTTTTCTACAAATCTATATTTACATGTTAATAAATTTGAAAGTGAGACTAACTATACCAGTTTAAATGAAATCAACTCCACTAATGACAGTCTCCCTCTAGCTTTTCTCTTTCTCTTCATGGCCTTTATGAAAGGCAATACAGTGTCTTAGAATCAATAGTGCGGTCTATTGTAAGAATATTTGATGAGATTGGTAAAAAAGATGTAATGTGAATGTTTTAAGGGGACGCTGATTCTGGAACCAGACTGGCCAGTACATGATGTGGTCGCCACCATTTACAAGCTCCAAAGCAAGTTAGTTAACTATCCTAAGTGTCTTTGTCGTCAGATGTAAAACATAGGACCCGTAGAACCTACCTCACAGAGTTATTGTGAAGATTACATGAGTACATAAAATGTTTAGCACATTGCCTAACACAATGGAAGTTCTCACATGCATACACGGGACACCTAGTTAATATCAGAATTAAATTAATATGCTCTCGATACATTATTTTAGGCAAAAATAAAATTTTGTTTATTTTTTTCCACCCAAACCATGAAGCTTACTAGGAAGCACAATTTATTCTCATTTTTACTTTTAAAAGAGTAAAAAATTAGTCTAAAAATGATGTGTTCCATCATAACCAAACAGATAATTTAAAACAAAAAAATTTAACACAGGAATAGTTAGGTCCATAAATTTATAAAATGTTTACATACATACTAGGTAAAATATTATAAATGTGTTATTTAAAATATTTGAGGCACAGATGAGATATTCAGTAAATAAATGGATTACTGACTAACTGGATAGACATTTGGGGAAGAGTCACAATTACTACTTTACTAGTTAAATACATTTTAGATATTAAATGGTAGCACATAAAAAACATTTAAATACCAAAAAAAGTAAATTCATGCTTTTACAGTCCTGAGATTTTATCACCACTTAAAGCATGACATTAAACTCAGTAACCATAGGTAAAAAATTATAGAATTGAGGACAAAATAATTAAAAATTCATAGATGGCAAAACAAACAAAATTAAAATCTAATAAAATCAACCAACTAAACAAAAAAGCCATTAATAGGTTAAAGGTAGAACCCCAAATGGAAAAATTATATACTTTACTCTTGCATAATCATAGGAGCTAGGGATTAATTCAGAGTAGTGTCAGCTGTGGCTCAATTACTGTTTGCCATAGGATCCCATCTATCAGGTACCACTACTTTGAATGGCATTTGTATGGCTTTTCTTAGGAGTAGCAGCTATTAAAAATCATTAAAGCTGGGGGTGACTTTAGAGATTATCCTGGTTTACTCTGCATTTTATATTCAAAATAACTAAAACTTGGTGAAGTTAAATCACTAACTATAATACAGATATGTACAAGATGTAGTAGCAGCAGAATAAAACCTTCCATGCTTGGAGGACAATGAGGTCAAAGATATCTTTGTTGTGGAGGGGACATTTCAGCTGAATTTAGAAGGATGAGTAATTCCCCTGAAGAACAGGGAGATCGAGGCTTAGAAAAGAAACAACAACAAAACAAAAACAAAAACAAAACAAAACAATGAAAAGAAAACATAGAAAAGCTTGACGCAAAACACAGAATGCTAAGTCCAGCACACTGTAAACCATTTGGTATAACTGCAGTATATAGGATATTAACAGTGTTAAATTAAGTTTAAAATATGGACCATGGGCTAAATATGTCATGCTAAATAATTTTGACCTTGTCCTATAGTTGATGGAAAATTCAGAAAGCTTTACAATAAGGGACTACCATCACGAAGCTGGTGTTTTAGAAAGGAACTTCGTGGCTGCTTGAAGGATGAATAAGAAGAAAGAATTTGTAGATTTAAAGAAGCCCACCTCTCCTTAAGAATCCTGGTGAAATATTTCACTAGGCCTTCTGGGTTCTATGTTGATAGATAAGTCTACCCATTTCCCTATTTCTTCTTTGCACTTTGTGTAGGTTCTATTTTTTATGCATATATTATATTGACATGTATAAGTTTCTAGCTCTCTGACTAAAATGAGATTCCCAAGAAGAGATATACTTCATTGCAACTCTTCCCACCAAAAAAATGAAACTCTCCATATAACCATATTTAAAATATTCATTCGAAAAACACATGAAGCTAAGTTCTCTATGGGCTTCAAAAAGGAATAATGAACCTACATTCTATGCCAGCGAACTTCTTGTATGTAAAATATAGCATGTAAACTAGTACCTATAGTCTAAGACTGTATGAGTGTGTGTGTAACATATGTTCATATGTAAATACAGTCTAAGACAAAAAAGAAGTGCAGGCAGATAAATGAGGAAGGGTGCAGTGTTTACTTTCACAAACGGAAGAACAAAAGAGTACTCTGTAGAGAAGTAGTTACTTGAAATAGGCCTTGCTTGATACATAGGCAGGATTTAAGTACAAAGTGATTTGGTAGAGAACAGAAAGAAGAAGGAATAGCATAAGTAAAGGCATTGAGATTAAAAAGAAAAAAAAAAACCTAATTTTTTAATATTAAATATCCTGTTAGTATTGAGATTTCTCTGATTTCTATAGTTTCTGTGATTGTTAGCAGTTTGTTTGTTTGAATCCAGATTCAAAGAAGTTACATAAACATTGTAATTGGCTCGTATGTTCAATTATCTTTTTTAAACTACAGATGCCAGTTAATATCTTTTTTTTTTCCTTTCAATTTGTCTTATTTCCTTTCATTGGCATGATAGAAGACAGTTCACTCGATCATCTAGATCAGAGGTCCCCAACATTTTTGGCACCAGAGACCTGTGCTCCTATGAGAATCTAATGCCTGATGATCTGAGGTGGAGCCGAGGTGGTGATATTAGCTATGGGGAGCGGCTGCAAATACAGATGAATCTTCACTCATTCCCCGCACCGTTCACCTACTGCTGTGCGGCCTGGTTCCTAACAGGCCACCAACCAGTACCAGTCCATGGCCAAGGGGTTAGGGACCGCTAGATCTAGAGGGTTTTACTAATTCTCCTTCTGGAGAAAGCACTACTAAATGGTTTCTCACCAGGACTTTACTTTTTTTTTAATTTTTAATTGTTTATTGGGGTAACATTTGTTAATATGATTACATAATTTTCAGGTGTACATTATTATTTGACATCTGTATATTCAATTGTGTGTTTATCACCCAAAGTCACCAGGACTTTAGATACAACTATTTGCTGAATACATTCAAAGAGATGTGTTAACACAGATCCTCTCTGAAAAGTACTTTGCCACTAATGAATATTTATTATGGATAGAAAATTATGGAAATTCGGTGAATGAATATTTTAAATACTTAGTGTCTGAGTGTTAAGGGTTAATTTCATTTTATGAACATTTTTCTTTGTAAGCTAAGAAATTTAAGTTTGTGCGTCTAAATTTTTGAATATATTGGAGTAAATGATATAAAGCTGCCTATGAAAACAGCAATTCCATTGGTTAAGCCTAATAGAAATGAAAGTGATTTGATGTAATCAAATTATCATTTATAGTTAGTTATCTACTATATTTGAAATGACATATTCCTGTGCATTGATCAAATAAATTTATAAACATTTACATTAATATCCAGATTATTTTTCAAAGACAGATTACTGTTGTAGCTTCTATATAATTCTCTCAGTGTCAAATTTTGCTTAAAAGGCAACAGAAAATATTAGCAAGATGTGAGAAACAGGAAAAAGGAAGAGGAACTGAAAACTGTATGAAAATGTCTATAATGACTTAAACAGAGCATGTATCATTAAGATCCCTTGGGAGGTCAAGGTCAAAATAAGTGAAGGTATTCACTGCTCATCAGTGAAAGTCAAGGAGTAGAATGTAGTCACTTTCCAAGAACTATTACCCAACCTCATAGAACCAGGATAAATCTGCTGAATTTAATGCTTAATTGAAAAAAAAGAAAACATGTGCTTGTTCTCAGTGAATTGAGGAAGAAAGAGCATGTAACAATCATAGGTCTGAACTGGAATTATTTAATAAGCAGTCTGGTTGGAAGCAATTGGTCTCCAAGGAATGTAGGCAATTTTCCCTCAATTTGAGTTAAACATCATGCCAGAAAAAGAGCTCTAATGACTAGTCACAAAGTGACTACTGAATAGACTTCTCAAAAGAATATTTGAGATAAAAGTAGCCAATGTTACTCACTTAATTAGGTCTTAAAAGACCTTACTCGGATGTGGAGCAAAAAGAGTAAATTTAAAGCCTGGTTAGCTCTGACTTGTACCCTAAACTCTTTAAGAATATTTAGAGCAAGCGGGTTTTAAGGGAAGTAGAGTGACTTTCCTGAAAAGCCACAGTTACTCAATGAACCTCAGCCTCAACAGCCTTACCTCGGAAAAACAAAAATGGTCTTGGTTTAATAGAGAGAACAGCTGGTAAATAAGGGAGGAATAATATCCATGTGTTTGTCATTCTTTAGGAAATTAAGCATAAATGTATGAAATTGAAATAGCAAATGCGTGGATCGCAGTTTCCAGCTAAAAATATCATAAACTGAGCAATGTGATATACCCTTAAAGTACCATATGACAATCTTAACACATGCAATGAAAAGACCCTGGTACCTGTGAGAGTTATTCAGGAAGGAAATTATTTTGATGAAGAAATGAGTCCTCTTAATATTTTCTAATTCCAATTGCAACACCTCCTTTGTGGTTATAATAGTCATCTGACATAATTCTGAACATGTGAATACACAGATACATCAAATATTTTGGGCGAAGTAAATCTGATCTGCTCTAAGCATTACCAGCTTTTACTATATTCAGCTTCATTTCCAAGAGGGAATTCAGCTGAAATATAGCAAAGTGCCATTTTGCCTTAGACATTTTGTTTCAATAGAAGAGTCATCGGTTTAGTATTTAGAAACGATGTCATGATTTCATTTCTGTTATTTTTTTTTTTTCTGTGATCACTGAAAAATCATTGAGACTCTCCATAACTCAGTTTCAAGAATAAGGGTAGACCAATATCATCAAAAGCTACATAAATGCCAAGAAAAAAGATGCCCAAGAAACCGTCTTTTTTTTTTTTTCTTGCATTGGAAACTGACATTGGAGAGATTATCAGGAAGAGGATAACTAGGAATGAAGTCCAATTGTATGGACTTATGGATGCAGGCAATGAAAAACAGGACCATCAAAGATGACAAGCAACATAAGATGAACATTTGAATCTTAGAATCAGCAATCAGCACAGAACCAATGGAGCCTTAGGACCAACTACTAGAGCTAATGAATTTTATTAACAAAAGAAAATAATAATGCCAACAAGTTGAAATGTCTTCTCCAAGGTCAAAGGCTCCTGAGAGGCAAAGCTAAGGTCAATTCCAGCTTTCCTAATTTTAATCAAATATTCTTACCACTACATCCTAATAAATAATTTGAAAGGAAAAAAGAAGAAAAGGAAGAAGAAATGTAATTACAGTAGAGGTAAAGTTTCATTAATTATATTATCTTCTGAAATTTTTTTATAATCTTAAAATAGTAACAATATGACTTAGAGTTCTGAGATACTCTTATGTAATATTTAACATCTGTCACGAGCAATCATTAAATATGTAATTCTTCACTAAAATTAATAAATCACATTGTAGTTATATGTTAAAACAAAGGTTATCTATTTAATATTGCATGCGTTTGCAAACAAAATGTATTTCTGAGTAAAAAATAAAATGTTAAAAAATTATTCTACCATCCTCTCGGAGGTAGAACTTCAAAAATGATGAAGCAAGTAGCTCTGCAGACCCTCTCCCCCAGCAAAACAATAATATAACTTGTGAAAATCATTAAATTGCAGACACACATAATCATTTAAAGTATCTGGATACTCTCCTATGGGCATAGAGCAAATGGAGAAACATCCATTCTACGAAATCTATCAAATCTTACAAGACCAGAGAGGATTTGTGGAATTTGAGTCACGACCAGCGTCATTACCTGTGCCACACCTGTGTTCAGCTCCTTCTCCTCCCAGCTCCCAGTATAGGCTTACGGTTTTATGCTGGGAGAGGCAGACTACTGGCATTCTCATCCTCCCATTCCACCCCATGCTGAGTTCCAGAAGCTCTGTTTCAGACATTAAAGCCAAGAGGACAAAGTCTCTCTTTCCCCACCCAGCCACCACTGATAGGGCAGAAATCCGATCCCAGGTGCAATAATCCAAATTCAATAGGGCCTAGATTGCCCTCACCCCTAAAACAGAGCTTCCATGCCACAAAGGGCAAATGAGATGAGTGTCTGGCAGCCTCCCTTCTGTCCACTCATAGGGCAGCATTTCACTCCTGGAAAAGTGGATCCCTGCTCCCAGCTCTTGTGCAGTGGCACAGACATTCTGCAAGGAGAAAAGGCAGACCTTTAGGATAAAGAGCTTCACAACTCTGCCTTTGCAAGGAAAGTGCAGAACTCCATACCTAAGGGCATTGTTGAAAACACTGGAAAATCTTTCTAGCAAACACTGAAAAGGTAGCTCTGATACCAGCAATACAGCTGAACATCCAGAAGTTTAGAAGAGTCTCAGCTTTAGATACAGCTAAGAAGAGGCCTCCTATGTTCATGTAAAGAAAAACACAATTGAATGATAATATTAGAAATGTTAAAACCCCATGTTCAATGGCAGATAAGACAACTAGGCAGAGAATCAATAAGAAAATAGGGGACTTGAACAACACTAAACACAATTAGACTTAGATACCTATAAAACAATTCAATGGACAGCAGAATACACCTTTTTCTTAAGTGCAAATGGAGGATTGTCTAGGATACAACCACACACAAGCCTCAATAAATTTAATAGGATTGAAATCATATAATGTATGTTTTCTGACCACAATAGAATGAAATTAGAAATTAATGAAAGAAGGATACAAGCACACACAAGCCTCAATAAATTTAATAAGATTGAAATCATACAATGTATGTTTTCTGACTACAATAGAATGAAATTAGATATTAATAATAGAAGAGAATTAAGGAAATTCATAAATATGCATAAATTAATAACACTCTTAAACAACCAATGAGTCAAAGAAGAAAAGAATCACAAAGGAAATTAGAAAATACTTTAATATAAATAAAAACAAAAATACAAAATACCAAACTTAAGAGATTCAACTGCAACAATGTTGAGAGAAATTTATAGTTGTGAACACCTAGAGCAAAAAAGAAAGATTTCAAATCAATAACCTGATCCTCTACCTTAAGAAACTAGAAAAAGAAAATCTAATTAAACTAAACCCACTATAAGCAGAAGGTAAGAAACAATAAAGAGTAGAAATAAATTAAATAGAAAATAGAAAAACAGTAGAGAAAATCAACAAAATCAAAAGTTGTTTCTTTGATAAGATCAACAAAATTGACAAACCTTCAGCTAGACTGACCAAGATAAAAATAAATAAATAAATAAATGCTCAAATTACTAAAATCCAGAATGAAAGCATGGATATCACTACCGATCTTACAGAAATAAAAATTAATATACAGGACTTCTATGAACGACTAACTACATGCTCACTGTTAGATAACAGATAAAATTGAGAAAGTCATAGAAAGACTCAAATTACTGAAATTTACTCATGAAGAAATAAAAAATCTGAATAGATCTATAACAAAAGATTAAGCAAGTAATTTAAAAACTTCCAACAAAGAAAAAGTGTACAGACCCATTTGGCTTCACTGGTAAATTCTACCAAATACTCACAAAAGAATTAATAACAATTCTTCATAAATCTTTCTAAAATATAAACAAAGAAACAATACTTTCCACTATTCTTTGAGGCTAGTATTAACCAAATGAGATATCGCAAGAAAAGAAAACTATAGCAAATACTTCTTATAGATGTAAAAATCTTTAACAAAATATTAGCAAGTCAAATCAGCGATCTATAAAATAAGATTATATACCATGAACAAGTGTGTGTGGTCTCAGGAATACAAGGTTGGCTTAACATCCAAAAAATAAATTAATGTAATATATCATCTTAATAGAATAAAGGACAAAAAACATATGATCAACTCATGGATGCAGAAAACACATTTGATGAAATCCAACATCCTGTTATGATAAAAATGCTAAATAACCTAGTATTACAATGGAGGTAACTATACTTGATAAGGGTGTCTACAAAAAACCCACAGCAAATATCATACTTAATAATGAAAAACTACAACCAGGAATAAGTCGTATGTGTCCACTCTTGCCACTTCTACGAAATATTTTACAAGAGGTTCTAGTCAGGGAAATTGGGTTTTAAAAATATACACTCAGATTAGAAATAAAGAAAGCTATCTCTATTTACAGATAATATGATCTTGCAAATAGAGAATCCCAAGTAATATGCACACATGCACACACTCACAACTTTTGGAACTAATGAATAAGTTCAGCAAGATTGCAAGATACAAAACAATATACCAAAACGAATTTCTTTCACAAGCAATGAAAATTTCAAAAATGAAGTTAAGAAAACAATTCAATTTACAATAGCATCAAAAAAAATTACTTAGGGATAAATTTTTAAAAGGAAATTCAACACTTCACTTAAAATTAAATTATTATAGATTGTTAAAAAATTGAAGATCTAAATAAATGGAAAGATATCTCATTTTCTTGAATTGAAAACCTTAATATTAAATTGTCAGTACTTCTCAAATTGATCTAGAGACTCAGTACAATCCCTTTCAAAATCCCAAAATTGCTTTCTTGCAGAAGTTGGCAAGCTAATGTTAAAATTCATAGAGAAATTCAAGGGACCCAGAATAGCCAGAAGAATTTTTAAAAAGAAGAAAGTTGATTAATACTTTTAGGTTTCACAATTTGCCAAAAATCTACAGTATTTAAGACAGTGTGGTACTGGCATAATATATTAGATCTATAGATCAATGAAATATAGTTGAAAACCCATAAATAAACCCATACATTAATGATTAATTGATTTTTGACCAGGGTGCCAAGACAATTCAATGTGGAAAGAACAGTCTTTCTAACAAATGGTGCAGACAACTTTATATCTACATTCAAAAGAATGAAGCCAGATCCTTATCTCACAATGTACAGAAAAAATTAACTCAAAATAGATCAAAGACATAAATATAAGAGCTCAAACTATAAAATAAATAGAAGAAAACACAGCCAATCTTCATAACCTTGGGTTTGGGTATGATTTCTTTCTTTAAATACCTTCAGTTTTTAAATTGAATTTGGACATTTTTTTTCCTTGTAAATCAATCATGTCAACAGTTTTGTATTTGATAGTTTTATTCTGTAAGAAAGCATATTTCTATTTTCAGATTTAAGAATTCGATTGCCATTTCACATTTCACTTTTATAATTTAAGAATAGCTGAAATTTTCTATTTTTGATATGAATGTTATATACAAATTATTTTCATAATTATTTTTTAACTTTTCCTCAAAATTATATTTAATACTAGTTTTGATGAGATGATAGACAAAATATCCACAAGAATTCAGCATGATGATTTGACTCTCACATTAATAAACTGGCACCTTGGGTAATGCATTTACCTAAACTTCTCTCCACACCACTGGAAATAGGTTGAACAAGAAGACCCGTTAGATACAGTTTCCTTGGGAATCTGTAACTTTGTCTACCATTTGACCATTTCTTGGCACATATAAAGGTGTTTGACAAAAAAAAAAAAATATTGAATGAAGTTCTCTGTAAATTGATCTTTACCTATATTTCTGACATTTGCATGAATGTGAAACAACTTCAAATTAAAGCAGACAGAAGAATTGGGAGGAAAAAAAACCAGTCTGAAACAGTTTAAATTCATATTCATTGATTTCAGGGACACTATATTGAAGAGCAATAAACAGGTAGATACTGAAAGAAATGGCCAGAGAAACTAATCAAAGAGATAATACATTTATAAGGTAATTCAGTCTCAAGTTCTTCAGGAACATTTGCATAATCAGGTGATAGTAGCTTCAGGAATGTAATTTTTGAGTCCTAAAGACAAGAATTTTCAATTACTGTTGAAATCTTTAAAAGCTGAAAACTACTGCATCATAGTGTATAGTTTTAGATAATTTTCAATCAAAATATTTATTCACAAGAAAGAATACTTTAACAACAGACTCCCAAAGTATGTCATTTATCTTTTGTTTTGTTATGACAGCAATTTGCTATTGTTGTAAGGTTATCATGATGACACATAACATTTGAAGTAACTGTGATATTGGCTAAATATTTTCCCAAATAATTTATTAGTTGGAAAGACTCATCTACTTTAGTCTGGGTAAGTTATTTCACTTGGTTGGAGTGTGTTAATAGTCATCTAGTGAATGCTTACAGTGTTCCACCCATGACAGTTGTTCTTTGTCAACTGTTAAGTTTAATCCTCCTGAAAATATTTTAAAGTCAGTATTAATATTCCAATTTTACAGAAGGGGAGATAGAAACACAAAGAAATTAAATACTCTGCCCATGTCACCCAACTAGCAGAACAGCAAGGCTTAAATACAAATTAGTTCTGACTCCAAATTTTGCTCTGTACATAGCATTTTTCTAGACAGTAATTTCTAAATGTTTGCATTCAGGCCAAAAGATGATGAATAAAAGAGTACAGAATTTAAAACACCAATCTAATTCCTCTAAACTTGATGCGTAACACCATCCTCATCTGGGATTAAAATGATATTACTATTTCTACTTTTATAATACTTGTTTTAGGTGACTCTTGAGTTAATTCATTGCAACAATCCAAGCCACCTTGCTCTAGATATCATAAGGGCAAGCCAAATGGTAGGAGGTATAATAGAATGATGATAATTCTCCATATCGAAATGTCTAAATTCACAAATTCTCATAATTTAACCTTACTGAGTCCACAACATATTCTTTCTCTGACAGACCCATCTGGTACAGAATAGAGTGTAGAAGGGTTAGAGAGGGCAGTTCTGGAATGAGTTCCTGGAGGAGGATGTATGCTTGCCAAAGCAAACAAGTGGGCTTGGCAGTAAGAACTCATTCACATTAATATTGTAGAACTATTTTAGATCTGCTAGTCATATCTCATTATAAACTGCAACGCTTTTCATGAACTTTCATTCCTACTTAGTTTTAAGTCCCCGTTCCTTGGGACTTAAAACTAAGTAGGAATGAAACTTGATTAATTTGCTGCCTTGCTTGATTAATTTATTCAGCCATTTAAGTGAAGAACTATTTACTAAGTGCCTACTGCCAGTCCTAGGCTGGGTGTGAAAGACACAAAAGGAAGGAAAAAGAAAGCCCCTATTTTCATGGAGCTTGAGTTTATTAGGGCAAATGAGGTTTAATCACATAATTAAGCAAACAGGTGTATATTTGGAAGTTGAATTAGTGCTAGGAAGATGTATACTTATATCGAATTAGTGCTTAATGGGTTACTAGATACTTTGTCAAATATCACCTTAGTGAATGTTCAGAACAATCTAGAGAGGTAACAATTACCTCCATTTTACAAGGTGATTACTGTTTTTAGAATCCAAGGGCATTAGATTTGGAAGAGATATTTTAGGATCCATTGGTGTTATGTTTCTCAAGTTCATATTCTCTCACAATTAGACATTGATTAATGGTCCTGTGGAGTAATTTCTATTTTTAAGCAGCTCATAGGTGATTGATTTTAAAGGGCTGCTGGGTTTGAGAATTCGGGACCTAGCTCACCCATCCCCCTAGTGCTTTAGTCTCCTGTCCTTTCACCAAATAATCTTCTATACATTGTTTCATATTTACTGGTCATATTTGCTACTGGGAATTTCTAAAGGCATCCCACCATATCTCAACATGTGCTGACTTGTTCATAGCTAAATTGCGAACTAAGATTCAAACCCTAGCCTTAGTTTTAATTAAAGGGCTCTTTTTACCAAAATACATCTATTTCTCTCTTCACACCTAATAAAAAATGAGCATAAAGCAAGTTAAAATTTTTTCTTAAAATTAAAGCACTTAAAATGCTATGATTTAGAACTTCTATGTATTTTTTTTTCCTAAAAAGAAGTACTAATTAATGGCTTTAGTTAATCCAATCTCATTCACAAGACAAGCTATATTTATTTTGTAAGAATATTTTAATTGGTATAGACTGTTGAAGACTTCATGCAGTAGCTGTCTTGAGACATTGGAATATAATTTTTAATATATGTATTATAATGGCACGGTATAACAGATGAAAAACTGAATAAAATTATACAATCATTAAATTAATTATATGTTAGGTATTTTTATTAAAGATCCTCAGGCATTTCTCAAAATGCCTCGGTCATGTGAAAGAAAAAAAAAAACTGTATGTTAGACTTCACCACTGTGGGTAGTAGATCTCATTTTCGGTGGTTTATTTCAGAGCCAATAGGTCAGAAAAAATCAAAGCAATTAATATCATATAATTTTAGGTCAAAATTAAAAAGATAGAAGAAATTGAGTTCTCTACTCTTTAAACAATTATATAGTTTGTACTTTCTTGATGTAGAGAAATACATCATTTTTTTGGTTTTATTTATTGTTCAACAGAATTACCTGAATTGAAGGGGAAAATATTGATGTAGCAGACATGGTACTTTCTAAGACATCTCCAATATGATCTCATATACTTTTGAACTTAACTGCCAAGATTATTTATAAAAAGTTCCCTTCACTTCAAAATGGAAAAGAGCACAAATAAATGTTATAACAAAAAATAAAGTTTCATACATTTTAATTTCTACTACTGTTACATTTATGATAATGCCTTATCATGTTAGAATCTGGTATGTAGGAATATATCTTAATTTGCTTATAATTTTATTTACAGAACTTTTAATTTTATTAATATATTTAAGCAAAATCAGAATTTGGAATCAACATCTAGAAAAACAAAATCAAAAGAATAAAACTTTTATATACATATCATTTGGCTTATTAATAATGAATCTATCATCTAATTTAACTAAAGTGTTTAAAAAATATTTCTGAAGGGGTATACTAGGTCCATATTAACCTAATTCAAATCACAGTTTATGTTTGGAATTAACAAAACATTAATTATTTTAAAATATTCTGTACGTCAGACTTCTAATTACTTCAATTTTTTAGATAATTCATTTGACAAGCATCTTCCATGTAAAAATTAGTATTAGATCATAAAAGAGATAAAAGTGGATATGACAATGCTTTGCCCTATATGATTTTACCATACGATAAAGGATATCAAATCAATCAATTTGATCCACAATATTCATTAAATACCTATTTTAAGCAATAACTAAACTAAGCTAGATATGAAGTAATGAATGAAATGGTATTTCTTGCCCACAAGTTACTCTATAGTTTAGTAAGAGAAACAGAAAGGTAAACAAATAATTAGAATACAATATGATAAGTAGTCTAGCAGAAATACATATATATATTTTTTAATGAAATAAAATGGAGGAGAAACTAAACTCTTTGAGAGAATTATAGTTCTCAGCTTGGTGTACAGAGAGGGAGGAGTGAGGGCAAGAACCAGGTTATTTTGGGGAAGAAAAGGACCCCTATGTACAAGTCGCAGAAGTCAAACTGCTTATTAAAAAATGGCTTGTGGAAAAAAGTTTGCTTCTAAGAAACAGGATTGAGATGCACATTTCCAAAATGTTCACTTATCAAAAGACAGTTTAAGAGTGAAAATGCAAGCCACAGAAAGGGAACATTTATTTGCAACACATGTAACCTATAAAGGCCTTTTAGTCAATGTATTTAGTTTTATAGTTAGATAAAGAGGAAAAATTCAATAAAAAACGGACAAGAGCTCTAAAAGAAAAAGTCAAAAACTAGGATATACAAATGGTCATTAAATAAATGGAAAACTGTGCAACCTAATTAGAAATCAGAGAAATGCAAAGTAAAGGTATAGTGAGTTATACTGTCTAAAACTGAAATTATCTACAAAAGCAAATTAGCTAATATATGCTTATGCTGGTAAATATATATTAGTATAGTCAGTTGGAGGAAAAAATATCATTATCTACTTAGTTTTAACTTATGCATACCTTACGATCCAGTTTACCTAAAATAATAAATATAACAAGACATACAGAAAAATGGTTAGGGCAGTGTCAGTCATAATAGACAACATCTGGAAACAACTCAAATGTTCATCAACAGTAGAAATAATAAGTAGTAATATATATGTATAATGGAATACTATATAGCACTAAAACTTAATAAACTAAGTCTACATAAAAATTATGAATGAAAATCACAAAAATATTGAGCAAAAGAAAGCAGACACAAAGAATACACACGATATGATTCCATTTATATAAATTTCAACAAGTAAAATTAAATTACAATGTTAGAAGTCAGGGTAGTGTATACTTTTAGGGAGAGAATAGGGTGATAACTGAGAATAGCATGCAGGAGATACACAGAAAATTAGCAGCGTTAAATTTCTTGACATGTATAGGTGTTAAGAGAGTATCCATTTTGTTGTAATTCATGAATTGTATATTTATACTTAGTGAACCTTTCTTTATATTCCTTATATTTTAGTTTTTAAAAAAGGCAAAGTAATACATGAGACATGTTTTTCCATGCAAATTCTCATCATTTAATAATGATATTGCTTTATTTCTGAAAATATTAAAATGCTGAGTATTCTCTGCTTTTTGACTTGGAATGAGTTTATTATTCTGTTGGCATTCAGCAATTACCAAATTATAATATCATAATGGCAATAATTCAATCATTGCACTCTTGACTAAGGATAATATAAGAAATGGTCTATCAAGAGCGAAAGTAATTCCAAAGGAAATTAAAGATTCTCTTGATCATTAGACAAAATCATATTATAGGCAAATAGCATTATCAATTATTTAATGTTAATTATTTGCAAATTTATCACAAATATATTACAGTTTTCATCTCAGGTACAGATCTAGGCCATCTCATTTTAATGAACTGAATTTAATTTCTGTTTATCGCAAGAACTATCTTTTTTTAACATTTTTTTAATGTTTTTTAATTTTTCAATTACATTTGACATTCAATGTTATTTTACATTAGTTTCAGGTGTATAGCATACAGGTTAGACGTTCATATAATTTATGAATGATCCACCCAATTAGTCTGGTACCCACATGACACTATACATAGTTGTCACTTTAACTTCACTTGTTTTTTTTGATGCTTTATTTTCACTTTTAGTTTCAGAAACTTTACATTAACAGGAGTTTGGTGACATGATTGACAAAATCAATCCTGAATTTAGTGCTCTTCAATTTTATATGATACTTAAGAATAATGTAATATACATTTCAATATGACTAAGTTATAATTGATTTTAAATGTAGTGTTTAAACCTACTGGCAATTCCATGTTTCTTATTATTGCTGGACTGTAAGTAAATGTAATAATATGACATTCTTGTAGATATCTCCGAACATGAGAAGTCAATAGTATTTTACAAGCCATAGGTGCCCAGGTTTGTATTTTAGTTTTTCCTTCTCACCAGTTCTGAAGTTATTCTTCTCTTTTCTAGATTTTTTCCTAGCTATATCCTTTGATCTCTGCTGCTAAGTTATTTATTTTTTTTTAATGTTTCGCTCTCCTTGTTGCTATTCGTACTTTGGGGAACTTCAAGATGCCCCAGAAAGAAATTTCTAACTTTCTTTTTGATTTTTATTCAGCTTACTGGGTTTGTTTGTTGGTAGTGGTCTTTTTTTCTAAGCATTATATTTTTCCATGTTTCTTAAAAATTAATAGCATATTATTATTAACATTAATAACTTATTAATAATAATAATATTGCAAAAACAAAATATACAAAAATATTTAGAGAGTGTTTTATATATACTTAAGGACCATTCTATTGGGGGGAGATTTTATATATACATATTTTAGATGCATAATTTTATGCAACTGTAAGAATTAATATTAATGAACATTTCCTATGTCTCAGCCAGTATTCTAAGTATTTGACATGTATTATCACTTTAAATAATTATACAATCTCAAAGAGGTAAATATTAATACCTCTTGTCATTTTTTCAGGTGAAGAACTCAAGGCCTAGAGAGGTTAAAAAATTTGCAGAAACTCTCACAGCTTGTAGGCTACCAAGGCAAGTTTCAAAACCACAATGATCTTCTACCTCACACCTGTTAGAATGGCTATCATCAATAGGACAAGTAATAACAAGTGTGGGAGAGGTTGTGGGAAAAAAGAAACCCTTATACACTGCTTGTGGGAATGTAAATTGGTACAGCCACTATGGAAAATAGCATGAAAGTTCCTCAAAAATCTAAGAATAGAACTATCATATCATATACCCTCTTCTGGGTTTTTACTCCCAAAATTTGAAAAACTTTATCCTTAAAGATATATGCACCCTGACGTTCATAGCGGCATTATCCACAGTGGTCAAGACATGGAAACAACCAAAGTGTCTTTCAATAGATGACTGAATAAAGAAGATGTGGTACATAGATACAGTGGAATATTACTGAGCCATAAGAGGAAATACTGCCATCTGCGACAACATGGATGGATCTCGAGATTATCATGCTAAGCAAAATCAGTCCGATAGAAAAAGTTGAGAACCACATGATTTCAATTTTATGTGGGATATAAACCTAAAAGCAACAAATGAACAAGAAAAACAGAGACTCATGGATATGGACAAAAGTTTACTGATTACCAGAGGGAAAGTGGGGAGTGGGGAGGTAGGGGGTCAAATATATGGTGACAGAAAGAAATTTAACTTTGGGCGATAAACTTAATTGCAGATGATGTGTTACAGAATTGTACACTCAAGACCTATATAATTTTCTTAACCAATGTCACACCAATAAATTTAATAAAATAATAATAAATAAATAAAGTAGGTGATGTGAAAAAAATTTTAAATAAACCTCAAGTTCTTCAGAACCACCTTTTGTCCTTTTTAATGATAGATATAAATGATTCATATATTCTAAGGTCATCTTATAATTTTGCTGGAAAGGAGTAGGCTTCCTGACACTTCAACAGAAAGACAAAAATTCCTCAATAAAAGTTTGATACTAGAATTTTCACTGGCTCTAACAAACCAGCAGCTGAACTTCATAGCTTAAAAAATAATTAAAAATTAAAACAAAATAAACCTCAATGTATTATGACTAACTACTGAGGTTATATTTTTACATTACCAAAAATATGATTTATTAAATTTCTAATGACATGAATTATTTTCCTCCTTTGACCATGATTCTACTGCCATTAACTACATATAAATATAATTTCCTGTAAAGATCTCATTATTAAGATATATTGCCAAATCCCATCCCCCCACAGAAATATACCTATTTTTATTCCTTTTATGCATGCCAGCAATAGCCATTATTATTTACATTCTTAATCACTCTCTCTATACATTTTTCAAAGCCTGAAGCCTCTCTAATGCAATTCATAAACCTAATGAATTAACTAGCTGAACAAAAGAATAAAGATGCATCCTACCAAAACTGTCAGTTGTGTTCATAAGAAAGCAATTTGAGGTGTTCATGCCTTTAATAATTGAAGTCTGAGCTATACAGAATTTGCTAAGTGACCAAACCTTCTATTTTTCTGTATAACAACTGCATAGTCTTTTAATAATCTCCATTTCAGAAAGACAATTGCAAAGAGATTATGAACTAACTTATATGGTACTATTATAAATCATCAAACAAATAAATATCAATAAAAACTTTAAGTTAGGCAGTGTGTCCTTTGTACTTGCTAAGTACCCCTTTACAAAGTATATAAATCAGAGCAAGAGGCATACACACAAGAATATAATATTTTTGCCTCCCTTTCATGAGTCTTGTTTTCTTAATAATGCAAAATAATCATTCATGTATATAATATAAAATATATATTGTTATATAATATAGAATATAATCATATACATGTAAAATCGTTTATATAGATACATATATATGTATAAATGAAAGCTAGTTCCAACTCAATGAATATGAATCTGAGGATTATATAGTGAACCTTTCATTAATTATTGTTCTAAATCATGTAGACTTGTAAAACTATAATCACTTTCTATTCAGCTCATCAATCATAGAGTTCCAGCTCCTCACATAATGAGGATTTAACACAGATCTGGTCTTCTTCAATTTAAAAAAAACAAGCAAGAAATGATAATAAATTTGAAGTGGTGGTTAATAAATCTTTTAAAGTTAAGGTCTATAACAAAATTGTTTTTCAAGTAATGGTTATTCAATCTTAATGTAGGTTTGTCATACATTATGAATGTGTTTATAGTGAAGACCATAATTTTTATGTTAATTTACATGGTTTGCCTTTTAAAAGTACCACAGCCTCAGAATTCATTCAATTGAAGACATACTAGAAACTCTCCACATATCAAAATTTAGCAAAATAATCCTCAACAGGGTTTTATCACAATTTATGATACATGATAAATAGTAAAAAGTCACTCTTTATATTCAAACTTTTCTGAAGGTTTTTAGGAATTACTTTCAACATTTCTTTTTAATTTGTGAAATTATTCATAGTCCCTCTACTGGTTCCCTTACTATCACCTCTGAAATAACAAAATGGTGAAAAATACTGTACGGAACACATTTCATCCAATAAGTTTTGAAGCATCTTCTTAAATTGAATATTATTTCTAGATATTTTATTGATTTGTAGACTTTGGTCCATGCCAAAAAGTCCTTGAAATTGTATCCTATCCAAAATGTCCATGAGCATATTTGGTTCATGCCAAATTGTCCTGATATTTGGTCCTGTCAAAAAAGTCCACACTTAGAAAATGTCTTTGGGTTCAAACAGCTTATAACATTTATTTATACTTTTGGTTTACAGAATACAAAAATATACTACCATGTTTTCTTGGTCCAACAATTGCGTTGTGGCTACACTGCTAATAATAACCCTTCTTTTCTCAGCACATGGGCATAACTAGATTGGTTAGCATGGACCTATGTCTCCATGGACATTTTAGACAGAAGCAAATATCAAGGACCTTTTGGCATGGACCAAGTGTCTCTGTGGATGTTTTGATCAAGACCAAATATCAAGGAACTTTTATCACAGACCAAATGTCTCCATGGATGTTTTAGACGGGACCAAATGTCCTGCAAGGACATTTGATATATCACTTAAAGATGTTTCTAAAACTGTTCTTTCAAAAATTCTTCCATAGGCTGTCCTTCTCAGTTTAAAGAAAAAAAAATGTATCAGTGGCAGTCTAATGTCAGTATTGGACATTAGGTGTCTATTCCAACTTTTCACTTTTTTCTACCAATAGGACAGAAGCCCTCAAGCAAAGTTAAAAATTGGTTCTGACATTATTGGCTCACAGAGCAAGAGTTTCAATGAACTACGGAGGTTATTTTGATTAAGCAGAGACATTTCCTGTAAATCAATTGCTGAAACAAATAAAAAAGGGAGGTGGTAAAGAAGGTAGGAGGTTGTCACAGTGATCGACCAGATTGCACTGAACATGCAGGTTATGGAAGATGAAATGAAACTGAACATCTTGTGATATAATGCTTTTCCAGAATATTTTAGAATCTCAGTAATGCTTGCATGCTAGAAAAAGAGAGAAAGAGCGTTAATACACTGGGGCATTAAAGAAAAAAAAATAAGGAATCAACAACAAATAAAAAAGCTTTTTCTGGATGACAGTATGAAACTAATCATGGAATGTCATCACACTGTATTCAGGGGACAAATCACACCATGTCCAGCAAAATCACAATGCTCCTTTTGCTTTCTGATTGGTGTAAATGTTGAGTATCAATGAGAGCGCCTCATGTGCTTGCACCTGATAAATCTGTTGATTAAAATTATACATGTCCTTATGGAGAGGTACTTCCAAACGCCACACACTTCTCATTCTCCTGCTTCTAACACAACAGGATGTAGCATTTTGGATAATTCTTTTCAAATAGTCATTGACTGCAGCTGAATCTATAAACATTTGCATTCCTTCTAGGCTTGAAGCTGAATCCAACATTACATTTCCAGTGAAAAATTAAGAATATACGTATGTATTTAAGAGGTTGTCAGTTCTGGGTTTTTTATATGTGACATTAATTCTTATAGGCAGTAACCATCAGACAATTATGAAGCAGTTCAAATGGCAAACTTCAGCCTTCATTAGACTTAAAAAGATATTTTGTCATTTACTTATAAGACAAGAAATAGCCCAAAATTGACTCCATAATAACTGCCTTGCAAGAGTTTTAAAGAACAACTATAATATTAAAGAATTAATGTATATAAGATAAAAAGCAAAATTATTTTTCTTATTTATGAAATATTTTTTCAGTAAGTGATATTCTACTGGATAAGCCATATTAAGTCAATGATCTCTTAAAAGGGAACATTTTCATGTAAGGAGACCATATTTACATTTATGTAGAAAAGCAGAAGTTTACAACTTTTGACTCTAGACTTAGATTATATGTGTAGCAATTAATTCACTTAATTATAAGTTGTTAAATATTTATGTACTCATATTTGTATAGCATAGCTCTTTTCTTAAAATATTTTATATGTTTAATTTTTAAGAAACAAGTAGGAAATTCAAGGAGATTTTTATTTGCTTGATAAATGTGGCAATATTGTTCAAATGATGCTAAAATTAAAGGAATAAAAGTAGATTCTGAGCAAAGAAATTGAGAAATAAAGATGAATATAAAATAATATTTTATGAGAGCATTTGCATATTTTGGCATAGTAAAATGGCATACGTAGGTATTAGGACGGAGCTTTTTTTTATTAAATACAATCATTATGAAAGAAAATTGCTGTAGTTTTCAAAGTATTTCTGACTTTCTATAAAAATAGCTCTTTTTCACAAATTGGATTCATATGACATTCAGTCTCAAAAATCTAAAAGGGACACCTTTCTCGACAGTTATTTTAGGAAGATTATGAAGAATTTTGATGTTCCTAAAGAATTAGGAAAATATATATGAATCAATGTCCCAGAAAAAAATAACATAAAAATAGAGCGTATATATATATATTTAAATAATACATACAGGCAGTTATAAATATATACTGGAATTAGTGTCATATAGTAGGAAGGAGGAGAAGATTATATTTCAGAAATCTTTTGCTCTGGTCTTGACCAGCCAAATATGTGTCAGTCATCTCTTCGTACACTCATTTGTCACATGAAGATTTACATCTGGAACACATACTGTAGGTCTTCAACATCTACGGATGAATGAATGAATGAGTCTAGCATTTCTATGATTGACTGCATAAAAAATAACCTAATATCATTTATTTTCACTAAAAGACACCATTAAGATAAAGCATTTGTACATAGAAAAAGATAAGAGAAGGCCCATGAGTTATAAATGAGCAGTATGGACATAGAACAAATCATGACAGACAAACCCAATTGCAGCTTCTGACAGAATTACAAAATTAATGGGTGAAAGGAATGCAGTACAAGTAATATGTCTGGGTTTTCATAAAGTATTTAATTCAATGTTTCATAAGCTCTGACTTGCAAAATTAATTCAAATTGGTTTGAAGATGATTATTCTCAGATGGTTTGAAAACCATTTCAAGAGCTGTAAACAAGGGGTAATGATAAATGGCAACAGACAGAGCTGGGGGGAGGAGTGAGCTGCCACTAAGGTTGATTTAGGTCTTCAGTTTTAACATCTTCATTACTAACATGCAAAATGAAATAAACAACACACAAATGAAATTCAAAAATGGCACTAAATTGAAAGGCATCATAAACATAGGATAAGTAAAATAGTCAAAAAGATATAAGCTGGAACGTAAAGGACCACACAAGACTGCCCCCACTAAAAAGGCAAGTATATGTTAAAAGACAGTTTGGATTTATAAGAAGGAAACAAAACCAGACAAACCTTGCAAAACAAAACAGACTGAAAAACTAGGATAGCAGAACCCCATAAGCAATGCATTACAGAAACTCCTCTAAGCATGCACAGATTTTTATTCATGTCTCAATACTGGCAGATCTATAAATGGAAAAATGTCTAGGGATTACAGTTTAACTCAAATTCTGACTTTCAATATGGTACTCCAAATAGGATAATACAGACCTTATACGGTGACTTTATACATTGAATTCTCTATTTCTCTCCATGTGAATTATTCACAGGAAAAAAAAAGTTGTACTATAAATTGGCTATTCTTTGGCACTGAGCATACTTACAGGTCACCTCTTCTCTCACGTCGCAGTTCAAGTGTATGTAAGATATATCACCTACACAAAAGATAATCAGGAAGGTAAATCTTCTGTAAATGACTCTGGATTATCCATGGCACAATGATCCCTCTTCATCTGTGCAAATAATTGAGAGTCAATTGTACACACATATAAGGAAAGATAAATAGGAAGACAAATGACTTCCACGAGAAGATTATTACTTTACTCCACTTTATTCTCTTCTATCGGACAAGTCGACAAATTAGAGGGAATTCAGAGCACTGAAACAAAAATGATAAAGGCAATAAAGTTACCCACTTATGAGAATAAATTAAATGAGCTAGCCCACAGAGTGCATCTGACAGCCATGAGCAAGCTATAATGGGCAACACCTTGTTATAGACTGAAAATCCACAAGAGGAAAGAAATACTTTTCATGGGATAAGGGCAATTTCCCTCTTACTCAGATTTGCAGATGAAGAAAATTACAATT
Source organism: Pteropus alecto (assembly GCF_000325575.1). NCBI lineage: Eukaryota > Metazoa > Chordata > Mammalia > Chiroptera > Pteropodidae > Pteropus > Pteropus alecto. Next base: position 1,437,070 of record NW_006433946.1, read on the forward strand.
TAGAGAAAATGCTATTGCCTAAATTATTGTGAACAAATTTGATTTGGACTTTTATTGCAGAAATATTTCTGAAGAACTAAAGAAACAACTCTTGATTACCCATAGGTAAAAACATTAAAAGTTAGAAAATATTAGTGAAAATCACAGCAATTTTAAAATTAGATAGACTTAAGGTTTGAATCTTGGCTCTGCCACATGCATAATATATATGGATGTGGTCAAATGTCCTCATTTGAAAATAAAGATAATAAATCTAACATTTCACAAATGCGTTAAATAAGAAAATAGGCACCCACAGAAGGTTAGAATAGTTAGTGGGAAAATGTCATATTTAGTCTATATATGTTTATATTTTACATACTGCAAATTCGACTTTTTTTTAAACCAGCATCCCTAAATGAGAGAAAAGTTGGTAGAAAAATCACGATATCTCAGGTAAAGGAGTCTTATGATTAGTTCTTCTCCATTTACAAATTACATGGCTTGGATAATTTATTTAAAATCTGAGTTTTATATCTCTCATTCATAAAACTAGAGAAATACTGTCCAGGTCAGTAGATTATAAGGCACGAGAATGGGCAAATAATGGATACAGAATAAACATTTATCTTTCTCCACCCCCATCTTTATTGTTGCCCACTTATAATACCTACTTTTACTACCTGTTTATTTTATTTTATTTTTAATGCACATGCACTCTTGGTGCATATATCAGTCTTGATATCACCAATCCTGAGATCCAAACTAATTTTGGGGTAGACATCTGCTAATGTTTCTTTTCTACCTTTTAGTAGTTTAAAAATTATCATATAAGATACTATATTTGAAATTACTTAAGGTCAGAGTGCTACATTAATGAAAGATTATATATTATTAGCGTAAGCATTCCTACATGTGTGTTGCCTTTGTTTCATGAAATCTCAGAGATAAAAGGCTATATTTACAAAGCTCATTCTGTTCAACACTGAATACAGATGGGTGATAAATGAAAGCTTTTTGATAATGCATGACAATCAGGCATATACTCAACCTCTTTCTGCTCACTCCTGACCCTTTCAGCTTGACACTAGTATCTGGAGCCTGACATTTGACTGAAGAGCTAGTAATAGACAGCTGGGCTTAGGTCATCTCTTTGCATATTTATTTTTGACAGTTTTAGGTCATCTTAATAGTAAAAAAAATAAAGTAATATAAGTATATTGAAAATAAAACTGGTAACTTTAAGAGCTGAGATTCCCTCTTTACAGGAAATTTATTAGTCTTTGAAAAACTATAGCATGTTTTCATTTCTTCAGCAAGTTCCTCCTTCACAATAGGAAGATACATCTCTCCCTGTTACCCCAAACCCAATACTTTCCCCACTGTTTGATTCTATTAAGTTAAAACATTTCTTAAATAGAAAATATGTCAATTCTCTGGAAAGACAGAATTTCTAATGAAAACCGATGGGCAATGGTAAACAGGTTATCTCTAGAGCAGTCGTTTTCCATTTCTGGGGATAAGTGAGCCCTGTTGTTAAAAGAACAATAAATGTTGAGAAAAGGAGTCTGTTCTTGGTGAGGGTGGATCAATTCCAAAGAACTTTCAATCACTAGGAACCTTGGAAGAAGAAAAAGGGACCTCCACTGTATTTTTTGAAAATTTTCTGAATTGAAAACAATTACTGAGCACCTATTATGTTACAGGTCTATACCAAATACTAGGAATACAAAGAAAATCAAAACATGGTTCCTGCCCTTCAGAATATCTTCACCTGGTGAAGGAGAAAAAGAGTGGGGGGAAATACAGAGGAGACTGTAACACAATGTGATCCATGTACTGAGGCAGATGTGCACTTGGGGCTATGGCAGCATAAGGAGGTGGCACTTCACCCAATTGTGGACACACGGAAAGGTCTTATTTCTAAACATTTCATAATGCAGGGGCCATGTGTTTGTGTGCAAAAAATTTAACATCTTTTAGTTTGTCACTTTGCTAATTCAGTAGTTACTAAGATAGTCCACAAGAGGCTAACCTAAATGACGCCATTACTCTTTACAAAATACAAAAGCTTTTAGCTTTCTAGTAATAAAAGCATACATATTCATTGCAAAAAATTCAGCAAATAAAGACATGGAAAAAGAAAAAAAAGTATTTAACCACTTTTAACACGTGTGTGCTATTTTCATTCCAGTCTTTCTTCTTACTCTTTCTACAAGAAGACAAATAGATAATTGTAATATATATGTATTAACATATGTATAATGTATGATATATATCCATGAGCATATATATGTTACACCTATAGTAGTATAAATGATTTTGTATTCTAAGAAAAGTATTGAGCATATATTATGTGAAAAATAATAGTTATGCCTTCTTCATAAGTTTCTAATAAGGTTTAAAGGAGCTTTTACATGTAAAGTATTTAGAACAGTGTCTGAGATAAAACATGATGCCAATAAACATATCTGTCCTTAGCATTATTGCATTGTTTTCCATATCCTCATATCAGGATCACCTGTTTCTAGAGATAATAAGGAATATAACATTATTTTTTCATGAAAAGATATTAAAGATGATAAAGTAGGCATGTATTGGGTCTGTCCAGAATTTCTCCAGTCCTCTCTCCCCTAAAATCCTAATGCATTGACATGATTTATGTTGGAATTGCTGTCATCTGGCGTTTGTTGACATACCCACTGGTCAAGATTCCTTCCCTGAAATTAATAGTGGAAAGAAAAAATAAAAGTCAGTCTTACTTACTTTGGGTATCTTCACTGAGCTATGAGCATAGGAGTAAATAGTAGCTATGTTTTCCACTATGCGGGTGAGAAAGCACATGGCATCAGTGTATAAAGATAATAAAGTCAATTTACAGGGAGAAACAGAGATGAGCGATAAATACAATATTTAGATGATATTCATATTTAGGATTTCCATTTTTCTTGAGGCCCTATTCCTGTTCTATGCTAACGCCCAAAAAGAAAACAAAATAATCTTGTTCCTTGGGTTTTATGAAATATTTTTATACCACACTTTTTGCTTGTTACTTTAATTCTAACTATTTAATTTTATGGACGATGTAACAAAGAGGCCCACAATTGCTAAGTCACTTGCTCATTATCGCACAACTTTCAAGTGTCTGATGTGAAACTGAAAAATAAGATTAATTTGAGTATATAATCAAGTCTTAATTTTACAAGATTTCTAACAAAGTAACTGACGTTTTGTATCAGACCAGGTAGGAAAAAGGACAAGGCTAAAAAAATTAAAGCAACAACCCACCTTTCTCTTCCAAACCCAGAAATATTGAGAAAAGAGATCATAGTCAGATGATACTTGAAAATCATATGAGGAGATTCTTTAAATTTGGTGCAAAGTACATAAGTAGGAGAATACCTTTTCCAAAGACAAGGTTTCTGGACTCCAAGAGCCAAATGTTCACATTCTCAATAAGTCTACCGGAAGGCTTCCGATAGCCTCAAATATAGCCTGCCAGAGGCACTGCCCCGACCCCCAAAACATGTCTCACCTAATCACATTATTCGGTGCCCTCCAGGAAAGATGTGTATCTACCAGAGTAATGGTGCATTAGAAAGATCTGCTGTAGATTGTTAAGACCATACACTGCCCTCTATATAGAAAATGTTTCTATAAGCAAGATATGATCTCTTACGGCTTTAACACATACACAAAAACCCCCTCTAAAGGCCATCGCCAAAATACACTTCATTACACTATGAGTGTGCAATATTTTTGTCCTATGCTGCTTAGAGACTAAACAACATTTCCACAAAGGAAATAAACTCCAAAATACAAATAATTTTACTGCTTTGCATAGACTGTATCTATAAATTTTTATGCAAGCCAATGAATACAATTTAAAATAACATTACTAATGTCACCAATTTCTAAACTACATTCTATAGCTATAATTTTGTCATCAGTCTTTGTTTCCCAACCACATCATCATGGTTCCTGGCATGTAGTAAGTGCTTAACAAATGTTTGGTGAATTAATAAAATCTATTAACAGTCCTCACCCTGCTGGGTTTCTCTGTGACACTTCCAGCAGCTCAGCACTCTACACAGTCCAAACAGCATGAAAGGTGAAAATTTGCACTCTGGTGAAAAGAGCGCTAAACAGGAGGTGAGGTTCTTAGTCTTAGATCTGACTAGACCTTTGCATTAACTTTCCTCATCTATAAATCATGTTTGCTGCACTATTTCTAAGAGCTAAACTCTAATAATAGTAAAAAAGCCAGAAAGAATTAGAATCCTAGCTTTACTTTTTACCAGTGACCTCAGGTAATTTAACCTTTCTAAACTTCAGTTTCTTCTTTTGTTAAATAGGAATATTTACTTTAAAGAACTGTTACACGAGTACATTGAAATGATGTGTGTAAAGCACTAGGCACAATGCCTGCACGAAGAGCTCGAAAGCTATAATTTGGTATTATTGTTCATACTACTATTCTTTGTTTTTGCTATTATATATCTGCTTGCTTCCCTGAGTCAGAAACAGGTGGAGATTTCTTCATCAAATTAGATTTGTGCGAGAAAAGCCATCAAGGAGACTAAACCCTACAGCTTTAATATATAAAGGACAAATCAAGTAACAACTTCAAAGAGTTATTGAACTGTGTGGTCTTTGAACACTTTAATAAATAGAAGCTTTCTATTACAGGTATCATCTTATTTTACAGTGGGGCATAAATGAAATTCTAAATCACATTAAAGGAGGCTTGGGATGATTATGTTTATCAAAGGAGGGTACAAATTTTAAAGATTAAACAGCAGTACTAGAGGCACTATTGTGGAAGGAGGGCTAGATCAGATAAAAGAAAAATTCATCTCTATCCCATCCTAAGGATCACAAGAATTCTGATAATCACAGAAGATTACCATAGGAGAGAACCGAGACTTAGATGTGCAGCAAACTTGCAAATGGCACAGAACTAGTGAATGGCAGAAATGAGATTCAAACTCTGGCTAGTAGTTCCCAGCAGGATGGTTAAGAGTCTTAGGGTCCAAGTACCTGCTTCTCTCTGTTTGATACAGTTTTATCTCAAGAAATACCATTGCCAGCAAAAAAGTGATAAATGTGGTTATGATCAGGGGCTGTAGCATCTAATACATGAACAAGCACATAATTCACACAAAGTACCTAAATATCTAGCATAAATAGCTTCAAGTATCTGAATTACTAGTAGACTGATTTCAAAATATTTCATCATGGTCTTTTCCTTTAAAGCAAGCATATATGTTTGAAAACATACTGGTATGTCTTTTCTCATAGTCTTAGAACAGCTTCTGGAAAATAATTTAAATTGCCAACAGGAAATAATCCTGTTGCCCGCCTCCTTCTTTTTTTAGAGGTTCTATCGTTCCTATGGTTGAGATAGTTTTTCTTTTTTTTCCTGATGGGTTTGGTCAGAGAAGGGTATTGGTAGTGGTGGGGGTGGGGGGTGGGTAGTTTGAAAGGTTTATTTTCTGTATTTCGTTTCATAAACAAAAAAAAATTGCCAGTTCTTACAAACATCTCACAGCTCAAATAACTCTCACTTTTTCAGAAAGCCTTCTCTGATTATTCCATGATGCACACATTTTTCTCTTTCTTGTCTCTAAATTTTTATTGCACTTGTCTGGTATGTAGAATAGAAGATAACCTTGGAGGTCATCTAAGACCTTCATTTTATATACTGATATGACCAATTTTTTTAATTGGTTAAAATTTCCCATTTTTTGTTTCTATTTATACATTTATTAAGTTAGTTGATGCAAAGCTTTAGATATGTAAGAAAGAACATGACAAACATGGCAAGTGTTGACACAGTAGTAGGGGGTCGTTTCATAGAGCATTCTACAAATGTGCTTCTGCTGTTCCACACATATTTAACCAAATTTCTTTTCTAATTCAAATTTCAAGCATATTAGTCACCACCATCTCTCTTCAACTATTTTAATGGTCTCCTTGCTCCATATCTGCCACTCTTCAGTATATTCATAGCATCCAGAATTACCTTTTTAAAGCATAATTCCAATGATTTTTTTTCCTGCCATAATATCCTAAGGTTTTCTGTCATTCATGTTATAAATTCCACACTCAAATCAATTTTTCCCTTTTACACCTCTCCAGTTCCAAGCCAAGCTTGATCCTCATTTAGGGCTTTCACACGAGCTATTATGTCAAGTGACATCCCTCTCTGTGGAATGGTCTTCTGATTTTCAAAGTTTGCTTCTTCTAGTCAGTAAGTTTGCATCTTAAATGTCACTTTTCTGCAGAGCCTTTTCCTAACTCCTCAATCCAATTACCTAGACCCATTAAACCTCTATTGCTTCCATTTAAATTATTTGCATAGAAATTATGGCTCTAAAACTTTTCCTGTTTACATATTTGTTTTTGTTTCTGTATTTTCTGGTCCCCCTCACCTTATCTCAGAATTTGAGTTTCTCGTAGTGAGGATCTGGCCGTTTTTGGCCTAATACTGTACCTCATAGATAGTAAATGTTTAACCAATATCTGTTGCATAAACCAATGAATAAACCATTTTCGTTTTTTATATATTATATATATGGGTTTAAAATTGAAAGAAAATAATGGATTGTATACCAAATATGTTAAATAACAAGATGTCGACATATTTATTACACCAGGTTAACTCATTTTTATAGAAACTATAGAATAAAGCATTCTTTGATAAACCTATTAGTCAATTTTAAATGCAAATATCTGATTGATTAGAAAGCTCTTGCAAGTCTTCGTTTTATTCAAAAATATCAAAAGTGAGTATTTTCTTTTGTTAAAATTTTTACTGTTAATACCCTCTTAAATGCAAAGGACTTCATAGGATTGGTGCATGTTCTCATCGATTCTGTACTAAAATATACTTAAGAGGCAATGCTCTGATAGTAGTATATTATTGTTTATTTTAAAAATAGCTAAATAGGTGCTTTTTGTCTGACTTTTATAAGATGAACAATTAGAGCAGTTGTTACATATTATTATTAGTGATTTGGTTAAAGAAAACAAAACAAAGCAAAAGCAAAAAAAAACCTCAACTGCTCTTTCAAGTGTTAAATCTTTTTAATTAAAAATAGAATTATAAAATAAGACTGGTTACCACTTGCTACTATCAATGTGTGTGAATATTAATTTTGCTATTTGTCAGCAAAGAAAACAAATATGAAAATAAAAGAGAAGCTAATACACGACTATGAACAAATGTCTTGTCAATTATAACTTGATAAACTTGAAAAAAAGATTATATTTGATGTCAACCTGCTATCACATTTTATATTTAAAATAGCTCTATTTTTTCTGAGTGACTTTATAGAAGATACATTTTATCAATTTGAAATTATAAAGTAAAGTTATACTAAACAAAATAGAAGCTTGAGGATTTCACTTTACGCTTTGGGGGAAAAAAGTTTCAACAAATGTTTAAACAACTTTTAGACTGGTGGTTAGTAGTAGATTATAGTCTTCCTGGCTGAAGTCTTAAAGCTGTACATTTTTAAGTTTTGGGAATATCCTCTTTACTTTTTGTTTGTTTGTTTCATTCATATGAAATAACAGGTGAATCTTATGTAGCTTGTGCCTACTAAGTATTTAAATTTGTCCGAAATTGCTGTCCTTGAAAAGAACAAGTTACTGAGAGTAATCTAGGTCTGCTTATAAAACTTCTACAAGGCCTCTGCTATTACAGTTTTGTGATCATCACAATATAGCATGATCATGGAGCTTATGCCTTACCTGGTCAGATGTGTTACCTCTGTTTTCACCTGTCAGGCTTTCAGAAACCTGTGTCAGATGAATGATGCCATTAGAACACATGGCTGGTCAACAGACACTGAATCCAGAAGTTGAGCATCTTAATTTACTCCTCTGAAAATAAACTCTACAAAATCCTCTCTAAAGAGTATTAAAGATAATACCCTTTAAGAAACTTAAACAAAATGTGATGGACTTTTAAATATATAGTATTAAAGATAATACCCATATATATAATTAAACAAAATGTGATGGACTTTTAAATATATATATATATATTATTAAAATATTAAGCTCATTATTTGTAATCACTGCTAGTTCATCAGCTATTGATATTTGTACTATATTTCTTGAAACCTTTTCCACGTATAACAATTTTAATAATCCCTTCCCTTTCAAAACTTCTGCTCTATTTCACCCTAGGTTTTCAGTGTTAAAAATGCCTCTGTAGCATTCGGGAGCTTTAGTCACAGTGAGCTCAAGCTGCTTTAGTTTACAGAAGCATTTAATTTTGGAAGTTGGTCCCAGTGCCCTGGACTCTGGAAAACTGACTCTCTTAGTCTGTCCTTGAAAGACTGGATGCTCACTGAGACATGTTTTCTCCATAGTTCTTGATCTAACATGCACATTATAATCATATCCAGAGCTTAAAAACAAACAAAACAGTGAGGCACAAGCCATATCTCAAGATTCTTATTTAATTCTTCTGGTCTCTGCCCATTCCAGATGTTTTGTAAAAAGTGTCCCATGAAGGTACAATGTCTTTGCCAGCATCTCAAGTGATTGATAATTAAAACAAGGGTTTACTATAAGGTAGCATTAACTCTAGGAGTTTTGTTTGTTTCCTCTGCTTTTTTTTCTCCACAATCTTTGGTGATTTCTTCCAAATGTTAAAATTAAATTAATGTGATGATATGTGCAATATTTATTTTTTTCTCACAATATCCCCACCCTGAATGAATGTCCAAATTATATTGTCTTGGCCACTCCACTCTTTTAATGTGATTATTTAACCTTTAAAGAAGCTACTGTGTTCCCGGCATGAGTTCATAAGTAACATTTTGCCCAAAACTGACAAAGACATCTGTATCTAAAGTGTTATAAATGTCTAAAACAAGGAAAAACAGAACATCAAGAATACTTGCTTTTTTTGAGAGAGAGAGTAAGGACAAAGTGGCAGAGCAAGAGAGAGGAAGAGAGGTGTAGAGAGAAAGAGATTAATGTTGATCCATGAAGCAGGAGAATTTCTAAAACTCAAGAATAAAAGACATATAACTTCATTTTTTTTTTGTTTTTGCAATCAACTGAAGTTATCTTAACCTAAACTTAAGTTCTATTTTGAGCACTTTTTTCCACCAGACAGGAAAAATAAAAGCTCAGATGAATAGGCAGTTACTCATATTCTCACTTCATTGACTTTTCCTTAGAGATTCATCTAATTTCCATTCGACTTAAAGGAAATACCATGAACTGAGGTGTGGTAAATTTACTTGCAGTATTATAATAACTTTTCTCCCATCGTCACCACCAAAAACCCCCATAGATTTCTACATGCCTCTTGTAGGGTGAGATACTATCCCCAGGTTAAAAACTGGGTTAAGATACTATCCCAGGTTAAGACTTGCTGAAAGGGGGAATAAATAAGAAATTTAATGACATATTGAACCAAAATATGGTTAAAATTCCAAAAAGTATTATCCTATCTATTTGTACATGCATAGGAAAGAAAAGAATAACATATGTAAACCAAAATGTTAACAGTGACTGATTTTAGATTGAGAGGTTATGAGATTTTTAAAAAATATTTTGTCATCTTGGTCGTTCATATTTGCTAAATAAACTTGATTTATTTTATAATAAGAAAAAAATTAAAGCATATTTTAAAAGTTAATGAAGCAAATCAAAACTTATTAAGTGATTAATTCAGCACTAGGGACAGTGGTCTCATCCTTTAGATTAGTTAAAGCACATTGTGAAACAGCTCATTCCTCTCAGTGTTTTCTCTTTCTAACTGTTATGAAGGTCTCACACGTGATGGTTCTTTGCAATTCCACTTCACTTAAGGAACCTCTGTGACCCTGGAAAAATGATTACAACTCTAGGTCACAGGTGGAGAGTTATTAGTGATGCCTAATGGGAAACAAATTTCTTTCCTAAATCGGTCTGATTATGATCATTGTGTGTATATAATTTTCACATATTTTGTGAAAAAACATGTTAAATGGTTCAATTTAAATGCCATTAGAGAATTATACATAGTTATTAGAGCTGTGGAACAAGGATAGAGAGCCTTTTCACATGAAATTAAATTCTTATTTAAACATTAGCTATTGCATTGATTTGTGTACTATTGCTCTTGCTTAGTACTCAGAAAGTAAAATTTAGAGACTTAAAAAGAAACAATTTCTGCTCCCTGGAGATTAGAATTATACCAGTGTTTATATCTTTATTGTGTTATAATCAAGTTCACATTAACAAAAGCATGCGAGGCAAGGAATTGAAGAGCCACTACGGTTTTTCTCATCTGTGTATCTCTTAATAGATCAAGAAGTAAAGATTCATGAGGGTGAGAGAAACTACTATTTCCAGGAAGATAATTTTAAAATATATTTAAATATAGAGAGATTTAAGTAACACCAATCTGGTCTGCTTACTATGTATCCCACTATGTATCCCACTATGTCGAACATAATAGATTATAGAATTAAGCTTTCTCATTAGTGAAAATAATTTTAGGATATTGCTGTACAATAAAATTAGTCATTAGAGAAACAATGGTAAACTCTATTAAGACAAATTCTAGCTTACTTAACATGTTTGGTCAGAACTGTTTGCTCAACTACCAAATATGATTTAGGTAATCTTTCTCCTCTTTTCTTCCACATGGAAAATCATACCATAACTTATTCTGTTCCAGAAAGCGGGCACCATAATTTTAAAAGACCGTCTATAAGGATATATGAGAGTGCAACACAATGGAAAACTAGGTCTAGAGAAGGTCTTATTTAATAATGGGATTTCACTTATCAAGTACTTAGCACTGTGCTAAGTACTTTTAAATATAGTCAGTATTGAAGCTTAATGAAAGCCCTTTGAGGTGGATATTATTACTGCCCTTTTTTATAGATTAAAAAATGAGAGAATAATTGTTCTTCAAGCTTGTGGTAAAAGGTAACAAGAAATGAAACTCAGAATATCTTAACCAAATTCATGGGACCCATCTGACATCTATAAACTCAGTGGTGAGAAAGAATCTTATTTCAATTTTTTTTTTTTATTGGAGAAGATAACAGAAAAGAAATTAATAATGAAGACAATAAAGTCATTCTGTCTGGGTTTGAATCTTGGCTCTGCCATTAATAAGCTATAAAATCTTAGTCAAGTTACACTCCCTTTTCAGTTTTCTCCTGCGTAAAAAGAGAAAATTGCTAATTCTCACCTTGTAATTAATATATAGTGCTTAGAACTATGTCATATATTCTGCAGTCAGTATAGCATTATGCATATATAAGTATTTGCTCTTATTACCATGGCATTTTATTGCTTTTATGTAAGAAATGAGTAGCTATTAGTGATCACTGGGGAAAAAAATAATACTTTAATTCTCTGATACATGAGAAAAAAATGCATATGTATTTCCAGAGAAAGAAACTATGCATATCATCATACTGCTACATAATAGATTGGTTCAATTACAAATTAGCAGCTTAAAAATAAGATACTTTAGCCTATAAATAAAATTCTCTTTGTTAGTGAGATTCTAGGCATATATACCACCGAGAGTAATCATTAAATGTTTATGAAATGAATGCATTGTGTGTTTTACTTTCATTAAAAGAGATCAGAAAATAGGGCTTAAAGCTATACATGAAATTATTCAGCACGTTTACTATATTCTGAAAGAGCATCTTGTTTCTTTTCTACATAAATGTTAAAAGTAGTGTTATTGGGAAGAACAACTGCCTGGGTCCCAGAGCAATCTCAACACCTCACTGCATATGTTGCCTTAATCGCTGCATTACAAGAATTAGCCTGAGAAAAAACAGTTGTAAGGTATTTTCTGAGTTCTAATTTGAGATATTTTTTAAGGTCCTGAAAGCAGTCGGTATTTGCCTTTGTATTACTCTATGCGCCAGAGGCATGAAGTTATTTAAACAACTCCGATATGTTATTCCCCCACTTATTAAATTGATTTCATTAAACTTGTTCCTGGCTGATTTGCTATATGACAAACTTTCTCCTGGGATCCATTTCTAAAGAATTCATAATGGAGGTGATAACTTTGGATGGGTACATTCTAGAAAGTTCTCAGATTCTAATGAAATCCCCAACGTTGGCATAAAACCCTAGAGAAAACATCCAAGTTGTATACATGTTTTGGAATTAAGTGCTAGGGCGGTATTAAAAGCAAAAGAATATTAATTGTTTTGTGATACAAATCAAAGAAAGGAGAAAAATGTTTGTGACTCAATTATGCAGTTTTCATTTGAATCAATGTGTCAAAATGAAAATAATTTACAACTAAATTTCTTAAATGGAAGTAAGCTTGATGTACAATGGGCAGAATTTCACAATGAGAAATGGGAGTTATTTCCTACATGTCCAAATATTTTGACAAAATTGGAAATATGCGAGGAGAAAGAAAAGAGACTACTTCAATTGCAAATGATTTTAGGGTTTTGAATAACTTTTTTTTTTTTTTTTTAATTTAGAGAAGGAAAATGAGAATTGTACTTTACAGCGAGAAGTTCAGTTTGGGCATTAAGGCAAAATCTGAGAAACTAGTAAGAAGAAAATACTTAATTTAAATGATTTTAGGGTTTTGAATAACTTTTTTTTTTTTTTTTAATTTAGAGAAGGAAAATGAGAATTGTACTTTACAGCGAGAAGTTCAGTTTGGGCATTAAGGCAAAATCTGAGAAACTAGTAAGAAGAAAATCCTAGCAGTAAGACTGAGAGTAGTGTGGCCTTTATGCAAGTCAAGCTACAAGTTTATGGATGACACGAGAGAAAAAAAGGAAAGAAAAGAAAATGCGATAGTAACTACAGGGCATCCTCAGAGAATTTGGTGGCAATGTTAACATATCTCATATGTTATTTATTAGGAAGCATCTGTTGTTCACATTTGAGTGATGAAAACAAAGTTTAAAAGACCATTTTGTTTTTAAGGTAAAGTAAAAGTGGTGGATTACTCTAGGTTTCAGATTTCCTAAAGTTTGTCTGTGAGTAAGCCATTGAAACTCACATGGTACACATTTCATTCATTCTCTAAAACACACTGACATTTTTACATTAAACATTTTATTGTTACTAGCTGCCAGTTCATAATTTTAGCATTATGCACAATAAATCTCTGACTTGAATTATCTGCTTAGCCGTTAAGAAAACTAAGGCAATTAATAGGACAAAGAAGGACAAGAAAATATAGGATGAAGATGATCAGATAAAGTGGAGATTCAGACAATGCAGAGGATTCTATTCAACTGGAATCTTGAATAGTTTGCTATTCAAGAGCAACCTACTATTTTGCCTACCACCTCTACATTGATCCTTCCTATTCCTATTTTTCCTTATTATTATATCTTATAATAGCTACCTGCTCCTATATCTATTACTTTAATGTTTAAGGAAAAAAAATATGTATATAAACCAATATACAAAAATTTATTATATCTGAGGTCTGGGCAGCTGCATCCCATTTAGACACAACTTGATGAGGTAATTCAACAAATGTTTATTTACTGTCTACTGCTAAGGCCCCATGCTAAGCACTGAGGGATACAGAGATGAAAGATAACTGTTGTTCCCACAAGAAAATCACAGTTTAAAGACTGGAGTTGGCGTATACAGACAAGTAGAAGAATCAAGTCATCATTTAATTATTGTTATAATAGTAACACACAGGACTATAGTGCTACAGAGAAAGTATGGAAAATAAGGGAAA
>NW_006433946.1:1450779-1490404 GCF_000325575.1 Pteropus alecto
CTTAAATTTTAAAAGGCATGGAATATCTCTATGAGGAGGTGACACTTGAGTTGAGTAGATCTAAAGAGAGATTTTTCTTCTGGCTTTAAGCAATATTTTGGATGTAGACAATTTGTAGGGGAAAAGGCGGTGAGGGTCAGACTTGAGAAAAATTCTGACTTATGCCTTTTACTTTCTTTAAGAAACTCCAGTGGGAAAAAGGAATGCTTATCTAAGGCTTATCAATGGGCTGGAATGTAAAAGCATACAGTTCTGTCTTTGTCAGACTTTGATAAAAGGACACTTCCTCTTTGATGAGAGCGGATTGTCTAATAGGCAATTGGAAATGTGGAGTTGGTTTTTGAAGACCTGTCATCCCCTTGGAAGATGCTTTGAAAAAACTGATTTTTATTTTCTTTTCCAGTCCCTTAGGGATATTATAAAATATTATTTTATAATGTGATGTGTAGATATACCTAAAGGATAGTCGATATAATATGCTGAATGTTTAAAATTAGCCTTTGAGTATAAATAAATTCATTCTCCTAAGATTGGTATTCTATAAATAGTTCAGATGCACAATCAATGACTTTTAGGTTTATCCAGAAATGACATATGAAATAACAGAAAAACCAGGGGTGGGGCAGGAAACCATTTTCCAGCACCTACTATACCACCCAAATAACTGCCTTACTTAAAAAAACACGTGGCTATGCTTATTAAGGCCACTGCTCAAAGAAATTCTGAGTCATGAAATTCCTCTTGAAATATAAAAATATAATTAATAATTTATGATATTAAATAACAAGTCACATGCTATTTAGTTATAACAAAATTTATAAAAATAAAGAAGTATCTATTAAGACCTCCTTAGTAGTAAAAAGACAGCTAGCTATCCTTCTCTATTTACAATAGCTAGAGTGCATTGTGATAAATGTGCCTTTGAAACAACAGTTCAGGTATGCCTTGCCATAGTTTTACTTTGATGGCCTCGGTGGCAAGGCACACTTAATGACAAATCTCTAATCCTCATGTAACAGGCATAGATATGAAGTGACAATTTCTCTTAAGGTATAAAAGCACACTGTGCTTGCTTTCTTACAAGCTCTACCTTATCTGAAAGTTTTAGCCAGACTCTAGGACGATGTCAACTTATAATTTCACTAGTCTATTTCAAAAAAAATCAGCTCTATATACTTTATTTAGGGAATTGTTTTTTTTCAAGATGACTTTATCATATTATTATATTCTTTAAATTCCCCACTCCATTTTTTCCTGCCATAAAGTTAAAAGTATTGGAGCTAGTGGGGATTAAAAGGGCTATCTCCAGACAGTGAGATGTATGAAGCTTGCTAATGCTATTTTAAAGTTAACACTGATCACACAGATAACCACCTTTATCAAATCTATGCATGTGGGTGAGAAGATAAACGATAGATATGCTGTTGCTTTAATACAGCTGTTTCATTGAGATTGGACGATTATTTCCATATTAATGTGAACTGCTGGCAGAGGATGGTATAGCAATGGTCTCACAGTCATTACTGAGTATTAGGATACTGTTGTTGTTTGTGTGTGTGTAAGCATACACCTTTTTTTTTTTTTTTTGAACCCCGGGATAAATTGACAGCCTGCAATAGATCTAATTGACAGGATGACTGGTTTCAGCTAATGATTTGTTACATCAATGGACCTTATCCTGACCTCAATTACAGACATCAGCATTTACTGCAAAAGAAAGCTGCATCTAAATGTGAAGGGTGAGGTGATGAAGAGTGGGTGGGAGGTGGGGGGAGAACTAAGCAGATTTTCATCCCTAGTACTGAGCCAAAGATACAGCTATAATTTTCGAAGCCAAACTTCTCTCCTTTACCATTGTACTTGATACAGAAAACATATATTATTATTTTTCATTGGTCTTGTAAATTGATAGTATGGTCCAGACTAATTTTGTCATTTTCATTGATAATTTATCTTTCTATAAATGTACTCATATAAGTGTTTATAGGAGTGATCTTTTTACACAATTAGAATAAATCAATTTCACAAATCACAAATACCCACTATGTGCCAGGCAAAATGCTCAGGTGCATGATATAAAAATAAATAGGTAACAGTACACAATTCTTAACCTCAAGGGAACAGCCAAATAAATACCTAATTGCAATATAGTATGAAAAATGAAATAAAATAAGTGAATACGAGAAGCAATGGGAGTAAAAAAAAGCATCATTTCGTTTGAGGCAATGTGGGGGACGTTTTACTGAAAAGATAAATTCTGATCAAATGCAAAAGATCCTTTAAGCATTTAGATAACTAGGTCTTGAATCCTTTAGAGTCATTAAAGCAAAGTTCTGGAGGGATGCTATCCTCCAGAGATTTAGGTTTTTGTTTATTCTGCTTATTATAAGCCACAGGTAAGTAGTTAAATTTGCATTGCTAATCATCTAATTTCAAAAACTGCTGACATTTTACTGCTGTTGTGTATGAGATGTGTGCTTTAGTCAAATTTTAATGACTATTTGTTTATCTATATTCGGGTAGAGCCAAGGGACAAGACCTTGATTGGTGAATCTATTAGGAAATCAGCATTTTTCCACATATGAAACTTAAATATGGAGAGCTAACTTATGAGTTTGCATTCATGTCATTAATAGACATACGCAATGTGCAAAATGATTTTTTTTTAAAAGAAGATTACAGAATGTGACACATAGTAGTCACTTAAATACAATTAAATGAGTCAAATTAAGAATAAAATTATACAGGGCTACTCGGACATATGCATTTAGATCAAGATAAAAGACATTTTATCTTCAATTTACTTTTAACATGGAAAAGACAAAACTTTCTTTAAAGTAAAATATTTCTCTTCCACTCTTAGGGTCAAAGATTTCTAAGCTTCTTGAGGGACAAAATATTAGTCTCTGTGAAATTAGTGATGAAAAATGCATACTGCAAAAAATAGCCAGCCTATAACTAGAAGAATAATAATAGTCTAATGATCCCAGAGCTATAAGAATTTAAACTGAAAAAAAATAAAAAGTCAAAAATGCTCCTGTCACCAGCAACTGAAAATATTATCTGGGAAATGAAATGTAAGTCAGAATTTCCTTTTAACTCCCTAAACACTGCTCATTGCCCATAATTCTCACTTATTTTATTCCCTTAAAAATTATTACTAGATGGTCTTTCATAAATACGTTTGTGACAATCATAAAAAAGTTTGTAAACAGCTTCCTTTCCTCCTAGAAGCTTTTACTTTGTGACCTTGCTATCCTCTCCCCTCTCCACAATATCCATGGTTCTCATCACTACCCTTTTTTGCTTAGGGGCTAGATTTACTTTTTTCTTTTCATCTCTTTTTTTTATTTAATTAATTGATTTATTAATTCATTTATTTTTGTTAAACACAAATTTCTTTGTTTTTCATGGTATTAGTGCCACTGTAGTTTTTTTTTCCATGTCATGATAATGCCCTTCTCAAATTAATTATGTGTACAGAACGTTGCTCTTTAAACTTTTCCTTGTTTATTACCTTCTTGGTGAAAATAGAGTAGATACTGGAAATAGAAAAAGATCAAGTTGGATCAATTTGTTTTATCAATTCTGTCTCTCTCTAAAAACTGTTTTTTTTGTGTGTTTTTTTTTTTTGCTCTTTACTGCTGGTCATTTTCATAATTTTATTTATCTGTCTTTGGTGTATGAAGCTGTTTTAGTTTTTGACAACTAATTTATCTATTGATTTGTTTTTCAATTACTTATTTGTGCCATTAAAAGGATTTCAGTAAACTGGATTAACATTTAACGACTTTATTTTATTCATCTCTGACTCTAAGGTATTGATAACTTGAAAAAACTTTGGCGTTTGTTTTAATTTCTTTGATCATTTTCATCTTCAGAGATAACTTGGCTAGTAACAAAATGCTTCTTTTTCAAAGGAAGGATTTTTTTCTTGTTTCTTTTATGTTTATATATATTCCTTCTAAAATATCATGTTATTATTAAATACTTAATAATTAAACCATGTGCAGAAGGGCATATTCTTAGGCATAATATGACCATGATTTAAATATCATAAGTAATAATATCAAAAACCTACTTGATATCTCGCTTTAAAGTTTCAAATGTAACATCTCCTAAGCTGGCCTACAGATCTCTGTCATCTATTCAAACTCAGTATCGATGGACCCTCCTCTACCAAATTTCCTTTCTATTTCATTCTTCATCATTACCCACAAAAATCCACGCTCAGTAGCAAATACTATTAATTCTACTTCTCAACCACGTTTTCTATCTGTTCACTCTTTCAAATGACAATAATTTCCATTATCTAAGCCACTATGTTCTCTTGCTTAGATTTCTGCAATGACCCAACCAATATTTCCACTTCAATGTCTGCTCCTCTCTACTTCTATGTCCCATCAACTTGCAGCAATGTTATGTCCGCCTCCCTACTTATCCATCCATTCATCTATCTGCCAGCCCACCCACTCATCCATCCGTCCAGCCAGCCAGCCAGCCAGCCAGCTATTAATCCAGGCATCCAGCCATACATCCACTTCTATATAGTATATGTAAAGTGGGCTAATCTTTATTCTCTTCCAGCTTTACCAATGCTGACTACCCAAATCCTCTGTTATTTGAAATTGCCTAGCTTCTTCCTATCTTGAGGCTTTACACATCCTGGGATGGTCGTAAGTCTTTCTTCACCTTCTAGATTAGCAATGTCCAATAAATATTAAATGAATCAAAACTGCAAGCTGCATATATAATTTAAAATTTTTTCATACCTATACTTAAATAAGTAAAAGAAAAGTGGTAAAATTAATTTTAATAATATATGTGACTTTAATATAATATATGGAAATTATACATATGCAATTGATATAAAATTATTAATAAAATATGTCATATTCTTTTTTATTTTATTAAGTCTTCAAATTTCTGTGCATATTTTATAATTATAGCATATCTGAATTTAGACCAACAGGTTTCTCTCTTTTTTGGTAAAATGACAAAAGTATTTCTGAGTGTATATAGACCAACTTTTAAAGGTATTTCTAAGTAGTAAAAGAAATAGAGTGGTTGTTAGATAGAGGGAGCGAATACTGCCTTCCAACTTTGGTGTTTGATTTTTTTTCTTACAAAGTATCTCTTCTAAAGTGAAAAAGACATTTCCATTTTGAAAATAATTATACATATTTAAAAGGGAAACTTTATGAAAGTTAAAGACCTATTAAGTATTATAAATTAAGTGTCATTTGTGAATAAATTCTATATTTGGAATAGTACAGTGGCTAAATACATGTTGTTTGCCCAATACAACACAAAATAGAGCCAGATAATTATTCTTAAAAGAAATTCATGGTTCATTTCTCAGCACTAAGTGGATCTTAAGAATTAGGAAGAAATTAGTAGATCGAAAACTTCCCTTGAACTAGAAATACAAATAGTGAAGTATACCATCATTTATTACCCCATTCTGATTTGTGGATCTCTTCTAGCCCTATTTCATGCTTCCCAATCAAGCATTTTGTTCTCACCTCTATATGATTAGTATCTATCACATTATGACAATTTGATTGATTTTTGTTCTTCCCCTTGCATTGTGAGCTTTCAGGTTCAAAGAATTGATCATGTTCATCTTGATATCCCTAGCACCTAACACAATGCTTGGCACATTATACAATATATCATCAAAGTTAACCTAATTTAGAATATGTTTTTTCCAAATCAATGCAGTTTATTTTTACTGACTTTAAAAATAAAACATAGAATTTAATAATACTGTTCATTACATGTTCAAGTAATTTAAATGATTAGACTTCAGAATTCACTCAGAATTTACCATACCTGTTTGTTACAAAAATATAACACATGCATATAGAAGTACATATAGAGAATATTTATTTTGCACTAAAGGTTTATGATGATCTATGTTTCAGACAAAGTTAAACACGAAAAATTGTCACTTTTTCATAAATTGAGAAAACAATAAAGAGTAGAGAGTTTTTTTTTTCTTTGGTTAGTTTAGCTTTTGTTTCTTGTAAACTTTGATTTACATTTTCCTTGCTAAAAAGTTGACAGAATCATATACTTGATGAAATATATCTTCTGTCATGAAAGTTGAAAATTTTAGTTTATTAATCATGCTTAAATTAGAGAGAAAGATTCATATACCTTTATCTGTATTTTTCCATGATATTGTTGAAGCTGGGAAATGCATTTAAAATGAGCCATACTCACAGATTTATATTTTGGTAGTACAAAATTAATAAACTATTAATCTTAATCACAGGGACAGAGTGATTCTCAGAACTTGAATATGACCAACAATCTACAAAATTATGTAATCCTACTTTGGTCAAGGAAAATAAAGATGTCGGTGTCTAGTCTCTTCCTCTTTTTCTCCTCCTCATGCTTCTCTCCAGAAAGAAAAGACTTAAGATAACTTGATGTGTGGGCAATATGTTCTGTAGCCCCTGGAGTTTTCAACCAAAAAAGAGAGTTGAAATACTCATTGTTGAAGTCCAGCATAAGTTGAGAGTGTCCCCAGGTTCTAGCTGTACACCAAGGTGCATAGCTGAAACCTGTGCAAAAACATCACCATTGACTCTGGGGGTGCTGCAGTGAATTGCTGGAGAAGAGTTTCACTACCATCAATGAGAAGTCCAGCCAACAAAGCCCACCAACTATGAGAGGCTGACAAAAATCACAGAAGTTTGTGGACTTTAACGATAGAGATCCTCTTTCCAAATAAAACCTTATTTTGAAAACTCCAATTCATAAGACACATAAAAGTAGAGTCACTCTGGGTAAAGAAAAGCATGGCATAACCATCTGGATCATGATTGTCATTGTCTCCTGCCCTTCTAAGTCACCATGAAAATTATGTGGCAGCCTCTACTGACCTGCCTGCCTTCCTGTCTACTTCGTTTCCCATGTTTTCCCCCTTTTCCTTCTTTGTTTCCTCCTTCTTTCTCATTTTTCTCATTTTATCCCTTATTTTTTCTCTTACTTCTTTCTTCCATCTATCTGTTATTTTAAATCATTTTTCTCTAATGACAAAAGAAAAATGTGCTTATCGAACAGGAGTTTTGGAGACTCAAACTACCAATAAACCTGCATACTGGCTATGTTTTTTAAAAGTTATTTTACTTTAAAAACGTCTGAAAAAAAAGTTAAATAATTCTATTTCTTTAACTAGGTCACTATGTTGAGAGTGTCCTATAATCCAATGAAATGTTTCTTGTATTTTTTTTTCTTTGAAAATTATTTCATTTTCTAAGACATCATTAGAGGTCTTAATCATTAATGTTTATGAAGTGCTCACTATATGACAGTTAATGTTCTTAGCACTTTATTTGTATTAACTCATTTAAAATTCATTATTAGCCTCAAAGATAGGTGCTATTCATATGCCCATTTTTCAGAAGAAGTTACATACTTTGCCCAAGTTCATTCAGCTCATAAATGAGGACTTAATGGCATTGACCTTGGAGCCCACGATCTTAACCACAACACGATAATGCATGTCTAAAGTCACACTAAAGCACTTTGACTGATAATGTTCTTTACGATAACAAGATATTTAAAAAGCAGAAAGTTGATTTGTACTTTGTTAGAATGTATATATTTCAAATTTGGGTAAAGAATTATATTTCTGAACTTCTGTTATATGTCAGGCATTATGGTAGATTCTCTACATTTTACCATTGCTTTTGATCCCTCTGTGGATGTCGGCATTTTCTTTTAGCATTTTATGTTATTATTAATTTCCAGTACAGTACATTGATTAGACATTTATATAGTTTATGAAATGATCCCCCTGATTACTCTGTCACCCATCTGGCTCTACACATAGCCATTACATTACTGCTGATTACACTCTGTATGCCATACTGCCCATTCCCATGACCATCTCTTAATGGTGTAGGCATTCTTATTGCTATTGAGGCTGAAAAAGCTTAAGGAATTTGTTCAAGGTCAAATAAGTAGAATTTATCAGACACCAAAATCCCTTCTCTTTCAAAAAGATACTATTTCTCAAAATAAATGGAGACTGGAGTATTCCATTAGGAAATTCCCTAAGAAATAAGATTAGATAACTTCCTTAAAGTCCACTGGCCCAAAAATATCTCCTTCAGCAGAATTCTATAAAACTTAAAATCCATAGGGAAAACCTGATACAAAAATATTCATTGAGTATCAAAATGTTAGAATCATATTATAAATGGTTTGGCAGATCACAGTCTCTAAGCTTTGAGGTTGCATCTAGGTTACTGCAGACGGTTGAGTCCAATGTCTCTCAAAGGGTAGTAAACACGATAATTTCAGGGGGGTAGAGTACATTAAATAGCACTGAATTACATAGTATGAAAGTTCATCCTTCTGATTATGTCAAAATATAGAGTCTCAGTGTGATTTCTATGTATCTTTAACAACTCTAACTCTTGCCATTCTCTTTTTTTAAAGCAGAGAAAAAGAAAGCCTGAGGCTCTGACTCTTTGGAGGTCATGTTTTTCCTTTTCATTAACATTTTCTTATTTTATGTTTACATTGGAGATATTGGAGTTTCATTTTGGTAGTAATCTTGACATTTAAAATACATTTATTTATGTAGAAATATGACTCAATAAAAAAATAAAAAGAGTACAGTTTCATGTGGGTACCACAAAAATTATAAAGGCAGTTTAATATTGACTAAAGCTGTAAAATAATGTCGATCTAATATTTTCATTTTACAAAAGAGAAGTAGGAAACTCAGAGGGTTAAATAATTTGTACTGCATCACACTGTTAGAATTTAGAATCTAGGTTTTCTATTTTTCTATGTGAAATAAGCACTGTACAGAAATATGTATGCCTTAGGCGGGAAAGGATAAAAACACAGCAAGAGCAAGAGTAACATGAGATTCACATGGAAGGTACCCAAAAAGCAGCTCATGGAGTAGATCTAGATGCTTTATGTGACATCATTCAATAAGCAAAATGGTTAGTCAAGAAAGATCAGTGAAATGTCAAGTAGCTCTGGTCAAGATAAAATCTAATAGCTGAGATGGTGGTTAATAAGTTTTAATCTTCCCAAGACGAACTGCCCAAGCATATTAGCATTTTAATAAAAGACTCTGAGAAGTGAAAAGCATTCATGACCAAAGGAATGAAAAGGGAAGATAAGCAGTATGTTCAGAGGCCATGCTAGTAATTTCTACACCATACCTTAATACTCTCCAAATCCCTGTTTGATATAACCTAGGTAAAAAATGTCATAAATAAATAAAGTTATAAAGGGAAATTAGGGGAGGTTTTAGATAAAGCCTTGATTTGGATAAAAGTTTATTAGCTATGCCCATACATCTTGCTAAATCTATCACTGGAAGGTTAGAAATGTCACTATCTGTGTTTTGAGAACTCAAAGTATAATTGAACAGCACCAAATATCTGCTGGGGTGGTAGCATCATTCTCCAAGAAAATGGAGGAATCCAAAAGAAAATAAAGACTAGAAGTTTTCTGTCACCTTCCTACCAAATACACAAAATCCTATCCCTCCTTTCTTGATATCCCTTGGTTGAGTATCCAAGTAGAAAGAGCAGAATTTTATTGCAGAAAAGGTAGTGCACAGTAAATAGATATGAGATTTGGAGAGAGAGTGATCTGGATCCAAGTCTGAACTGTACACTTTGGCAGACTCTGTCCTCTGCAAATGTTGATAACAGTGACAATGCCATTGGACTGTTGCGAATATATACATAACACTCAGAGAAGGTAAGAGAACTAACGGACATTAACTGGATGCTGACAGTGAGCCGGGCCCTTTAAATTCGTCTTTTCTTTCTTTTTGCTTTATGGTGCCAGTGGCCCAGTGCCTAGAAAGAACAAGGTGTTCAATTAAGAGTTCCTGTCCATTCTCCCCATCTAACAAGGCACCCCATTATATTGTGAGAATGCTCTAATTGTTAGCAAAATTTTTATTTTAAGCCAAAAATCTAACTCCTTTTAACTTCTGTCTAATTCTGTCTTCTGGAACAACTCAAAACTAGGCCACTCCCTTTTCCATGAGAGCCCTTCAAATATCTGAAAACAAATACCACGTTTCCTTTTAGAACTCTCCTCACCAGAGTCAACACACCCACTTCTTTCAACTTACTTTTGAGACATGGTTTTCTGTAAACATACCGACCCAATTTCCTATTATAGACACAATCTAAGTCAGTCTAGTCTATCCTTAAATGTAAGGTCTTTATCTGAATATCATAGTCTAAATGTAGTTTGAGAAAAGCTGTTGAATCTGTGCTGGGCAGTTTACTAACTAATGAATTAAATTATCCATTTAGAAGCATTCATACTAACAGAATACATGATTTTTTCACATGTATATTTGGAAGTGAGATGGAGGCCATTACACAAGACATGATTAAACAATTAAATATCAATAAAGACTAGATTTATTTTTGTTTGAAAACATATGGCAACAACTTGTTGTGATGTTTCCCATTCAGTAGCCACAGATGCAGTATGACTACTATAATGAAGATATAGATGGCATTAATTTGGCTTTATCTGTAAACTTAAACTTTGTTATGAGTTCTTAAGTGAGTCTTTTCAGAATGTTCTGAGTTTAAGTTCTGCCAGCTACTGATGCACAACTCTGAGCAAGTCAGTTAACCTTTCTGTGCCACAGTGCCCTCATCAGTAAAATGAAATTGTCCCACTACTTCACAGAGATAGCGAGAATCACTCAATTAAAAAGGCAAATTGTACATAAACATAAAGATACAGAGGCAAAAGGTGCCTCATAAATCTTGGATAGAGAAGTCAAAGGTTTTTAAGGTGAAGCTATTCCACTCGTAAGATTAAAAATCTGAACAATTTGGAAAGCACTGTGGAGTCCATTTTACACATGCTTTATTTATTAGCATATTCTCTGCATTCTTGGCTTCCTCTCAGCTCATTAAAATCCACTCTGTCCCCAGACTTGCTTCTCTCTCTCTCTCTCCCTCCCTCCCTCTCTATCTCTCCAACCATGCCATTTCCATCTTTCTATCTTCCTGTGTGTTTTCTCTCTCTCTCTCTCTCGCTCTCTCTCTCTCTCTCTGTCTCTCTCTGTCTCTCTGTCTCTCTGTCTGTCTCTCTGTCTCTCTCTCTCTGTCTCTCTCTCTCTCTCTGTCTCTCTCTCTCTCTCTCTCTCAAAAACTTTAACCTAGCCTCTCCCTTTCTAAAGCACTCAACTTCTTTCATTGTACCATATTCCTCTTTACTTCTACCACATATTAATGAATTTGTGACTCCACAAACTGATACCAGACTGCCAACCCCACAAATGTTGACACCTTTCTAACAACCTCCTTCATGGAGAGTGACAAAGCAGATGTTGTTACTGCCTCAGTGAACCACAATGAGATCTGGGGACAAAACGTCCAACTAAGTCACAATCCATGGGCATCCAATAAGTCCATTACTGATAAGGAGGAAAATCCTAATGAGATTTAGAGCAGAGTTATCTGTGAATTTTATCTCCGGGACTGCTTTAAAATTAGTTTCTACAATAAAAATGCAACTCTATTTTGATCCTAAATGTGTTGTAATTATATTCAGCAAACAAAAGGTTAAACCAGTCTCTTCAGTGGACTGTATCTCTTAGAAAGAATTAGGTTATTGTCAAAAAAGGCTTAAACACAATCGATCATATGCTGAGCTTAACTTCTTGTTTGTTGAACCTAATTACGAAGTTTGAAATAAATGCAGCAGTCACCTCAATTTTGCAAAAAACAACAACAACAACAAAAACTTATACTGATAAATGCTTTACTAACACTTCCATTCTCAGGCTATTCTCCTAACCTAGCATTTGATTGAACCCTGATAGTGTACCTTACTTGGAGTACAAAGCACATTTCCTTGAGAGGATTTTCCTGAAAAACCGATAGAACCTCAGAAAAGCTTCCACCAGATATCTTGGACAAGAATTGGCTCTCCTTCCTTATAGCCAGGATAATCCATTAGCTCAAGTGCCCAGATTTGAGATCTCAGAGTCTTTTCGTCTACTTCTTCACTCACAGCCTCTATATTCAGTTAGTCATTAAGTCCTGTTAATCTTTCTTTACAATGGTTACTAAATGCACTTCATGCTTTCAACTGTCATTGCAAACAACTGGTTCCAGGCGCTCATCAACCTAATGTCTCAAATTGAAATAAAGCCACACTGACACAAGATTAAATTCCTCAAAAATACTTCCACATCAACTACCTGTCATGTCTTAAAGGCTCATCACAGTTTGGCCCTGCCCTCCCTTGCCTACTTTAATGTCCTACCATTTCCCCATTTCTGTAGCATCTCAGTTTTCCCCTATGCATAAAGTAATCCTTCCTCTTTTTGTTTTCTCTTGCCTCCAAATTGTGTAGTGAACAAAAAATGAAGATTTTCCAAGTGGAAGCACACCTAGAATCTCTTAATTTTCTCAATTCTTTTATAAGAAATATAAAAAAATTATTCGTTTTCCACAACAGCTTTATTTCCTCTGTGAATTTTTTAAACACTATCATCTATCTATCTATCTATCTATCTATCTATCTATCTATCTATCTATCTATCTATCTATCTATCTATCTATCATCTATCTACTTACTTAGAGTTTAGGTTTACACCAAAATTGAGAGAAAGAGATTTCTCATATAACTCTGGTGCCTACACATGCATACTTTTCCCTATTATCAACATCACTCACCAGAATGATTCATTTTTATTAAGGATGAATCTACATTGACATATCATAACTCCCAAAGTCTGTAGTTTACCTTAGGGTTCACTCATGGTATTGTACATTCTATGGGTTTGGACAAAAGTATGATGACATATATCCATCACTGTAATATCGTAAAAAGTATTTTCACTGCCTTAAAAATCCTCTGTGATCTGCCTATTTATCTCTCCCTGCCTCCCTCCCCAACCCAGCAACCATTGATCTCTATTGTCTCCATAGTTTTGTCTTTTTCAGAATGCCATATAGTTGGAATCATTTTACGTAGCCTTTTCAGATTGGTTTCTTACTATACATTTAAGGTTTTTCCATATATTTTCATGGCTTGATAGCTCATTTCTTTAAAGCATTGAAATATCTTGCATTTTTGGATGTACCACAGGTCATTTATACATTCATCTACTAAAACACATCTTTCAAGCTCTGGCAATTTTGAAGCTTTCAAGCTTTGGCAGTTAAGAATAAAGCTTCTACAAACATCTATGTGCAGGGTTTTGGGTGGACATACATTTTCAACTCTTTTGGGTAAGTACCAAGGAGTATGATTGCTGAATCAAATGGTAAGGGTATCCTTAGTTTTATAGGAAAATGACAAACTGTTTTTCAAGTGGTTTGCCTTGTAACTGATCTTAGTTGGAGAACTTTTTGAGTCTCTCATCATTAAGTGTGACATCAGTTGTATGATTTTGTAGACAGTCTTTATCAAGTTGAGAAAATTCCTTTCAAGTCCCAGTTTACTAAGGTTTTTATAAGGAATGGGTGTTGAATTTTGTCAAATGCTTTTCCTGCATCAATTGATATGATCATATATATATATATATATAGATATACACACACACACACACACACACACACACATATATATAATGATTATATCATTATATATATATATATATTTTTTCTTTTTTACTCTGTTGATGTGGTGGATTACATTAATTGAATTTCAAATAGTGAACTAGGAATTAATTCTGCTTGGTTATGATGTTTAACTCTTCTAATACTTTTTTTTTTTTGGATATGACTTGCTAATATATTGCTGAGGATTGTTACATCTATGTTCACAAGTAATGGTCTATAGTTTTCCTGCAATATCTTTGTCTGGTTTTGTTATTAGGGTAATGATGGTCTCATAGAATGTGTTAAGAGTATTTGCTCTGCTTTTATTTCTGAAACAGACTGGAGTGCATTGATATAATGTCTTCCTTGAATATTTGGTAGAATTCACCAGTGAATCCATCTGAGCCTCGTGCTTTCTGTTTTGGAAGATTACTAATTAATGATTCAATTTCTTCAGTAGATATAGGCCTATCCAGATCATCTATTCCTTCTTGTATGCATTATGGTAGATTGTGTCTTTCAAGGGATCGATTAGTAGGTTATAAAATTTGTGGGCATAGAATTGTTCATAGTAGTACTTTATTATTCTTTTAATTTCTGTGAGATCTACAGTGATGTCCCTTTTTTCACTTCTGATATAAGTAATTTGCATCCTCTAACTTTTATTCTTAGTTGGCCTGTCTAGAGGCGTATTGCTTTTTTTTTTTTTTTTCAGGAAACAGCTTGTGGTTTTGTTGATTTTCTTTACTGATTTCCTGTTTTCAATTTTATTGATTTTAGCTCTAATTATTATTTCTTTCCTTCTGCTTATTTTGGATTTACTTTGCTATTTCTTTTCTAGTTTCCAAAGGTGGAAACTTAGATAGTTGATTTTAGATCTTTATTTCTAATATGTGTATTTAATGTTATCAATTTTCCTGGAAGCACTGCTTTTGCTGCATCCCATAAATTATAAAACTTGTGTTTTTTTATTCAATTTTTAAAATTTCCCTTGAGATTTTTTTGATCCATGTGTTATTTAGAATATGTTGTTTAATCTTCATGTTTTGAGGCTTTAAAGTTGTCTTTCTGTTATTGATTTCTAATTTAATTTCACTGAGTTCTGAGAGAAGACATTGTGTGGTTTCTATTCCTTTAATTTTGTTAAGATGTGTTTTATGGCCCAGAATGTGTTCTATCTTGGTGAATGCTCCATGTGAGCTTTAGAAAATATGAATTCTGCTATTGTTGAAGAAGTTATCTACGAATGTCAATTATAACCACTTAATTGATGGTGTCGTCGATTTCAACTATGTCCTTACTGATTTTCTGCTGCTGAATCTGTCCATTTCTGAGAGAAAAGTGTTAAAGTCTCCAGCTTTGATAGTGGATATATTTATCCTTTCAGTTCTAGCAGTTTTTGCCTCAAGTATTTCAATGCTCTGTTGTTAGGCACATACGTGTTCAGAATTATGTCTTCTTGGAGAATAGACCCCATCTTTATTATGTAAGACTCATCTTTATCCCTGGTAACTTTTCTTACCTTGAAGTCTATTCTATCTGGAAATTAACATAGCTACTCCTGCTTTCTTTCGATTAGTGTTATCATGGTATATTTTTCTTCATGCATGTATTTTTAATCTGTATGTGCTTTTATATTTAAATTTGGTTTCTTGTAGACAACACATAGTTGGGTCATGCTTTGTGATCCACTCTGAAAATTTCTTTTAATCAGTACATTATACCACTGACATTCAAAGTGATTATTGATACAATTGGATTATTATCTACCATGTCTGTCCTTTTTTATTTGTTGCTCTCATTCTTTGTTTCTATTTTTGTCTTCCACTCTTTTTCTGTCTTTTGTGGTTTTAACTGATATTTTATATAATTCTATTTTTTCTCCTTTCTTAGCCCATCAGTCACGCTTTTTTCCCCCTTTTTCTAGCAGTTGCCCTGGAGTTTGAATACATTACAATTAATCCAAGTTCACTTTCAAATAACATTATACCACTTCAAGTATAGTATATGTACCTTAAAATAACAAAATAATCCTAATTATTCCTTCATGTCCCTGTACCATTACCGTCTTTCATTTCACTTACATATAAGCATAGGTAAAGATATATATTCACATAAGCATAGGTAAAGATGTATATTCACACAAGTACTATAAATGCATAATGGGAATACCAAAAGAATAATATGTATATTAAGCATACATAATTAAATATATTATTGCTATTAAAAAATCTGTTAGATTAATTAAAAATAAAAAAATAAAAGTTTCACTTATTTCTTTTTTGATATTCATCCTCTCCTAATGTAGATCTGAGTTTCCAACATATATCATTTTCCTTCTCTTTAAAGAATTTCTTTTAACATTTCTTACAAGGAAGGTCTACCGGCAACATATTCCCTCAAATTTTGTTTGCCTCAGAAAAACTTTATTTCTCCTTCTCTGGTGAAGACAAATTTATTAGGATACAGAATTCTGAGTTGGCTGTTTTTTTTTTTTCTGTTTTGTTCAATATTTTTTCTCCCTCAACACTAAACATTTCACTCCTCTCTCCTTTCTTGTATGGTTTCTGAGAAGTTGGGTGTTATTCTTATCTTTGTTCCTGTATAAGTAAAGCGTATTTTTCCGCCTGCTTCTTTCAGGATATTCTCTTTATCTTCAATTTTCTGTAATCTTAAAATAATCTGTATACATGTTTGTTTGTTTTGTTGTTGTTATTTTGGCATTTATTTCTGCTTGGTGTTATCTGAGCTTCGTGGATCTGTGGTTTGGTGACACTAATTTAGGGAAATTCTCAGTCATTATTATTTCAAATATATCTTCTATTCTTTTTTCTCTTTCTTTTGGTATTCCCATTATGCATTTATAGTACTTTGTCTAGCTGTCTCACAGTCCTTGGATATTCTGTTTTGTTTTTGTTTTCAGTCTTTTTTCTCTCTGCTTTTCAGTTTTGAGAACTCTGTTACTATATCCTCTAGTTCAGAGATTCTTTCCTCGGTCACGTCCAGCCTGCTAATAAGCCCATCAAAAGCGTTCTTCAATTCTATTACAATGTTTTATTATTATTACTACTTCTAGCATTTTAAAAGTTCTTAGTATTTCTGCTTCTTCACTTACATTGTCCATCTGTTTTTACATGCTGTCTACCCATTAGAGCTCGTAACATTTTAATCAAAGTTGTTTTAAATCTCCAGTCTGATAATTCCAACATCCCTGCCATGTCTGGTTCTGATTCTTGCTCTGTCTCTTCAAATTGTGCCTTTTGCCCTTTGGTAATCTCTGTTATTTTTTTCTTGATAGGCAGACATGATGTATTAAGGAGAATGAACTGCTGTAAATAGGTCTTTGGTAATGTGGTGGTGAGGTGTGACAGGAGGGGAAGTGTTCTATAACCTTGTGGTTAGGTTTCAGTCTTTTAGTGAGTCTGTGCCTCTGCACTGGGAGTTTCACAGGGTTTCTCAGGTTTTTTTTTTTTTTTTTCTCCTCCCCCAGTATGTGGAACAGGATGGCTAGAGTAGTCTGGAGTTGTGTATTTCCCTTCCCCACTTCCGTTAAGCTCTGATAATACTCCAGCTGGTTAGGCTCTGCTTAACTAATTTCCAAGCCTTGTTAAGAAGAAAAAAGTGTTTTACAGAATGGTTTCTTTTCCCTTTACCCTTTGCCAGAGGCCTGAGGGAATTTTTCTCAGGATATTTACTGTGGAAATCTGCTTGAGCGCCTAGAGGTAAAGCTAATAATATTATAGGAGCTCCTGTATGGATAAATCTCCCTGAAGTTTTTAACTCTCAGAGTTGTCTGCCCTGATCTTCCAGTGACTCATCAATTATAGTTCAGTTTTCCTGCCCAACGCTGGTTCACATGGCTGTTTCAACTCAGGAGTCTCTGCTCTGGTAAAACTCAACTGCTTGTGTATGCTTGTCTGTTTTTCTAATCTTAGGAGCCACAATGCGCTCTATGTCCTCCTATTTCTTATGAATCCAAGAAAAGTTGATTTTTCAGTCTGTTCAGCTTTTTGTTTATTGTTAGGACAGAGCGGTGACTTCCAAGCTCCTTATATGTGGAACAGGAAACTGTTTCTTTGAATCTCTTTATGCCCCCTGCCACACGTACCTAAATATGTACTATTCAATCATCCATCATTTATTTCACACATGTGTGTGTGTGCATGCATGCATACATTCCAGGCAGTGTGCTAAAGGCTGGAAATATGAAGATAGATAATACATAGTTCTTGATTTCAAGAGGATTTGAAACCATTCTGGGTATATTTGTACTGTTTGTACTGCTCTTAGCATTTATGAGGTTTGGAGTAAAGACTGTTAATTTATAGCTCTGTACTTCTTTGTAAAACATAGCACAATAAATTACAGAGTTGACAGTCAATAAACACCTTCTGAATGAATAAGTAAATATTTAATATTTTTTACTATAAAATCTAAGTACTGAAATAGATGAATTTATCCAAAAGTTCTCTGTAGGGTTTTCCTTATACCAACTGTCACCTGCACTAACTGATCTGAGGTCTACTCAGGGTCCCCAAATGAGATGTCTCTACCAAGGCCTGTGTTCTGCCACAATCAATCTAGTTCTAATTTTTTTAAAAATGTTTTCTATTAAAAAAAAAAACATTGTATCAATTTCCCTAATACCCTGTTCTCTCCAAGTAACACATGTCTCATTGATAGATAGCGGGCAGTAGCAAGGCAAAATGCAAGTGTCTGAACTCTGAAATGAAAGAACTAGGTTAAAATGTTTGTTTTGCCCATTAGCTCTATGATCCTGAAAGAGTTACTCAATTTTTTGTAGCCCAAGTTTCATCACTTATAAAAAAAATAAATAAATAACACTTAGACACAGGACTGTAATAAGGAGTGGAAAATGGATTTAAGCATAAAAATATCACAAATGCCTTGCACCTATCTCAACAAATGGTATATTTCAGGTATTAGACCATGCCAGCCAAAAAGGTATACTTGAAGGATGCCTATACTGTGCTTCTTTTTCTCCAGTCTGTTTTGAATGCCTGAAATTCCCTCCATTAACATGATCCCTTATATCCAGTTATTCTTTATAAATTAAGATCTCTATGCTTTTGCATGCATTTTTTTCCTCTCTGGAATGCTTTCTACCCTTTTCATTTTGGAAAATCACAAATCTTCTAAGTACTTGTTCTAAATATAAGTGATCTCTATTCCCCCAACCTTAACTCATTCTCTAAATTCCATCTGTATTACCACCCCTACTCCAACACCAAGCCAAGCAAAATTAATGTTTTCCATTGTTTCCCCATGCTACTTAGTGCATATCTAAGGGAGCAGAAAATATAGAAACTTACTAATTTTGGCATTGCCCTCTGAGGATAGAGAGTCTTAATAAATTTATAATTAAATTTTAGAATTAAAATAATATAATCCAGCATAGAGTCCACATTTGCTCGTACTTTCCTCTGTTTTTCTTTCATGAACTCTTCCCAATGCAAAATTGAGTCTTCATTGATTTCTGTCATGAATGCTTCTCAATGCTTCTGTGTGATGATGTATTTTAGACTGTTGAAACACCTCTCACTCACTATACAGAGCCTTTGTAATTTGTTTTTAGCTATTGATTGCCTCTTAAAAACAACCAAGTGTTTGACTTGCAATTTCACCTCTCCGAAAATAAAAAAAAAATCACTACCACCCAAAAGGTGAACCTCTAAAAAAGCTGTGTAAAAATTTATCATCAAGTCTTCAGAGCACTGCTCAACAATTGCTGACTTGGGAGTCAAAAAAGAAACCCAATGGTGTTAGAGACATCTCTTACGAAAGGACTACCAGGTGCCAGGAAACCTGATAAAAAAATAATAATAATAAAAAAATAAAAAACACTTCTACTTTTAGAAACAAAGGCAGCATCATATTGTTTAAAAGGATTTACTTTGACATTCCACTATATATTCTGATTTCTATGTAGAGATTTAATAGAAATGATTTCAAAGAGGCTTACGTTTACTAAAACAAACAACTTAAAATTTATCACTTTCATTACATAGTTTAACATAATATTTTATAGTTAAATGGGTTCAATTTAGGGATCAGGAGAAATAATTACAGTCTTTCTAAATGCAACAGTTTTCACATTTTTGTTTTACACTTTTGAACTTTAAATTATACTCTATCTGACTGAAGAGAGACCTTTAAAATTGATTTGATCTCATAGAAAATTGTGTAAATCTGTCCTTTTTTTTTTTTTTTTTAAGAAAACAAACATTCCATTTTAAGACTTGGAGAAAAATAATAGTAAAATGTACATAATTATGAATTTTTTAAAAGGATTTTATTTGATTATATTCCAGTATTTGGATTTTAGAATTAAAAGGTATCCATTGTCAAAATGCTTTTAGTCTTAAAAACTCACATCATTTGTTCTTTCTCTATGAACCAAAGTCTTTAGTACTTATAAATAAAAGTGAAGAAATAAACTTTATAGACAAATACCTTGATCAAAGAGTATCTAAGAATCATAGAGTGAAATGGGTTGGTAATTTTCATTTTTCTCTAGTTAATGTTAAAATAATACTCACCATTTAGGCCAAATTTATATACCACAATTCCCAGAGGTATAAGAGAACACTGTGCATGTGTGTTCAGCATCCTAATAAATTCATTTTTAATTTAAGTGCATTTGTAATAATGGTATTGTTTTCTGGACAGTACATTATAATTCAGGGACTTAAAAAAACTTCTATTAAGCAGTTTTATTTTTAATAATATTCTCTTAGAAATATTATATAGGGTTAATATTTTATACTAATTTGACTATATCTTAGAAAATTGTTGCTAATTAATATTTACATATAAAAATATAAATTTACATTTATAATACATACATATTTATTTATATATGTTAGAATTATATATTATACTGATAAATTTCTTATATCTATCCTCCTTTCCAATACTCCTTGAAATGTTTATTTTCTACTAAATATATATTTTTATAGGTAGTATTGAATTTATTTTGTATTTAATATTTTTATTACAGAGAGAAAATTTGGAATATATTTTTATTTAATATTTCATTTAAATGATTTAGAGGAAAGTTTTAAAAATATGCTTATATCATTTCCAAAGTAAGAATATAGACATTTTTATCTTTTGTTTTATCATGTAGAATTGTTGAAAAGCATTGGGATTTTGAATCAATGTATATTTTCAGGTTAAATAGTGTTTAACCTCAGAGAGGGGAAAAAAAATATATTTTCTAAGGCCAAGTGTAAATTGCCTAACTTTGTCAAATGCAATATAAGTTCTGTGATTAGATTTAGTACAAAAATCAAGTTTCAATTTAAAAGCCAGCTGTAAATACATACATACAAAATTGCATATGTATTATGTTCAACAGTCTTAGGAACAGCTTTCAGAAACTATCAAAGCTTTAAAAATTCTATTTAACCCAGAATGTCTGCTTTGCCCCAAAAGACATATTTAAATATTATCATTCTTTTTACTTCCTTTTTAGTATTCTCCATCTCACCCAGCTAAAATTTTATCATATAAATAAAACTAATGTGTTGTATTTTACCACAAACATAGATTTACATGAAATTCATACCAAAAAAAAGAGAAAGTAAACAAAAGTTGGAATACTCTATCTATTCTAATGCTTGTTTACCTGATCTATGCATTTCTTGAAGGTGCAGTTTCTTTAATACAATGATGATTAGTTCTAAGTATTTTAGATGTTGAACTTCATGTCCTTTCTTGCCATCTGTCCCAGTTAGTGACATGAAAGCAAAACTTACGCCACTGTGTTCAATGAGTAGTTAAATTAGATAAAAAATACAAATACTTGATAGAAATATTTACTTGCCCAACACTTAAAGAAGTTACAAATATACCACTTATTTAACTTACAAAGTTGTATAGGGAAACTTAAATTTAGGCTTGTTCTTCTTTACTATACAGTTCAATCAAAATGTGCACATGGCTGAAATAGACATGCAGTATTGAAAGTATTGCATTACATCATCCTTTAGGTAATATAATATAACACATGTGGACCCACCTTATAATGCCATAGATGTTTAACTTAAATGGTGTTTTCCTCTCCAATTTTTAATGATTAAAATATGACTAATTGGTTTATCCTGATTCCATTCAATCTCTTCAACACAATCTCTCCCACACAAGTCATTCTATCTGGTATTTAATAAACTAAAAACAATCCCAGGTAGGCAGTGATAGCTAGTGTTTACAAAAACTATTCAATAAATCATTTTCTAATCCAAGGGAATGAAATATTTTGCAAGTTATCTATTTATTTTTAAATATAAATTCTTCGATACAGGGTTTTACTAAGTCATGTCATGTAGCAGAAAGCTTAGCCCAGGCATAGATTTAAATGTGAGTGAGGGGGATATAATAAACAAACACAAATATAAAACCACTCCCATACTGTTGGATTTAATTCTAGTCATTTACTTTGAACTGTCAGAGAATAATAAAAGGTAGACCCTAAAGCTAAACATAAGCTAAAATGTAAATATTTCAGAATTTTATATTAAACCAGACGGGTTTCTCAGCCTTACTGAAAACAGCTTAGGAATAGGCAAAAGCAGGGTTACTTGTTGCAACTTGAAATTCATCATCGCTAACATCTCAGATTTTACTGTAACAAAATCATGCTAATGAAGCCCGTGAACCAGTCAGCATCTTGCAGTCTCTGAGTAGACACTGACTATTCAGATAGTGAAAGAGGTAAACAGGGTACCAGATAAACTGCTCTCATGAATCATAGAGTTTAGTGTGGTTTCATACAAAACAACAAAACAAAACATATGGCCTTGCCAATTAGAGATGAAAATAAGGATGGAAAGCTTTTAAAAACAAAAGTAACTTCTTAAGTTCCTGTAGACAGAAATGAATTCCAAAATGAAATTCGAGATCTCTATGCATGATGTTTCTCTAAACACATTATAGGTTTGGGTCTTTTCTTAGAGGAAGAGAAATTAAACACTTCTGTAAGAAGTTCAGTGAATTATAGTTATAAATATGTCTGAAGGCTATGTAATTCATAGGATATGCTAATGCAAGTTTACTATTCACTCATACAATTCAAGTCTGATTGG
The DNA here is from genome assembly GCF_000325575.1 of Pteropus alecto. Lineage (NCBI taxonomy): Eukaryota > Metazoa > Chordata > Mammalia > Chiroptera > Pteropodidae > Pteropus > Pteropus alecto. The sequence goes on from NW_006433946.1 coordinate 1,473,464, forward strand.
AAGTGACCGCAAAATATAAAATAAAGATTTATTTTACATGGACTGTACTTAATGTAATGTGTCAATACTGGAAAGATTATGTACTTTGGAGGGAAGCTACTAAGAGCACAAATAAACCATAATGTGGTTATTGGGAGGAATGAAATTTTATATTAAATGGAGAGCTTTTAGCACATTCTAAGGAATAGTTAGAAATAATGGCTTATCTAACACCATAGTATTATGATGATTTCAGCTAATAGTCCCTGCTTTCAGGACTTACTAAGAAAAACAACACCGAGCTAACCAAGAAACAGAAAATGGGGCATCCAGAGAGTTATCTCTTTGGACCACTTCTTGGAATAACTCTTATCAATCTCCTTTGACTATTTTATCTTATCAAATGTTTACTTGTCATTTGGATGCTGATGTCTCCTAGATATCTATACAAGGCTCTCTAACCTCTTCAGTTTAATATTTTATTCCATCTCCAAATTTATCTTAATTCATACTACATTATCTGGCCTGAGGGCAAGAACACTATGTGATTTTTTTGCATGTATATGTCTACTACCTAAGGCAGTACAAACTAAGTACACATTTATTAACTCTGATGTAGGGCCTTGTATCAAAGCCTTAACTTAAGTTACTTTCATTGGAATATACTTCTCTTTCACCCACCTACCAGAAATGAAAGCTATTAATCTTTAAATAAATAAGTGAAAATAGAGATATGTACATGGGTTAATATAAAGTTTATATGGACTTTTAGAGATGGTATTTTGAAACTGACAATTGCTTTTTTAAAGAAACAGCTTATTTCTTGCTCCAAGTAAAAATCTTGATCCTCATTTTATTATTTCTCGAATCTAGTCATTTGATTAACTTATGTTTTTCTTCAAAATGTTCCTAAAAATGTAGAATGTCTAACAGTATAGATCATGTTGCTCAAAGATCTGTATTTTATATTTCATATTTTATATTTCTAAAGATTAAAAATTGACTAAAGTCTGTGTTTGACCATTCTGTTCTGTTACTTTATAAAAGCATAAGAATTATAAAATTATAAATAAAACACATAATGATTATTTTGTTACTTATTTAAAGACTGTCACAATACTCATGACTATTTTTAAGCCAGTGCAATATTCCACATATGCACTATATATCCTATTAATTCTTGTACAATAATAAATTCTTAATTACACAAAAAGCCACAGAGTAAACAAAGCAAACACAAAAACAAAAAACTTAGATTGCTTTTTTTTTTTTCATATTAGACCATTTAAACTATTACTTTCTTCTAATTCAGATTCAGCTCTCGGTCAGTTTTTTTTTTTTTTTTTTACAACCTCATTGACTTTCTTGGCATTTCTAACTACATCTACAAATCAGCTTATATATTATCAAGATATTAGTTTGATGTTGAAAAATAAAATCTATCTTAAAATAATCAATCGACAGGTTAAAAGCTTGCAAGAAAATTTGAATAACTAATACTCAGATACATGTTTTTAAGTAGCTGTTCTAAGATAGCTTATGTGTGTTCCCTTTTTGAAATCACAGTCCAAATTAGAAAAAAATGTTGTTTTTAGGCCTTCTTATTCTAGGATTTATATAACTTTTACTATCTACTTTTAATAAATAAAGATGTCATAACTAAACATCATAATTATTAAAAAGTTTTGACATATAACTCACAGAACCAGAGCTCTGTCAATCAAGCAGTAGAATATGAAAAACCTTCATACCGTATACCAAACCTAATATGATAGTAATTTTAAAAACAGGTATCAGAAACCTCATAGTGTTAGGTTTTGAGGTCATTAATTTACTGAGGTTGTTACCATTTCTAGACATATTTATTATATTCAAAGTACTTAAAAGCATTGTAAATATAGAATTATTAAAATTGTCATAGTTCCTTAAATAATTTACTCTCCACTAAATAGCTTACTATAGCATCAATATGCTAAACATTTTTGTCTTGATTTATACAGACAGTGCCTCCTAAGAAATATGTAAATATTATTGAAAACATTATCAAATGTATTCAATGTATGCTATACATCCTATTAATTCTCATGTAAAGAATAAAATTTTAGTTGTGTAAAAGACCACATTCCCATCTCACTTTGTCAAAGTCTCTTTGAAATTCAGATTTTCCTATACCTATTTCAGTTAAAGTAAAACATAAGAAACTGTAGGCATAAAGCACTAATATAGCCTGTTGAACAGAGTAAAGATAAATGCAAGCCCAAACAAGTTTGTAAAAGGACTCTAGTTGATTCTGGGTAACTTCGTTTACGTGCCTGCTTATGTCTACCCATATAAATACTTATAATTTCCTGTGAGTATCTTTTTAAAAAGTTGTCGTTTTTAAAAAACAGAGGTCATTTTCTTCTAAAGGTAACAGTATCAGTCACATGGTAATTTAAGATGGTCTAAAATTTCCTAAGAGACAGAAAAGGAGGTTACTAGCTAAAGTTACCAATTCTTATCTAATTGGTCCTCTGGCTCAACTAGTCCCCAGTATAAGTTTTCCTCCTGCTTGCAGTTCAGAAAAAGACGGAATTGCTAAATGTCATGCACTACACCCTGCCAGAATCTTTTATCACTCTTAGAACAACAATAACTGCTCTAAACTCAGGATGTCAATCATGATGGCATTGTTACTCTTCTCTCCCTGGGTGTGGCTTGGTATCTCCCATCTTCTGCCTACAGTCATGGTCCCTGCTGGCCAGAAGAGCATAACCATCAGATACAAGTAAGCTAGTCTGTCTTTAAGCATCGTGACATCACTGTCCACTCACAAAGAAGAGAAAGAGACAGATTTACCCGCAAAAAGGAGAGGTCCCGGTTGTGCTCGATGCTGGTTATCTCCAGGTTGCCCATGACTACCTCACAGTTCTCATAGTATTTGCGCAAGGCCCGATACTGCTGCTCCAAGTCGGAGAGAGAGCTCAGCTTATTCTCTGTTCCTGCACACACTGCCAAGACAAGAAGATATAAGAGGAGTTATAGAACCTTTATATGACATGACAATAATCTCTCCCTCAAGTCTGTATTCCACAACACTTACTCTAATGCCCTGAATTAAAATATTTTAAATATCATTGAGACCTGTAATCCACACACTGAAAAATATATTTGCTTTTATTTTTCTCCAGCTTTATTGAGATAATTGAGATATAATACTGTGTAAGTTTCAGGTGTACAATGCGTAGATTTGATATACTTATATGTGTCAAGATGATTATCAGCATAATTAGCTAACAACTCTGTCACGTCATGTAATTATCATTTCTTTTTTTTGTGGTAAGAACATTTAAGATATACTCTTAACAACTTTCAAGTATATAATACAATATTGTTACTTATAATCATCAGAACTTAATTCACCTTATAACCGGACGTTTACACTCTAACGTTTTCCCAACTTCCCCCAACCCCCAGGCCCTGGTAATCACCATTCTTTCCTCTGTTTTTATGAGTTTGGCTTTTTTAGTTTCCACATGTAAGTGATATTCTATGTTTATATTCATAAATTGCATGTAGTAACTACAGAGAGTAAGATGGCATAGGTTGCACAGAAACACACAACAAGGAAATAAACTTAATCACATTTGCTATGAGTATATAAAGCATGTAAATACATTTAATTTCATTTAAACAAAATTTTCTTTTAGACTTATAATGTACTCTCTTTTCTAAGTAAATTCTACACATGCAAATAAATCAAAATCAAATGATGATAAAAGTGATAATTTTACCTTGAAAAATAATATCTTTCTATTGCAGAACAACTGTTCTCATTGAGTAAAGTTTCTACTATTTGTATCCATCTTTATTCACTCTACAAAAACTGCATTCTTAACGAGAACAAATGAATTCCATCCAGCATGGTGTATGAGGGACTTGGCATTTAGAAGGGAGAAGGGAGACTAGCTTAGAGGTGATAAGCTTACAGGGCCCTGGAAAGAGAAAGTGATTTTTAACATTTCTTTAAATGTGAGATTTCAAAGAGAAATAGTCTAAAGATTACGTATTGGTTTTCTAGGGCTGTCATACAAAGTATTACTAACTAGGTGGCTTAAAACAACAGTAATTTATTCTTTCATGATTCTGAAAGCTAGAATTCTAATAACAAGGTATCAGTAGGGTCATACTCCCTCTGAGGCTCTGAGTAGCATCTTTCCTTGCCTCTCTCTAGGTTCTGGTGGTGACCCTTATAATCATCAGAACTTAATTCACCTTATAACCGGACGTTTACACTCTAACGTTTTCCCAACTTCCCCCAACCCCCAGGCCCTGGTAATCACCATTCTTTCCTCTGTTTTTATGAGTTTGGCTTTTTTAGTTTCCACATGTAAGTGATATTCTATGTTTATATTCATAAATTGCATGTAGTAACTACAGAGAGTAAGATGGCATAGGTTGCACAGAAACACACAACAAGGAAATAAACTTAATCACATTTGCTATGAGTATATAAAGCATGTAAATACATTTAATTTCATTTAAACAAAATTTTCTTTTAGACTTATAATGTACTCTCTTTTCTAAGTAAATTCTACACATGCAAATAAATCAAAATCAAATGATGATAAAAGTGATAATTTTACCTTGAAAAATAATATCTTTCTATTGCAGAACAACTGTTCTCATTGAGTAAAGTTTCTACTATTTGTATCCATCTTTATTCACTCTACAAAAACTGCATTCTTAACGAGAACAAATGAATTCCATCCAGCATGGTGTATGAGGGACTTGGCATTTAGAAGGGAGAAGGGAGACTAGCTTAGAGGTGATAAGCTTACAGGGCCCTGGAAAGAGAAAGTGATTTTTAACATTTCTTTAAATGTGAGATTTCAAAGAGAAATAGTCTAAAGATTACGTATTGGTTTTCTAGGGCTGTCATACAAAGTATTACTAACTAGGTGGCTTAAAACAACAGTAATTTATTCTTTCATGATTCTGAAAGCTAGAATTCTAATAACAAGGTATCAGTAGGGTCATACTCCCTCTGAGGCTCTGAGTAGCATCTTTCCTTGCCTCTCTCTAGGTTCTGGTGGTGACCATCAATTCTTGGCATTCCTTGGCTTGCAGCTGCATCACTCCTATCTTTGCCTCTGTGGTCACATGGCTATATCCCTATCTTTGTGTTGACATGTGTCTTATTCTTCTGAGAAGGACGCTGACCATATTTGATTAGCGCCCACCATTATTTTAACTTGATTATATCTACAAAGACCCTATTTCAAAATAAGATCACATTCACAGGTGCTAGGGGTGAGTATTTCAATATATCTTTTAGAGGTACACGATTCTACTTTCAAAAGAGTATTTCTAGAAAATACACTGTTTGACGATCTTTAGAAATCCAGACAGGAAGTTTCTGTTTTGTTTTTGTTTTTGTTTTTATAACAAGCTTTCACTGTGATTAAAAGTCTATCTTATTTTTCAAGCTGATTTTTGTTATTTTGATGTGTCAGTAGTCAAAAGCAGGCTTTAAGTTAGCCTTAGTTATTAGAATATACCTGTCTAGACTTTTTTCCTATCTATAGTAAAACTCATTCAATTGAACACATCAGGATCATGATTCCTTTGTCAGTTTTATACATGTCACACAAAATGTATATGACATGATTACTAAACTCTGTTTCCAGTGTCTTCAAAGTTTACACTTTTATCTTGCCTTAAATTTAGTGTGTATTATGTAACTTACTCTGAAGATTCATTCACAATCTATTTTTTAACTTTACATACTATGATTATAAAATTCATAATATAGTTTTTCAGTCTATTAAAGGTTAGAGGTCATACATTAAATGGTATAGATTTTGTTCAAGCAGTACACAAACCATGAGAAGTAATAACTAAAACTCTGACTTCTGGAAGACAGACGACATATCAACACATAAAATATGGCTGGAGCCTGACTTGCCTTTCTTCTTTACACCTTCCTCTAATCTGCTGCCTGGAATGGAGATGTGATGGCTAAAACCTGAACCACCATTTTGGACCATGAGAATGAGGGATACAACTTAGAGACTGCCTGAGAAATGAGCTAAAAGGAATTAGGATTTTCAAACAATTGAGATTTTACATTGTTTTATTATCATTAACATTATAGTAATGGTGAATTTGGGTCCCAGCTGCTGAAATACAATACACAGAAAGGATTAAATTCCAGTTAAATTACATGTCTTTGAGCTTAAGTAATTTTAACTATTTTGTCTGGTTGTTTGAATTTATTGAAATCATAATAAAGCTGTAAAATCATTTTAGATTATCTGAACATTTTATTGGTTCTATGGAAGCTTCCCTTATTATTAAAACTAACAAACACTAAGAAAAAATTAATTTCTATTGATAAGTACAATAATATTCAACATAAGCAGGAAAACAAGAAGCAATTGATTCATGTACATGATCCCTATCTCATAGCAAATTTATAATAAAAATATTTATAAACTTGTAAAATATCTGTTGAGAAAAGGTACTATTAAACAGGTTTATGAATTATAGCTTTCAATTAGTTTAAGTTCTAATGAAGACAAGTTTATATTTTAATGTAACTACTGATAGGGCTAATTAAGCATCAATTAAAAAACTTGTTGTACTATTTCTAAAACACATATAATGCCACATTGCAATTTATGTAAAACTTTTATTGTACAAGTTTATTTCAATTGGAAATAAAATCTATACTTTAATATCATCATAAAAAGTCAATATGTAAAATCTAAATGAAAAAGTTTGTAAAATATTTAGTGTATTCTGACTTTTTCTGTAGAAGCTTAAACAAATTTGGGGAAAAATATCTATTAAGAAAATTGTAATACCAATATATTTTTGCATGCTTCTCATTCTGCATGTATGGAAAATGTACATAATATAAAATTATAATAATAATTATTATTATTATAATCTTTTTATATAAGATACCCACAAAAGCTATAAGCTCTTTGAAGACAGCTGCAATATACTAATCATTATTTAGTATCTGCTAAGCTATATAGCACAGTTCTGTGAAAGACATTATCATTTAATAATATTCTACAAAAACAATTACTATTTCATATTCAGAAATTGCTACAAAAACAATTACTATTTCATATTCAGAAAATTGCATTCAATTCAGAAAAGTGTCCATTATTCAATAAATGATCAGAAAATTAGAATAAGTATGTTTAAAAATATTTTTCAACAACAAAAATATATTCCAATTAAACAGAAAATCTGATTGTTCAGAATATTCTCTTCTCCAAACATTCTGGTCTTTGGAGTTTTTATGACACACAGTTTCATTTGGAAATATTTTTGTCTCAGTGAGGCTTTCCTGTATATTTATATTTGATTCAAACCACCTATAATCAGTAATACATGCCTCATAATTTTATCTTGAAAGACAGACTTGATTTTAAAAGAACTAGTTTGGATAGATGCGTAAAAATCATTTGTATTTCTCTTCATGATGACTTCACTGACTGCCTCACAACTTCCATTTGTCAATCGATTTTACAATCAGGCCATGGACGCAAGACAATGCTTAACCCATCAAGTTTCATTGATTTTACAAAGCTGTTTATCAAACAGAATTGAAAAATCTTTTTTACCAGCCAAACGAGTTTACAAAATTCAGCCCTCTTTTCTAGCACTGTTATGAAGTCTTTAAACTATAAGCTTACAATAGTTTGAGCTTCAAAAATCCTGAATTTACATGTGCTCCCTAGAGTTTTCATTCCAACTATAACTCCAGGAGTAAAGCTATACATGAACCCTTAATAAAATCATCACTTATTTGGTATGATTTCATTGTAAATGTAGCTATAGTTACAAACATGGCTTTTTATTCTTCTTGACTTATGATTTACATCCAACAATGAATGAACTACATAATCCTCATTCAGTAAAAAATTAAAACTATAATTAGGATTTTTAAAACAATGTAAGAAGATTACTTAACAAAATTATTCATTTGGTTCACGAGGATAATATATTAAAAGCAAAATGAAGAAAATTAACAATGCCCATATTAACAGTGAAAATCAATTATTGCTTCCAGGCTTGTTATGGCTATGGAAACCAGCACTCTATTTGCTCATACAAGAAAAACAACAAAAGGGAAAAAATAAAACAAGAATTAAATTAAATTTTTGCCAATTTTCAGATCAAATACCTATGTGAGCTATGAATTAAGAAATTAATAATTGTTTAGCATCTACTCTTGACCTGTGTTGTGGAAAAATATATATTAAGAAAAATGCCCAAGGTCTATTGTAAAAGCTCATGTAGTTTCATAAGGAACATAGTAAGGAATGAAGCAAGCAGTATATATAAGCTATGTGTATATTATGTGTGCGCAAGAAATATTTGATAACCTGATAAAAATGCTTTACTTTTTCTATGTGATTTAACACTAAGTACTTTCTCTTTCTAAATGTTAACATTAAAAAATATGCTTTAGTTCAATGCATGTTATTGGGCATTTAAAATCTGGAGTTGTCATAAATCTCAAAATATAAAATATTTAAAGAGAATGTAAGAAGTTGAAAAATTTTCAGTGACTTATTGAGTGCTAATATAATTACACAGAGATGGGAAATTTGGGCAGCTCTATGATCAAAATATATCCCAAAATGTGGCCAAATTAGCCAATTCCACTACTACAATCATTTAATCCAAGCCACCACAGCTATTTCTCCCCTGGACATTCACAGTAGCCTCCCAATTGACTTTCTGGATTCCCTCCTTGCCTTCATTAATGTGTTCTTTGCACAAAGATAGGGATGATTTTTTTTAAGCATAAATCATTCACATCATTTCTTCACTGAAAATAATCCTTGGCTTCTGATCATACTTATTAAAAAATCCAAAGAGTATGAAAGTATTTTCGGATCTTTGCTCAAAATGTAACTCTTGAAAAAGCCCTCTCTGATCACCTTATTTAAAATAGGTACTAGGTTCCCATATAGCATGCTGTTTTCTGTGCCTTTTTTTAAAAAAAATAATTGTTTTACTGCTACCTGAAATTACATTATACGTTTGGTTGTTTACTTATTTATTATATGTCTCTATATTAGAATGTAAGCTCCATAGATGGCAGGCTCTTTGCTCAACACCTAGAAGAGCAGAACATAGTAGATGTGTCAATTAATATTTATTGAGTAACTAAATAAACTTTGGAGTCATTGAGAATCATAATTAAGCCAGGATCAAATGCAGGTCCCTCCATTATGAAAAGCTGAATGAACCTGAGCAAATCACTTTGCCACTTAGAGTCTCCATTTCTGTATCTATAAAGTGGAATTTTGTGAAGAGTGTTCTCAACAATAAAATCCAACTTAGAGGTTAAAAACACAGGACCTAAAGCTGGATGGCCAGCATTAAAATCTAGCTCAATCATTGACCTGCAATGTAATCTCGGGCAATTTACCGAGACTCCTATTTCCCCATCTGTACAATGAACATAATAACCACCACCTCATAGGGCTGTTGTAAGAATTAAATGAGTCAATGAATGTAACTTTGCGCAATGTCTGACTCACTGATAGACTCAGTGTTAGCTACTGTCATTTATTTATATTGTATATAGTATGTGCACATTATGCAATATTTTAAATCAAATTGAATACAAGGCTTTCATGGTATGTAAATTTAGGCAATTATATTCCTCTCATTGAATTCATTTGTTTTCTTTTCTCAAATTGGAAATTTTTATGTTTCCTTCCAGCTAAAAAATTCTGTGGTTACACTTATTTCTAAAATACTTATTTAAGACTTACTCTACCCTAAGTAATGGGCTGCATTCAGTGATGTTCTTGAGGAGGTCGCACTGTGACATCATGTAAAGTTATGAAGTTAAACATGCATTTATCAAATAACCTAGAAATCCCATTTATAGGTATAGACCTAGAAAAATGAAAATTATGCTCACATAAAAATGTGTATATGAATTTTATAGCAGCCAAATTATACAAATTAGCCAAAAAATTGGGGAAAAAATACCAATCTCCTTTGATAGATGAATGATAAACAAGCTATGGTATATCCATTCCATGAATATCTCTTTAGCATAAATGAAGAAATGAATGAATGAATGATATGTCAACATGGGAAATCCCCAAAAGCATTATGCTGACTAAAAGAAGCCAGGCTCAAAGGCTACATACTGCACAATTCCACTGATATGACACTTTGGAAAAGATAAAACTATAAGGATGGAGAACAGATCAGTAGTTGCTAGAGGATGGGGTAGAGAGAGTGAGGATTTGACTGAAAGGTCATAAGGGAAATTAGGGAAATGGCAAAACTGTTCTGCATAGTGACCATGATAGTGACTCCGTAGATCTATATATGGGTTAAAACTCAGAGAACCATACACCAAAAAAAAAAAAAAAGGTCTACTTTACTGTAGGTAAATTAAAACACACTCAAGTTGGCTTGTGTATCTAACAGAGTTAAATATGCCCCATTTTACAAATCATAAAACATTCTTAATATATTTGTTCCTAAGTATGCTTTTGTCTCCTTATGAATAATTTTTGTTATGTTTTTGAATTGGCTATTATTGTTATATATTTTTAAAATCCTGATTATTTGTGTTTTTCCCTCCTAAACCTAGCTACCTTGCTAAATTCTTAGAATTTATAATTAGTTCTTACTTGAACTTCTTGATTTAATCCAGTCTTCAATCTATTCTTTTATTCTGTTTTCTTGACTGGTACTGGTCAGGCTTTCTAGGATAATTTTTTAGTTAATAGGCATAGAAAGCATTCCTCTCTTTTTCCTAACCTTCAGAAAAATGCTTTCCTCAGCTCAGCATTTATTTTATCATGTGATATGTTTTAGAATCTGCCTTTACTATGTTTTTATTTCAGATTTAAATATGAAGTTTATCATGTACTTTTTGCTATTTTTGAAAAAAATTAACTCATTAGAGTGAATTATTAATGAATTCCAAATATTGAATCAATCTTAAATTCCTAGAATGACTACACTTAGTAATCATGCATTATTCCATCAATATACTTCTAGGTTTATTGCTTTTATTTTACTTGCCTTTTTTAATATTAAAAATACTTATCAGTGATTTAAAAATATGTACATAAAATGTTATTACACTCAAAATAATAAACAATGAAAATGGTTTATATTTCAAAATTTTTGCATTCTACATTATTAACTTTAAAAGTATTAAAGAAAAAGATTAACACTAAAATACTGACTTTGTTTTATAATTTGCATTACATAAAACTGGAAATAAAATAGTTTTTAATGCAAAAATTAGTATCCTTTTAAAAAATAATAATAATAATTGACCCTATGGTATATTCTCTCTTTTACCACTTTTTTATTGACCCCAAAGTGATAAAACAGGAATCTGCTAAAATTAACGAAAACATTTTCTAAATGATCCTTGAGCCAAGTGAAAAGGGTATTTTGCATCATAGACCTTCACTAACAGAACCGTAGCTAGGGAATACACAGACATTCTATATTATAGTCTGATGAAAGTCAAGTCATAGACTATATATACTTGCTGATCCATCTAAAATTTAATTGATCTGTATTTTACCTTTTCTTTATATGATAGTCTCTAAATGCCTTCAAAGATGCTTAAACTACTAAATTATATTGGAAGGAGAAACAAGCTCATCATTGGACAATACTAAAAACTGATAGATATAAAAATTATATGACTGTCTCTTGTGTATGAATAATATGCTTTGTGAGAAGTCTACTATTATCTAGTCTTCCCAATACAATGAATTATTCTTATAATTTTTTACCATTTTGTATTTCAAAGATTAGCTAAGTAAAATTAAAATAATTATGAATGATTTTAAATTAATTGTAGATCATCAAAACTTAACTGCTCATATATAAATTTCAGTTCCTTTAGTTGTTTTCCTGCCTTTATTTTCCTGTATTTTTTCTCAATTTATGTCTCATAAAATTTCTATGTTAAAAGCTGAAAAAAACTAATAGACTTTACAGATTGAGAAATTATATTTCTGTCATCTATATCTGCATGAAACAATATCTCTTTTTTCACTATCTTGCCATAATTCCCTTTCTGTCCTTTTATCATCTTTCCAATCCCTTTCCCTTCCCACACACACAGAGTCTTTCTTATTTACTTTGTAGTATTTCATTTTCTGTGGAAGTGTTAGGTCCTTAACTTTAATGTAAGTACTGGACTTGACAAGCAATTAAAGCAAACAATTTCCACTCATCAAGGCTTGCCAAATTAGTCATCTGCCATCTGCCCCATCATCTGGCTCTCCTTGAAGTCTTGCTGTGAATCTGGATACACTCTCTCCGATTAAGAGGGACAATGCAAACCTTCAAACTGGTGAAATGCCACTGGGAGCTAAGTATGTAAACATTAGCAACCATCTTTCTTCTCTAGATTATCATGCCTTCAACTGGCCCCTTGTGTGTAATAAAAACCAGCCAGCTTGTGATGCCTACTCACAGTGAGACCTTTGCCATTCACTGTAACTGAAGTGGTTATTCGTGGGAATTTTCTCCCCCTCTGTTAGATATAGTTAAAAGAAGAAATTAGACTAGATGTTATTAATGTGATGCTGGCTCTTACATATCAAAGACGGTTTCTTAAGCACTGATAAAGATATACATTAAGAAATGGAGTATGGTCTTTCTATAGCACAAATGCAGTAAGATGCCCCACTTCTGGGTGAAATAAACTTCATTCTAGGTAGGGCATGTGGCTTGGCCATGAGAATGTAGGTTGTATATGTCCCCTAGTCCATGTGCCTGTTTGCAGCGATGAACCTACATAACTATTCCACCACTCTAAGTGGTCCACCCAAACTTATTCAACGTAAAAGTGTGTCTAAATAAGTAATATCCTTTTCAAATCAAAAGAAAGGTATGCAAATGTTAGACTTGGGGGTAAGAGGAAGGGATGCAACAGACAATACTTTTGACTGTAGATTTTTTACTGTATCTTCAGATAATCTACATGTAAAACCAAATCTGAGACCACCTTGTAACAAAATTTTGGAAGATGTAGAAGCCAATTCTTAGTCACATAACCCTTTTGGATGGAAAAAACAAAAAACAAACAACAACAAAAAAAACACAACCACCCACCTGATACTGATATATACTGAATAATATTTTAAACTTATTTTAAACTGTTTTCTCAGAACCCAAAGTCTATTATTCTAGAAATCAGATTCTATAATCTCCAGTAGTCTGGTCCCTTTAAAACAGATTTAGATGAGCAGTGGGTGATTATTTTCACAACATAGTAAACTTCAAATACTAATTGCACTTAGATGTTTGATAAGGAGAGAGACATCACCAAGGCAATATCTTTCATTCATTTATTTGTTCTGTCATGTATTTATTCAACAAATGCTAATGGGGCAACCACAATATATGGGGCTTTGGGCTAAGTGAGAAAGGAATAATAAATAAGATCTGTGTCTCATATTTGTAACATTACATTCTAATAGAAATCTGTAAAAATCTTTTTTCTCTGACTTTGATTCACTGTCAGTGAAAAGATTCATAATGAAAGTCAAAATTTATCTTATCCACAAAAAAAATGAAGCAGAAAAAAATATCATTTTGTATAATAAAAGGTGGGCAACACAATATTTTCCAGGAGGTCTTTCTCTGTAACAGTAGCAAATGATATTACCAATATATCCCTAGCAACTACATCTGAAAAAACACCACATTTTACAAATGTTCTATTCAGTTAATCAGGTCCATGCATATCTTTTCCTAGGTCCTCATTCATTTGTCAGAGTAAAAAGAGAAAGTTCTCTGACACAGATAGGATGGATGTATTTTTTATATCTATAAATTCAATTTGAGGCTGATTGTCAATTAAGCCTCTATTCTAGATAACTTAATAACTGCATGATTGAACATGTTATGGGATTTTTAAAAGATTTTTTCTTTCGTTTTATTTAATTGAGAAATATGACGTTGTAGTTTTGAGATATTAGCAAGACATTCCACTACTAATATCACTAGCAACTTCTCTACTTATTCCATGATCTTAAAGATTAGTTAATGAGATTATCAGACACTACATGGACAATCACTGAATTGGAATGTTTTATGTCTGGAAAGTTTTTTTTTTTTTTAAGGGAAGAAGGAAAGATATCCATTCTACGCCATGTAATTTTTTATAGAAATGTATATATTAATTCAAATTATTATCAATACTTGAAATAACCTTGTAATTTAAACCACATTAACATTTTATATAAAAGCATATTTTTTTGATTTTTAATGTAAACTCTTGAAAATTTTTATTTAAAATCATTCAACAGAAAAGTAGAAAAATGTTATTCTAAAAAGTAGAAAAATATGTTATTCTAGCCCTCTATAAAGGAAAGTTCAATGACAAAACAATTTTCTTCCTGATTTTAATGGGAAATATGATTTTGTGTGTGTATGTGTATATATATATATGTATAATATGTATATAGATGTAGATACATACATAGAAATATTATTCTGGTTTCTATATATTTTTAGGTTCCTCTCTAGTTCATGCTATTTGATATAATACAAAATTGTGTACTATTGCTTGTGATAATTTGTCTCTTAATTTTATTTTTAAAATATATTACTGTAAAATTAATATGAAACTGTATTATTATTACTAGTAGTCTTCTCCATCCCATTAGAATATTAGTAGTGCCAGAAATTCTTCTAAGCTTTATATATATGTTATCATTTAATCCACACAGCAATTACATTAAAGCACCTCATTATTATCATCTCTTTTACATATGAGGAAACTGAGACTCAGAAAGTTAAATAACATAACCAGAAAATTAACTCACAGAAGTCCCAAGAGTCCAAATCAGTTCTAATATCATAAGTAGCTCTCTTTCAAAAGCTTGGTGCTAGTTAGTTGATATATACAAATACCCATTTTAAATGATCTGTGTTTAACAGTAATATATTTTAATCAAATAAAATGTTTAATATGCTTAGGGCACTTATCTTTTATAAATTTAGAACTACAGAGTTATTCTATTAATAGTCATGCATTGCACTAGAAGTCCATGAGAGGTGCTGTAAGTAACTGTCATTAGATTTTAATAACATAAAGGAATTTTAGAGCAGTTCAATCTCAGCAAGTACAAGTCAGTTTTATAACTGAAAAAACTTGGCTCCCTGATCCCCTCCCTTTGTGACTCACTCTCTTCTCACTTTCTATTTTAACTGGATAAAGAAAATAGATACAAAGACGGTCAGTTACTCAGGTAAAAATCTAGCCAGCCTACTCCTCTCTTTTCCAAAACCTCTAATCTAAGTCGCATGCAATTCCTATCAGCTTTACCTTCAGAACATCTGCAAGTTCCACCTGACATCCTGTCAACCCCACCTGACTGATTATTCCCACTTCAAGTCATCACATCTTCTATCTGAATATTGCAGTAAGCTTCCATCTGATGTTCTCGCCTTTCTTCTAGTCTCCTTAGAGTCTACTGTATATCAGATATAAAAGATTTTATGTCTTTTAACCTTAAATCAGACAATTTATCTCCTTTGTTCAAATATCTGCAATGGTTTCTCACGTTAATCAGAATTAAATAGAAGTCCTTATCTTGATCTACAAGATCCTGATACTATCTGACTCCCTGCTACTTTCCTGATATCATCTCCCATGATGTTTCACTTACTCGCGGAGATCTGACCATAGGGCTATCTTGCTTATCTTTGAACACTCCTATAAAAGTTTTAAATACTTACATTCAATTTACAAATTTTTGTCTTATGCAGCAGTAACAGACTGGCATTGGTACGTATTTGGCCCTTTGAGTAACACTGTTCTAAAACATTACATTTCACACTTATCACCACCTGCCATATTATGTCTTTATTTAGAAGATAAGCTCTATAAGGACAGTGGGTCTATTTTGTTCACTGCCACATTTACAGCATTTACAAATACAGGACCCACAATAGGCATCCAATAAGTATTTAATGATTGGATGAATGGATGGATAGATAGACCGGTGGCTATTGAAGTATCATAATTCTGCCTAGAATTCCTAGCTTATATGTAATCTAAATGTTATGTTTGATGGTCAGAATGTTAAAACTACAAAGATCTTTAGAGATCACCAAGTCTAATTTATACAAATTGAGGAGAAAACAGAGACAAGATAAGTTAAAGTGCTCAACGAAGGTGAAACATCTAGTCAGGGGCATAAAGGGAATAGGACTCTTTATTCAGGGCTATGTCCACATGGCACAGTGCCTCATGTTACATGGAGGGCATCATGAAACTGTCCAGCTTTATGGAAAGGATTCCCAAACCTAATGCTCTGCTGCCAGGAGGAAAACAATATCATGAAAATTGGCATGGGTGCTTAAGAACATTTGGTTAAACAGCACTACTCGATTATATAGTTGGAAAACAGATTCTCAGCAACATCTTAATTTGTTTTCAAGTCCTGGTAAAATGAAGTTAAATGTAGCTTATTAAAAGGAAAATTTTTAAAGAGTCTATTTAACAAAAGCATGGATTATATGTACACATAAACTAACCAATATTATATGATAAACATAATCTTCAAAAATTTCCAATGAAATTATGTATTTTAAGTCATTTTTGGTATAATACTAAATTTTACAAGAACATCACAAAGATCGTTTTGTAAGCAAATATCTTTTCATAATAGAAATAATTACCTCTTAATTTGATTGTTTTGTACATGCCAATTTCAAAGATCATGTTTGCTTAAATACATGCACACCTGCAGTTGCACTTAACAATTGTATGACAGTTTATTGTGAGTGGATTTTTAATATTAAATTACTATTATAGCTATTATTACAGGTAATAACATTTATAAAGTATTATATAATTTACAAAGCAATTTTATTCATCTTAACTTTTTTGATCCTAAATTATTTAAGAGATGATTATAAGAAACAAAATTATTA